>NC_073396.1:38393354-38729604 GCF_028641065.1 Leucoraja erinaceus
ACTCCTCATGAAATCAACACCAAACTCGGTAACCTGGGCATCGACCCCTCCCTCTGCAACTGGATACTGGACTTTCTAACCAACAGACCCCAGTCTGTGAGGTTAGACAAGCACACCTCTTCAACCCTCACCCTGAACACCGGCGTTCCTCAGCGCTGTGTGCTGAGCCCCCTCCTCTACTCCCTCTTCACCTATGACTGCACACCTGTACATGGTACTAACACCATCATCAAGTATGCAGATGATACAACGGTGATTGGCCTCATCAGCAACAACGATGAGCTGGCCTACAGGGAGGAGGTCCAGCACTTAGCAGCATGGTGCGCTGACAACAACCTGGCCCTTAACTCCAAGAAGACCAAGGAGCTCATTGTAGACTTCAGGAAGTCCAGAGGCGGCACGCACACCCCCATCCACATTAACGGGACGGAGGTGGAACGTGTTTCTAGCTTCAGGTTCCTGGGAGTCAACATCTCCGATGACCTCTCTTGGACCCACAATACCTCTACTCTGATCAAGAAGGCTCATCAGCGTCTCTTCTTCCTGAGGAGACTGAAGAAGGTCCATCTGTCTCCTCAGATACTGGTGAACTTCTACCGCTGCACCATCGAGAGCATTCTTACCAACTGCATCACAGTATGGTATGGCAACTGCTCTGTCTCCGACCGGAAGGCATTGCAGAGGGTGGTGAAAATTGCCCAACGCATCACCGTTTCCACGCTCCCCTCCATTGAGTCTGTCCAAAGCAAGCGCTGTCTGCGGAGGGCGCTCAGCATCGCCAAGGACTGCTCTCACCCCAACCATGGCCTGTTTACCCTCCTACCATCCGGGAGGCGCTACAGGTCTCTCCGTTGCCGAACCAGCAGGTCGAGGAACAGCTTCTTTCCGGCCGCTGTCACTCTACTAAACAACGTACCTCGATGACTGCCAATCACCCCCCCCCCCCCCCTTATTTTTTTTTATTCAAATCGTTTGCTATGTCGCTCTTCAAGGGAGATGCTAAATGCATTTCGTTGTCTCTGTACTGTACACTGACAATGACAATTAAAATTGAATCTGAATCTGAATCTGAATCTGAATCTGAAACTTCAAACTGGTAAGTTCTCGTTTAATCTTACTATTTTACTTCGGAGTCGCATGATTCTTAGTCTTAGTTTAGCCTAGAGATACAGCATGAAAACACACTCTTTGCCACACCTAGTCCATGCTGAGCATCGATTACTCTGACACTAGTTCTAAAAGGCCACTTCCGCTTCCTACACACTGCGGGTAATTTACAGAAGCCACTTAAACTGCAAACCGGCATGTTTTAGGAATGTGGGAAAAATTAGAGTATGCGGCGAAAACCAACACATTCACAACGAGAAGGTACAAACTCCGCAAAGACAGTACCCGAAGACAGTACCCAAGCGTTATGCAACACTTGTCCCTTTACCTCCCCCCTCGACTCCGTTCAAGGACCCAAGCAATCGTTCCAGGTGCGACAGAGGTTTACCTGCATCCCTTCCAACCTCATCTATTGCGTCCGCTGCTCTAGATGTCAGCAGATCTATATCGGTGAGACCAAGCGGAGGTTGGGCGATCGTTTCGCCGAACACCTCCGCTCGGTCCGCAATAACCAAGCTGACCTCCCGGTGGCTCAGCACTTCAACTCCCCCTCCCACTCCGTCTCCGACCTCTCTGTCCTAGGTCTCCTCCATGGCCACAGCGAGCAGCACCAGAAATTGGAGGAACAGCACCTCATATTCCGTTTGGGGAGTCTGCATCCTGGGGGCATGAACATCGAATTCTCCCAATTTTGTCAGTCCTTGCTGTCTCCTCCCCTTCCTCAGTCCCCCTGCTGTCTCCTCCCATCCCCCAGCCTTCGGGCTCCTCCTCCTTTTTCCTTTTTTGTCCCCGCCCACCCCCGCCCCCGATCAGTCTGAAGAAGGTTTTCGGCCCGAAACGTTGCCTATTTCCTTCGCTCCATAGATGCTGCTGCACCCGCTGAGTTTCTCCAGCTTTTTAGTGTAACACCCGTAGTCAGGGTTGATTCCAGGTCTCTGGCATTGTAAGGCAGAAGCTCTACCACTGCACCACTGTGTCATCCCTGATATTGCTCACATTGAAGGCAAGATTCTTGTTCTGGCACCAATCTGCCAGTTTATTGGTCTCCCTCCTGTACTCTGACATGTTCAATAACGGTGGTATCATTGGCAAATCCAAAGATGGCATTGATGCCCTCTGTGATTATCTCTCCTTCCCCATTCTCTGACCTGAAACATCACTGATTCCTTTTCTCCAGAAATGCTGCCTGACCCGCCAAGTTACTGCAGCTATTGTCATGGGTATAGAGAGAGCAAAGCATGGGTCTGAGCAGATGGCCATGATGTATTCCTGTGCTGATGATCAATAAGGAGAGGATGTTGGTGCCAGTTGGTGCTGATGGGCATCTGCCAATGAGTACGTTGAAGATCCAGGTGCATAGGGAGGAGCAGAGACTCCCTGAGGTTGGTGATGAGGTTGAAAGGAATGATGGTGTCGAACGCCAAGCTGTTGGCGATGAACAACAGCCTAATGTATGGATTCTAGTTGACCAAGTGGTCCAGCGCAGACTAGGGAACCAGTGAGATTGCATCTGCTATCAAGCTGTTGTGTCAGGAGGCAATTTGAAGTCGGTCCAGAGCAGCACTGAGGCGTGAGCTGATTCGCATCATAACCAAACTTTGAAACACTTCATCACAATGGATGGGACTGCCACTGCTGGATAGTCATTGAGGCACATTACTTTGCTTCTCTTGAGCACTGGATTATGCAAGTCCTTTTAAAGAAGGTGGGGACATCGGACTGCAGTTGCGAATGGTTGAAGATGTGCATGTAAACATGACCAGGTACAACATCAGGGCCAGACTCTTTCCAAGGTTCACCCTTGAGATAGACTGAGATCACAGGATCGTTGGGGAATAGAGGAACCAGTGAGAGAACATTGTTCCCTGTCAATGTGAACACGGAAGCCATTGCGCTCATCCAGGTGTGGTGCATTACTGTCTCTTGAGTCACTCAGTTTCATCTTACAGGAGGTGATGGAGTCCTGCTATATTTCTCAAGCATTCGTCTGAGCCTCCAGTTTAGTCCAGAGGTCTCTCTTTGCATTGCCAATACCTTATGTGGTCTTGTATGACTCTGAATCACCTGATTAGCACATCGCAGATTTGGTCCTCTGTAGACTGTGGATCTCCTGGGTCAAGGCTACTATTTCGGGAACACTCAGATAGTCTTGATAGGGGCACATTGCCATGAAATCGGTAACAATCATGGCATATTCGTTCGTGTCTGTTGCTGAGTCCTTGAACGATGCACAATACCAGCTCTGCACAATGTTCTTTTCCAGTGGGTTTGATTTTTATTCCAGCTTGCATAAAAGGCCAAGTTGTATCAGGAATCCTAGGTGATTTTCTCTAATACAGGAATATTGAAGCCAGCTGATGCATTGTCAATGCTACCTAGAGAGATGGCCAGCTCATTATGGACATTAGACTACACAGGCAATCTTAGCTTGTACATTGAGCTCCTTTATTAACATAGAAACATAGAAACATAAAAATAGGTACAGGAGTAGGCCATTCAGCCCTCCGAGCCAGCACCGCCATTCAATATGATCATCCAAAATCAGTTCCTAAAGAGTTAAATCTAACTCTCTCTTGAATACATCCAGTGAATTGGCCTCCGCTGCCTCTGTGGTAGAGAATTTTCCTCAACTCAGTCCTAATGGACATGTCCCACTGTACGAGTTCACCCAAGAGCTCTCCTGACACAAACAATCAAACTCGTGGTAACACGTAGAAAGTACGTAGCGGGTACGTCGCAGCTCGGGACGTCTCTTAGCGGCTCGTAACGCGAACAGCAGGTACTCGGGAAACGCGGTATGCTCGTGCCGATTTTTCAACATGTTGAAAAATGGCCACGAGAGCCCCAAGTACCTGCGAGCGGCCATTACCGTAATTCTCCGAGTTCGAATCAGGGTAAACTCGGGAGAACTCTTGAATTAGCTCGTACATTGGGACAGGCCCATAAATAACCTATCCCATATTTTTAAACTATGACCCCTGTTTCTGGACTTCCCCAAAATTGATAACATTTTTCCTGCATCTAGCCTGTCCAATCCCCTAAGAATTTTATATGTTCCAATAAGATCATAGAGTCTTATTCACTCGTGGTGTTGTTCTGCCTTAACTCATATGGATCAAAATCAATGCAGCTTTGGTCAACTTCCATAAATGTATAAAGTCAGTGGACCTTAATGGAAAATGTACAGTTTCCCAACACAATTCCCAATGGCCTAACAAACATTAAGGCCCATTGTAGTTGCAATAGTTGCAAAGAAAATAATGATGTTAAAGAAAAGACATAAAATGCTGGAGTAACTCAGCAGGACAGGCAGTATCTCTGGAGAGAAGGAATGGGTGACGTTTTGGGTCGATACCCTACTTCTGAACCAAAACATCACTCATTCATTCTATCTTCGATAAACCAGCATCTGCAGTTCCTTCCTACACAAATAATTATGTTAGTGCTGTTTAACTTAGCTCATTGGCAGACTGACTGGAAATCACTAGTAGATCAGTTGAGCAAAGAAAACACACCTTCCCCTCTGCCACTGCTTATTTATGGATATTTCCCATTAACAAAGTTGAATAGATAGCTACTTTTAAACCTTTGGAACTATGGCCTCTAAATGAGTAGCACTGATGAACTGATGAGTAGCACAAAGTGGAACTTTTTTCCCCAAACTAAAATGAGATCTGATAAACGCATATAGTTTAGCAATTCCAATAAGCATATTATGTAAGAAACAATTTATAATTCAATATTCAATGTATTTTTCTTCAATGCTGCATAATGGAGATACCATCCATCCATCCATCCACCATCCATCCATCCATCCATCCATCCATCCATCCATCCATCCATCCATCCATCTATCTATCTATCTATCTATCTATCTATCTATCTATCTATCTATCTATCTATCTATCTATCTATCTATCTATCTATCTATCTATCTATCTATCTATCCCCCTCCCCAGACTACAGGGCTAGCCCAAGAAAAGTCCATTCGGCCCACAATCTCTGTACTAGTCCATTCGGAAAAGTACCTTCAGCCCACAACACCCGCACTAGCCTTACAGAACCCCCCTACCCCCCCCCCAACTGTCCCTGCCTGAAGCCCTCCTCCCTGTCCCGGCTGCAGGATTATCCCCCCCATAACCGGCCCCCCAACAGCCCCCACCTGAAGGCATCCCCCATCCCCTGGCTGATGCCATCCCCCTCCCTCCCCAGCTGTAGGACGCTCCCGCCTGGTCTGTGACAGCCCGCACCTGAAGCGTTCCCCATCCCCGGCAGCAGGAAGCTTCCCCCCCCCCCCCCCCCCCCCCACCAGCACTGAAAGCCCCGCCTGAAGCCGGTCCCCCTCCCCGGCCGGTCCCCTCCCCTGGCTGTAAGACACCTCCCTCACTGGCCCCTGACAGCCCTGCCTGATGCCGTACCCCTCCCCCCCCCCCCCCCCCCACCGGCCCCCGACAACCTCCACCTGAAGATGACCTCCACACCCGGCTGCAGTACAACCCCCCCCCCCAACAGCCCCCACTTGAAGCCATCCCTCTACTACGCCCAGAGGACGTTTACCCCCCTATGACCCCCCCCCCCCCGCTTGAAGCCATCCCCCTCCCCGGCTGCAGGACGCTTCTCCTGGACCTGCCTCCTGAAGCCATTATCCTCCCCCCTGGATGCTCGCCCATCCACTGGACCCCCCTCACCGGCCCCTGACAGGTCTGCCTGAAGGTGTACCCCTCCTCCAGCAATAGGTCACTCGCCCTGTTCCCTCCAACCGCCCCATGACAGCCCCCGCCTGAAGTCATCCCCCTCCCATGGCTGCCGGACACTTCCTCCCCCCACCCGCGATTTTACAGCCCCCGCCTGAAGCCATTCCTCCTCCTCCAGCTGTAAGACGCTAACTCCCACCCCCACCAGCCTCCAACAGCCCCATGCTGAAGCCATCCCCTTACCCTGGCTGCAGGACTATCCCCCCCTCCCCCACGGGCCCCCAACAGCCCCCTCCTGAAGCCGTCCCCCTCCCCCACTGCAGGACGCTCCACACCCCACTGGACCACGCCTGGACTACAGTGACCCAGCCGGTGAGACTGCTGTCACACAGTGACCCAACCGGTGGGACAATGTTCATGCCTTCACAGTGATGTTATGGACGCGGGGGTCTTGACCAATCGCTGACATGTCCGGCCCCTTCGCAACGTGATGCCCGTTATTGGATGGTTCTGTTGAGCGGCAGTCGGTCCTTTGGGTTTTAGGCGACGCCGCCTTTCGGGTAGGTGACGTTTCGACAGAGCAGCCATTCGGTAAGTTTGCTTTTAGGCTACGCAGCTTTTGGGTTAGTTTACATTTAGGTGTCCCATCCTTCCGTCTTCGTAATCTGTTGGTTTGTTGGTGTTTTGGCTTCATTTCCATTCGGATCTTTGGCATCGACTTCTTTGCTTCGGCCTCTCGTCCGTCGGCGCCATGTCCGCGCGCGCTTGCTACATTCAAATGACAATGTGATGGGTCTACATCATCACTAAATAGGAAATCTCATTACAGTAATTAGAATGGATCGTGAATCGGTGACTCTCCATAAAATGAATGAAAGCGATCTGCATCCAGAATTGTTCTTAGAAAATCATTTAAAGTATTTATTACTGTTGAAAGCAAATATCCATGAAATCTATTTATATAGCAGAGGGATATAGGAATAGTTCTTAGTTTTAGAGATACAGCGTGGAAACGGGACCTTCGGCCCACTGAGTCCGCACCAACCTGCGATCGTCTGTACGCAAGTTCTATCATACAAACTAGAGACAATTTACAGAAGCCAATTAACCTACAAGTCTGTACATCTTTGGAATGGGGAGGAAACAGGAGCACATAGAGGAAACCCACGTGGTCACATGCAGAAAGTATAAACTCCGTACAGACAGTACCCGTAGTCAGAATCTAACCTGGGTCTCTGGCGCTGGAAGGCAGGAACTCTGCGCTGTGGGTGAAGTTTTGGGTAGAGACCCTTCTTCAGTCTGAAGAAAGGTCTCGACGCAAAACATCATCCATTCCTTCTCTCCTTGGATGCTGCCTTTCCCTCCGAGTTTCCGTGCTGTAGCTCTTTAAACTAAACTAAACTAAACTAAACTAAACTAAACTAAACTAAATACTGTAGTAATATTTCTACATTAATATTTTAATTTAACTTATTTTCATTATTAATTTATTCACATCATGCAACACACATTTGTAAAAAGGCTCATTTATTTATTTTCTATTTATTTTATTATTTATTTCGAACAGAATAAAAGAATAAAAAGCAAGTGTGAAACAGCATTCAAGTGGAGTTATTTGTTCCTTCAGTGCCATTGGGTCAAAAACCTTAATCTTCCTGTCTAACAATATTATGAGACTACTTTCACCAAGTATGAAGTGGTTAATGCACATTTAGCTTTTAAATGATACTTGCAGTCTTATATTAAAGTGGTTGTTAGTAAGAAGAACCCTAAGGATCATAAAAGGACATATGCCCATTTAAATTTAGAATACAATATCAGGGCATTCAAAATGATGGTCTCCAAGCGCAGAACATGATAACACAGGTCTATGATTTACTTATCTGGCAATTTATTCTTCATCTGGAGTGGGGCCCGTTGGGTCCCAGTTTCACACGGGAGGGCTGGTCCCCCAATGCAATATTCCACCTCTCCACCAATTCCAATATTTCTGGCCAGTGGTGGGGGGGGGGGCTTTCTGGAGTGCTAACATGGGTGTAGTGGGCAGAAGGGACTGGTTTCCAGAGGGCTAGTATGGACATTGTAGGCTGAATGGATTCTTGGGCTGGCTGCTCAGTCACTGAGGCCTGGCAACTCAGTCAATAGAGCCAGGCAGCTCAGTCACTCAGGCTTGGCAGCTCAGTAACTCAGGCCTGGCGGGCTGGCAGCTGAGAAACTGCCAGAAATTCTGCCAAAAACAGGTGACAGACTATTTGAGAGAGAAGGGGGAGAGGGTGGACAATCAATTTTAGACATTTTATTCTTTTTTTACAGACAACAGCAACTAAGGAAAGTCTATCCTTGCGTGTACTGTGGAGCGCTAGTATGGGTGTTGTGCGCTGAAGGGACTGGTTTCCAGAGGGCTTGTATGGACATTGTGGATTGAATGGTCTATTGGACTTGCAATTCAGTGAGTCATGGCTGGTGGGCTGACAGTTCACTAAGTCATGGCTGGTGGGCTGGCACTTCAGTCACAGCTGGTGCACTGGCAGTTCTTTATTCATGGCTGGTGGGCTGGCAGTGTAGTCACTCATGGCTGGTGTGGTGACAGTTCACTCAGTCACCCCTCCTCCCTTCACCCCCCCCCCCCCCCACTCTGCTCCTTGCCATTCCACTTCCCCCACACATTCTGTCCACCTCACCTCAGCCTCCCCCCATGCACTCTAAGTGGCTTTCCAACAGTGCAGCCATTCCTGCCTATTAGGTTCCCATTGTGATGAAGGGCATGCAGGAATTGCAAGTGAAAAAGGATTTATTAAGTATAAAATGTGAATGACTCTTAAAATATAACAACAACTTAAATGTTAAAGATGAGATTTATTAAGTTATTTCTTGTTGTGTTCTGCTGCTCACTGCCTCTTGATGACTCTTTGCTGTTGTTTAAAAAAAAACATTTTTAATATAGAGAAATTGAATGGTCAAATGTTAACAAAGAAAATCTGAGAATTCAGCTCAAAAGTCATCATTCAGTGCATGCCAGCAAATCCAAACTCACAGCACTTCAAGCAGAGAGCAGGCCACAAGTCCAACCTCACAGCACTCCAAGGTGAGGATAGGCCACAAGTCGAACCTCACAGCGCTCCAAGGATAGTGCAGGCCAGTAAATCCAACCTCACAGCACCCTAAGCAGAGTGCAGGCCAGCAAATCTAATTAAGTGATTATTTTGAAAATGAGGTTGGTTTGAAAATGAGGTTGGATTGGAAATGAAAATGTGGTTTGAAAATGTGGTTGGTTGTAAAATGTGGTTGGTTGTAAAATGTGTTTTGAAAATGAGGTTGGTTTGAAAATTAAAATGGGGTTTGAAAATGAAGTTTGAAAATAAAAATGTGGTTTGAAAATTAAGTTTGAAAATGAAGTTTGGTTTGAAAATGTGGTTGGTTTGAAAATGTTGGTTGGTTTGAAAATGAGGTTGGTTTGAAAATGTGGTTTGAAAATGAAAATGTGGTTTGAAAATTTTGGTTTGAAAATGAAAATGTGGTTGGTTTGAAAATGAAAATGTGGTTTGAAAATGTGGTTGGTTTGAAAATGAAAATGTGGTTTGAAAATGTGGTTGGTTTGAAAATGAAAATGTGGTTTGAAAATGAAGTTTGAAGCAAGGTGGCCAAAAATCACAGCCGTAAGTGGTAGCGTTTTTTTTCTAAATTCAATATCAAGCGCAAACAGGAAGTGGTCAAGTTTAGACTTTTAATTATATAGATGTAATGCGAGTCATGGGATTTCCCAGCATAGTGGTCTGGAATATTGGTTTGAGTAATAACTGCATTAATTTAATGTTTTGAATTATTTTTGCCCTTTTTATGTTTCATTTTTATGCTTTATTTTTCAGATAGTATATAATTTTATTTACTTCAAATTTAATAACCGGCACTGTGGCATAACGATAGAACCACTGCCTTACAATGCCAGAGACCCGGGTTTGATCCTGACTACGGGTGCATATCTGTACACAGTTTGTATATTCTCCCCGTGACCTCCGAGATATTCGGTTTCCTCCCACTCTCCAAAGATGTACAGGTTTTTAGGTTAATTGGCTTGGTATAAACAATGTAAATTATCCCGAGTGTGTGTAGGATAGTGTTAATGTTCGGGGATCGTCGGTTGGTGCAGACTCGGTGGGCCAAAGGGCCTTTTTCTGCACTGTATCTCTAAACTAAATTAAACTAAACATTAAATGACGCTAAATGCTAAATCCTAAACAATGATATGGTTACTATGTCTTGGCCTTGCTCCAGAATTTCCAACTGTCAATAGTTGTTAGTGCATAATAGTTTTTCCCAGGGCTCCTGTGCCTAATGCCATCCAAATCATGTTGCTGGTCTTCGAAAGTGGGTTAGTGGGGTAGACTCTCCATGCTCTTGCTGGTTATTGTGGGTGTGGGCAGACTCTTGGTGGGAACATTGGGCAGATGAATAGTTCAAGCACAATTCAGCCCAAAGGGCAAGAGATGCATCTCAATTTGAAGGAAAGGATATCAGTGGGGTTAAGATGCAATAGAAACAGAAACATAGAAAATTAGTGCAAGAGTAGGCTATTCGGCCCTTCAAGCCAGCATATATATATATTCAATATGTTCATGGCTGATCATCCAAAATCAGTACCCTGTTCCTGCTTTCTCCCCATATCCCTTCATTCCCTTGGCCCGAAGAGCTAAATCTAACTCTCTCTTGAAAACGTCCAGTGAATTGGTCTCCACTGCCTTCTGAGGCAGAGAATTCCACAGATTCACAACTCTATGGGTGAAAAGATTTTTTCTCATCTCAGTCTTAAATGGCCTACCCCTTATTATTACCTCTAGATATTACCAAGCATGTAAGCATGTAGACAAAGGGCTGCAGTAAGAATGATCCATGTTAAAATACTTTATGGTGATCCTCAAAGCGATTTAAATCCAAATTTGGATATTCTTGTTACCATGGCGATCAAATCTTCCCAGGTTAAAGTTGCAGGGTACTGAGGAATGTTTGAAACTTGATGACAATAAATATATATTTTTTGATTGCAAATGAATGGGATTTGATTTTACATCTAGTCCAGCTATTTCACTATAAGATCAGGGGAGGAGCATTTGTAGATGCTCAAAAAGGTTTACAGCAGTTTACAAAAATGTGATCTTGAACTAAAGGAGTCCTGATGCTTGCTCCATGGGCTCCACCATAGCTTCAACCTGAAACAGTGAACTCAGCACATGCTCCAACCAATGCTTGAATGTTGTAGTTGCCAGTTGTAAGGCGTCTTTTACCAATACATTGCTCTAAACATGTTAGCATGTGAACAGTCATACATTTACTGATGTATTTCTACAAAAGATGCAATCTGGAGACATTAGAACACTGTGAGAATTATTTTGAATATCTGCCGAAGTGTAGCATTTCTATGGTTACATTTTAAACACCTCTTTACGATTGTCCCTCATTCTCTGCATGATGCAATGAATGATTGTCTGTTTAATATTTTCTGAAAGGACCAATCACTTAGTTTGGGTGTTGTGGTAAATGTGGAAGTCCCAAACACTGTTGTCGGTGTTTATTAATACATTAATTCAAGTTGCCAGCTAGTGTCTGCCATTTACATATTCATTTCTCTTGCCTTTGTTCCCTGTTGTGAGCATAGTCCAAAATACACCTGTCAGTATCTATCACTCAACATACTAACTGTTAGTTCCACTAAATCCCTATTCTCACACTCACCATTAACATCTTCATTGGCCTTACCTTTGTATCTTGTTGCATATGGAACCGAGAAGTCGTGATTTTGTACAATGTAAGAATAAAGCACACATCCTGTGATTAACACATCAATCTACCTCACATTTGTACTTCCTCAGTTGTTATCTTTTTTGGTGTATAACTGTCCTGCTTTACCGACTTAAGTTTGGAGTTGTGATCACAGCCTTTGACAGGATCACTTCTCTCCTTGTGCAAGGAAAATCAACTGCTGATGGTTAATCATAAAGAGACCTTGAGTCTTATTGAAGGGCTGACTTTGTCATAAACCATTCTTGCATCTTCTCCAGGTTTTTATTTATTGTCGTAAGAGGAAGTTGAGAGCCATACACAATAATATAACCAAAGATAAATTTTGTCACATCTGTGCTGTGGGATTGAGTCTTGAGATTTTCTTCCTCATCTATCAATTTAGTTACCTGAGCTACCATTTCTAGTGTTTGGTGCTTATTTAACTCAGAACTTTCTTACCTTTCGTATCTTTGAGATAATTATTTTCCTAGGAGCCACTGTCATCCTTCTATAACATACTACTGACCTGGCAATATGTATCACCTCACATATTTGGGGAGAAACCGTTTCCGTTTGTAAGCGGGTCCAAGAGAAAATGTTATAGAATTCAAATATTCTGCAACAGAAGAAGGGAAATAAAAGGAAATGAAGATTGTGAAGACATGCTTCATACTACCTGAATGGATCGTGGAATCACATGCCATGATAAATTAGTAAGTAATTGCTCACAAATGTTGGAGAAACTCAGCGGGTGTGGCAGCATCTATGGAGCGAAGGAATATGTGACATTTCAGATCGAGACCTTTCTTCAGACTGATGTGGTGGTGGAGGCAGGAAGAAGAAAGGAAGAGGTGGAGACAGTAGGCTGTGGGAGAGCTGAGAAGGGGAGGGGAAAGAGGGAGAAAGCAAGGACTACCTGAAATTAGAGAAGCCAATGTTCATGCCACTGGGGTGTAAACTACCCAAGCAAAATATGAGGTGCTGCTCCTCCAATGTACGGTGGGACTCACTCTGGCCATGGTGGAGGCCCATGACAGAAAGGTTGGATTCAGAATGGGAGGGCGAGTTGAAGTGCTGAGCCACCGGGAGATCAGGTTGGTTAATGCGAACTGAGAAGAGGTGTTAGGCAAAGCGATCGCTAAGCCTGCGCTTGGTCTCACCGATGTAGAGCAGTTGACACCTGGAACAGCGGATGCAATAGATGAGGTTGGAGGAGAAGGTACACAAAAATGCTGGAGAAACTCAGCGGGTGCAGCAGCATCTATGGAGTGAAGGAAATAGGCGACGTTTCGGGCCAAAACCCTTCTTCGTTGGAGGTTGGAGGAGATGCAGGTGAACCTCTGCCTCTTCTGGAAAGACTGTTTGGGTCCTTGGATTGAGTCAAGGGAGGAGGATTGTAGCATTTCCTGCAGTTGCAAGGGAAAGTACCAGGCGAGGGGGTGGTTTGGGTGCGAAGGGACGAATTGACCAGGGAGTGGAGGAAGGCAGGTGAGTGGATGGCGTTATGATATGAGTAATGTGCCTTTCACGACTTAATAAAGTCCAGGCATGCGTGGGGGTTCCAGGCATGCGTGGGGGTTCCAGGCATGCGTGGGGCTTCCAGGCATTCCAGGCAGGCATGCGTGGGGCTTCCAGGCATGCATGGGTGTTCCAGGCATGCGCGGGGGTTCCAGGCATGCCCGGGGGTTCCAGGCATGCACGGGGGTTCCAGGCATGCACGGGGGTTCCAGGCATGCACGGGGGTTCCAGGCATGCAGTGGGGCTGCACGGGGGTCCAGGCATGCACGGGGGTTCCAGGCATGCGCGGGGGTTCCAGGCATGCGCGGGGGTTCCAGGCATGCAGGGGGTTCCAGGCATGCGCGGGGGTTCCAGGCATGCGCGGGGGGTTCCAGGCATGCAGGGGGTTCCAGGCATGCAGGGGGGTTCCAGGCATGCACGGGCAGGCATGCGCGGGGGTTCCAGGCATGCGCGGGGGTTCCAGGCATGCAGGGGGTTCCAGGCATGCGCGGGGGTTCCAGGCATGCGCGGGGGGGTTCCAGGCATGCAGGGGGTTCCAGGCATGCGTAGAGTTTACTTACTGGAAAAGCTTGTCTTTGATCATGGTTGCTGCGGTGGAGCCTTAAAGCATAATTTTTCTGCCACAACTTGAATCTCCCAGCTGGAACAGTGAGCAGCAAAGGACTAGTGAAACTGTGAAGCGCCGTAGGGTTGGTGAGTCAGCAGCATTTAAGGCACGGAGAATATTAAAACTGCTGGAAAAGGACATGGTTACCCGAAGTGTGTGGCAGACAGTCGCTCAGCAACAAGCTGAGTCGAGTGTGGAAGAGGAGATAAGGGCAACCAACGGTCTACGCAGATGGCACCGGTAACACTCCCACAGCGTGCTGCCGGTCCGCCTCCCGTGAGCGGTATACGACCCCCGACCTCATTAACCGTCAACCGTGGAGTGATTGAGGGATGGAAAACATGGTGTTGGATGTGGGCAAACTACAACATGGAGGCACAGATAGACAGGCAAACACCAGCATACCAGACGACATTGTTTCTCCATACAATTGGCCCTTCAGGGCTGGAGATTTACGACAGTTTTGTGTTCACCAACGACAAAGAACTGGCCGAGATCATCTTCGCGTTTGAGAGCTACGCCATTGGTGAGAAGAATGAGATGTATGACGATACCTCTTCAACAAGAGACAGCAAGAAGCAGGTGAGAACGTAAAATAATTCCTGGCGAGCCTGAGAACACTAGCAAAGTCCTGTAATTTCTGCCAGTGCATGACGGACAGCTTGCTCGGTGACAAGATTGTGTCGGGTTTAGCGAATCGCAGACGAGGAAATGTTCGCTGCATGAAAGGAAGCTCACTCTCAACGGATGTATCGACATCTGCAAGAGTGCCGAGACTGCTGAGTCACGTCTCCAAGCTTTCACCGGAAGTAGCAGGTCTGCTGCTGCAGTTCACAAAATCAGACAGCAGAGCGGCAAGAGAGGCGCGACTGTGCAATACCCACGCTGGCAAAGCAAGTGGGCTAAGCCTAAGAACAGCCAAGGCAAACACAATCAAGAAGCAAAAGCGTGCATGTATTGTGGCTCGGAGCATACATTGGACAAACAGCAATGTCCAGCCTAAGGACAGACGTATAGGGCATGTGGCAGTCAGAACCACTTTGTCAAAGTGTGCAGAAAGAAGAAAGTGAACAAAGACCAGGCCCGAAGTCACACGAGCACTGAGTGCATTGATAGTATCACTCTCACAATTAACACGGTGCAGACTAGAGAAGATATCTATGCATCGATGCTTGTCATTGGAAACAGGTCGACTTCCAAGTGGACAGCAGAGTGAGCGTGAACAGCTTGCCACGCAGATATTTACACGGCGTAGACCACACACTAGCCCCATGTCACAAGAAGCTCATGATGTGGAATAAGACTACGATGGACGCGGAAGGAGTTTGCTGGGTTTAGCTGCTCGACCCCAAGACAAACCGCAAATATTCTGTGGTGTCCATTGTGGTCAATGACGGTAAACAAGGAGAGCTGCTGCCTGGTGAAGCACACCTGCAGATTGACAAGGAAATGCAACCCACATCTTAACGCCACAACGTTTATCTCATGTAATAAAGCAGAAGGTGAAGACGGAGCTAGAGCGCATGGTAGAGCATCACGTGATCGCACCAGTTCACGAGCCGATGAGGTGGGTCAGCCAGCTCATGGTTGCGGAGAAAATGAATAGCGATCTCCGGGTGTGCATCGATCCACGATCGCTAAACAAAGAGCTGAAGCGAGAACACTATTCGTTTCCAGTTATTGAGGACATCTAGTCAGATATTGACCAAGTGAAGATCTTCAGTAAACTAGATATGAGCTCGGCTTTCTGGCAGGTGAAACTTGACGACAAATCGTTCAATCTGACGACGTTCAACACATCTTTTGGGATTTACCAGTGGCATACTTGCAACCCCATACAGACATAATAATTGATAAGAACTAAATCAATGGGTCATATAGTCTCCAAAATACTTAGGCGGTCTCACAGCTCGAACTGAGCGAGTTCTCACTGTTTCGTTTATGTCAATGTCCTTGTATTTTTCAGTTCGCTCAGTAGCTGTTTGCCTTTCAGTAGGCACTGGCTGCTGTTTCAACACCTGTGTCGCGTTAGTTGTGGTCGGTGTATTAGATTCACCCTGGTCTTTGATGGGCTGGCCGTGCTTTGCGTGTTGACGTGCAACTAGCTCGACTGGTGGATTTTTGCAGGTCGTCTGGTGGATTTTTGCAGGATTTTTGCGGAGATGTTCGCGATTGCGACGGTATATGCCAGGTGGGCTCTGAACTACATATGAATGCTCGTCAAGCTGGCGAGAAAAGATGGCTTTCTCCCAACTCTTCTTTCCTTGTACGAGGGGTTGCATTCGCACTGTGTCGCCCTCATGAAGTGCGGAAAGGTGTTTAGCTGACATTGTAATTGTCAGCTTGCTGCTGAACGCGCTGCTTCATGCATTCATGCTCGTACACAACTCTGGGTTTACATAGTCTCGCTGTTGTCAGCAGAAGTGTATGCGTGTGACGATTCATGAGGCGCTGAGCAGGACTTGTGTTCAACACTTGCGAAGGCGTGTCTCGATTATCCAACATCGCTAGGTAGGGGTCGGATCGTGAATTGCTGCTCTTCGTCATGATTCGCTTTGCTGTTCTGACGGCTGATTCTACCATCCCATTCGCATTGTTATTACTGGGACTGCTGCACAGGTGCTCAAAATCCCTTCCCCTCGCGACCTGGTGAAATGCGACCGATGTGTACTGCGGCCCGTTATCACTCACAACTTGTATCGGACTGCTGTATCTCGTGAAATGAGCTTTCAACTTGCGAATTACGGTTGGACTGCTCGTGTCTCTCAGCCGGTCTACTTCGACAAATTTGCTATGGTAGTCTACGGTGACGAGATAATCTTTCCCGTCCCATGTAAAGAGATGTGTGCTGACTTTCTCCCATGGCCTTGTCGGTGGCTCATGACTCATGAGTGTCCCTTTTGGCTGGCTCACCTCATAGGTGCGGCACACATCACATGTAGCAATATACTTCTTGATGTCGCTACTCATGCCAGGCCAGAGTAGGAATTCGCGTGCTCGTCGCAGGCAGCCTTCGATGCCTAGATGTGAAGAGTGTATTTTCTTTCATGTCTCTTCTTAAGTTTATCGGTATGATCACTTGCTCGCCCTTGAAGATCAAACTATCTTGGACTGTGAGCTCATCCCTATAGCTGTAATAAGGCGTGAACTGCTCTGGTAGCCTATCTCGTTCACTAGGCCAACCACTGATGATGACACGTTTCAGCATCTGTAATGTGTCTTCTTTTGCTGTTTCATCGCAAATTTGCTTCAGACGCTCATCTTGAATTGGCAAGTGTGATACCATGTTGACCTCCTCGAATGCTTGCTCTCGGCTCGTAGTGCTGCTAACTGCATGCGACAGTGTATCCGCAAGGTGCATGAGCTTTCCCTGACAGTAGCTGATGTTGAAATCATAGGTATGTAGGCAGAGCAGCATTCCTTGAAGACGCTTCGGCGCTTTCACTAGCGGCTTCTTCACTATCATTTCCAGTGGCTTGTGATCGCTGATCACGCTGGTGAAACGACCAAATGTATACTGATGGAAACGCTCCATTCTAAATACCACGGCGAGCAACTCCTTCTCAATCGAGGCATATCGTGATTTGGTGTCAGTTATTGATCTGCTCGCATACATGATGGGACGTCCCTTTTGGAGCAAGGCAGCTCCCAGTCCATTGTTGCTGGTGTCACACTGAATCGTCAGCTCCTCCTTGAGATTTTAGTACGCTAAGATCGGTGCTTCAGATACCATCTGTCTGATCTTGGACATCGCTTTGTCCTGCTCAGCGTACCTCATTTTATGTCTGGTCTCGTCAGCTACTGCTGGGCTCAAGGGTATCAGACAGGCTGGGTAGAAACCGACTCAGGTAGTTGACAAATCCAACTAGCCTATGCACAACCTGTACATCTGAGGGTGCTGGCATATTGACGACATCCGCAACATTTTTGGGGTTGGGTTGCAGTCCTGTGCCAGTGATCACATGTCCTAACATGGGTATCTCAGTTGCTCTGAAGACAGACTTGTCCTTGTTAAGTTTGATGTTTTGCTGTACACATCGCTGAAGCAACTGCTCGAGCATCGAGTCGTGGTCAATGACCACGTTTTTCATCGCCTCTCCCGTACCATGATGAAGGTGGTCGTCTGCAATGCAGAACACTTCAGGTAGCCCTTCGAGCGCTTGATGTAATCTTCGCTGGAAGATTTCAGACGATACACTTAAACCGAATGGCAATCGGCGCCACTGGTAAATCCCAAAAGATGTGTTGAACGTCGTCCGATTGAACGATTTGTCGTCAAGTTTCACCTGCCAGAAAGCCGAGCTCATATCTAGTTTACTGAAGATCTTCACTTGGTCAATATCTGACTAGGTGTCCTCAATAACTGGAAACGAATAGTGTTCTCGCTTCAGCTCTTTGTTTAGCGGTCGTGGATCGATGCACACCCGGAGATCGCTATTCATTTTAGCCGCAACCATGAGCTGGCTGACCCACCTCGTCGGCTCGTGAACTGGTGCGATCACGTGACGCTCTACCATGCAACAACGATGAGCTGGCCTACAGGGAGGAGGTCCAGCACTTAGCAGCATGGTGCGCTGACAACAACGTGGCCCTTAATTCCAAGAAGACCAAGGAGCTCATTTTAGACTTCAGGAAGTCCAGAGGCGGCACGCACACCCCCATCCACATTAACGGGACGGAGGTGGAACTTGTTTCTAGCTTCAGGTTCCTGGGCGTCAACATCTCCGATGACCTCTCTTGGACCCACAATACCTCTACTCTGATCAAGAAGGCTCATCAGCGTCTCTTCTTCCTGAGGAGACTGAAGAAAGTCCAACTGTCTCCTCAGATCCTGGTGAACTTCTACCGCTGCACCATCGAGAGCATCCTTACCAACTGCATCACAGTATGGTATGGCAACTGCTCTGTCTCCGACCGGAACGCATTGCAGAGGGTGGTGAAAATTGCCCAACGCATCACCGGTTCCTCGCTCCGCTCCATTGAGTCTGTCCAAAGCAAGCGCTGTCTGCAGAGGGCGCTCAGCATCACCAAGGACTGCTCTCACCCCAACCATGGACTGTTCACCCTCCTACCATCCGGGAGGCGCTACAGGTCTCTCCGTTGCCGAACCAGCAGGTCGAGGAACAGCTTCTTTCCGGCGGCTGTCACTCTACTCAACAACGTACCTCGGTGACTGCCAATCACCCCCCCCCCCCCCCCCCCCCGGACACTTATTATTATTTATTCAAATCGTTGCTATGTCGCTCTTCCAGGGAGATGCTAAATGCATTTTGTTGTCTCTGTACTGTACACTGACAATGACAATTAAAATTGAATCTGAATCTGATGGGGTTGCAAGTATGATAAAACAAATTTATGTAAATAAGATAATGAGAAGGAAAGGAAACTTTACATTAAAAATAGTGTTATTTTCTGACTTGAACAGATGTATGCCCAGTGAGCATACATTGTACTTCTATACATTTTTCGCTTTTGGAAAAATGGGGGAATTTTATAATATGTGTAATGTGCCTTTGACGACAATACAGTCCACACATGCATGGGGGTTCTAGGCATGCGCGGGAGTTATAACCATATAACCATATAACAATTACAGCACGGAAACAGGCCATCTCGGCCCTACAAGTCCGTGCCGAACAATTTTTTTTCCCCTTAGTCCCACCTGCCTGCACTCATACCATAACCCTCCATTCCCTTCTCATCCATATGCCTATCCAATTTATTTTTAAATGATACCAATGAACCTGCCTCCACCACTTCCACTGGAAGCTCATTCCACACCGCTACCACTCTCTGAGTAAAGAAGTTCCCCCTCATATTACCCCTAAACTTCTGTCCCTTAATTCTGAAGTCATGTCCACTTGTTTGAATCTTCCCTATTCTCAAAGGGAAAAGCTTGTCCACATCAACTCTGTCTATCCCTCTCATCATTTTAAAGACCTCTATCAAGTCCCCCCTTAACCTTCTGCGCTCCAGAGAATAAAGACCTAACTTATTCAACTTATCTCTGTAACTTAGTTGTTGAAGCCCAGGCAACATTCTACTAAATCTCCTCTGTACTCTCTCTATTTTGTTGACATCCTTCCTATAATTGGGCGACCAAAATTGTACACCATACTCCAGATTTGGTCTCACCAATGCCTTGTACAATTTTAACATTACATCCCAGCTTCTATACTCAATGCTCTGATTTATAAAGGCTAGCATACCAAAAGCTTTCTTTGCCACCCTATCTATATGAGATTCCACCTTCAAGGAACTATGCACGGTTATACCCAGATCCCTCTGTTCAACTGTATTCTTCAATTCCCTACCATTTACCATGTACGTCCTATTTTGATTTGCCCTGCCAAGGTGTAGCACCTCACATTTATCAGTATTAAACTCCATCTGCCATCTTTCAGCCCATTTTTCCAAATGGCCTAAATCACTCTGTAGACTTTGGAAATCCTCTTCATTATCCACAACACCCCCTATCTTGGTATCATCTGCATACTTACTAATCCAATTTACCACACCTTCATCCAGATCATTGATGTACATGACAAACAACAAAGGACCCAACACAGATCCCTGAGGCACCCCACTAGTCACCTGCCTCCAACCCGATAAACAGCCATCCACCATTACCCTCTGGCTTCTCCCATTCAGCCACTGTTGAATCCATCTTGCTATTCCTGCATTTATACCCAACAGTTGAACCTTCTTAACCAGGTTCCAGGCTTGCGTGGGGGTTCTAGGCATGCGCGGGGGTTCTAGGCATGCGCGGGGGTTCCAGGCATGCGTACGAGATTTTACTTACTGGAAAAGCTTGTCCTTGAACAGACGGATGCCGAGGCGATGTCTTGTAGCGGGTTGTGGGTGGAAGTGAGGAGAGGGGTATGAGGACTATTGTGTGGGTGGGGAGCAGCGTAGGTCATATGGTGCAAGGGGGAAGGGGAAGACCCAGTGGAACATCCACTGAGATTCCCTGTATAGGGGGGTAGCACTAGGACACAGCGCAGTCAGATCACGTGGTGTGAGAGTCTGCAGCGTGGAGACTTCAGGCCCGGTGCTGAGCCTGGGACTCGGGTAAGGCGACGGCTATGACCTGCTGGTAGGCAGTGGAGTGGCGAGGATCAGTAGAGTCATTGGTGCAGGCCCACGGGGAGTGGAGTCCGGGTCTGTGGGCGAAGCGTGGGAAGTCCCGGTCAGCGGATGGCCGGCGAGGCAGCGAGGGTCGGAGGTCCCGGTGAGGCGGCGATAGTTGGACACATTTTGAAAGACTTTTTGGGCAGCATAGTGGTGCAGCGGTACAGTTGCTGCCTTAACAGTGCCTACAGCTCCACAGACCCCGGTTCGATCCCGACGCCGGATGCTGTCTGTACGGAATTTGTACGTTCTCCCCGTGACCGCGTAGGTTTTCTCCGAGATCTTTGGTTTCCTCCCACACTCGAATATTGTACAGGTTTGTAGGTTAATTGGCTTAGTATAAATTGTAAGTTGTCCCTAGTGTGTGAATTTATGCATTTATGTGCAGGGATCGCTGGTCGGTGCGGACACGGTAAGCTGAAGGGCCGGTTAAAAACATCTAACTTGTAGGACTATGGGGTAAAAGTGAAAGTGAAAATTCGGGAGTCATTAGAAACATCTTTCTGTGAGCCAGCGCAAGCTTCTTACTCTCATTGTACAATTATATACCATACTCAATGTCACATATTATTCAAATTATATTAACCTCCTTCAAAGTAATAGGCCCATTAGATCCCCACTAAATTAGAAAATGACCATTTGACCATTTCAACATTATAATCTCCACCTAGACAGTCAGAGTACCAAGTGTGTGACAAATCTGGGTGTTTTAATTTTCTGAGCAGTAAATTATTCTTACAATATGATGCAATATTTCTCAGCCTTTCGATTGTTGATTGATTACAACAAAATCAATACCATTTGGAAAGATAATAGGTTAAAATATTTCAGATCTAGCTTTCATGGTAAAGACGCTAAGAACAGAGAACATAGAACATAGAACATAGAACATAATACAGTACAGAACAGAAACGGGCTCTTCAGCATACAATGTTTGTGCCGAACATGATGCCGTATTAAACTGATCATCTGCCTGTGCAAGATCCATATCCCTCCATTCCCTGCACTTCCATGTACCTATATAAAAGCTTCTTAAACACCACTATCATATCTGCCTCCACCACCACCACCTTTGGCAATGAGTTCCTAGCTACAACTACTCTTGGTGTACAAAACTTGCCCCGCATATCTCCTTTCAACTTTCCCCCTCTCACATTATAGGTATGCCCCCTAGTGTTAGACGTTTCCACCCTGGGAAAATGGTTCTGGCTGTCTACCCTATCTATGCGTCTCATAATTCTTTCTACTTCTATCAAGTCTCCCCTCAACCTCCAAAGTTCCAGAGAAAACAATCCAAGTCTCTCCAACCTCTCCTGGTACCTGGATCCCTCAACTCATCATCCTTCTAGTAAATCTCCTCTGCACCCTCTCCAAAGCTTTCACATTGTTCCTGTAATGGGGCGACCATAACTGCATGCAATATTCCGAATGTGGCCTAATCAATGTCCCATAGAGCTGCATCATGACTTCCTGACTTATATTCAATGCCCCTTGCAATGAAGGCAAGCATAGCATACGCCTTCCTTACCAGCCTATCTACTTGTGCTGCCACCATTAGTGAGCGATGAACTTGGACTCCCTCTGCATATCAATGCTGTTAAGGGTCTGGCCATTAACTGTATACTCTCTCCTTACATTTAACTTCCTAAAGTGCAACACCTCACACTTGCTCAGGATGAACTCCAACTGCCATTCAGGCCCATACGAAGCTTTTCAAAAAGGGGGGTGGCATGACAGGATTACAAGAAATTTAATATGAAATAATGTGCGCATTGTGCACATCACGAGCGGGAAGCGTGAAGTCCCTCGATGCAGGGGTCCAGAGCCCGCTTAAGGGCCCTGGAAGTTCAGGGGTTTTAGATCTCTCTGATGCATTATGAGCCTTATTTTGGTTTATTTTTGCACCAAATTTATGACCAATATTTCAGAAATTAACAGGAATCTGAGAGGTAGTTTTTTCACACAAAGAGTGGTGGGTGTATGGAATAAGCTGTATGGAGGTAGTTAAGGCTGGGACTATCCTACTGTTTAAGAGACATTTGGAAACGTACATGGATAGGACCGATTTAGATGGATATGGGCCAAACGCGTGTGAATGGGACTAGTTTAGAGGGTGGAGAACTGTGGAATTCATTGCCACACTCAGCTGTGGTCCAAATCAATGGACATTTTTCAGGAGGCGATTGATAGATTCTTGATTAATAGGGGTGTCAGAGGTAATGGGGAAAAGGCAGGAAAATGAGTTTGAGTGGGAAAGATAGATAGTCATGGAGTGACACAGTGTGGAAACAGGCCCTTCGGCCCAGCATGTCCCATCTACACTAGTCCCACCTGCCCACGTTTGATCCATATCCCTCCGAACCTGTCCTATCTGTTTCTTAAATTTTGCGATAGTCCTTGCCTCAACTACCTACACTGGCAGCTTGTTCCATACACCTACCACCCTTTGTGTGAAAAATATACCCCTCAGATTCCTATTAAATCTTTTGCCCTTCACCTTAAATTTATGTTCTCTGCTCTTCGATTCACCTACTCTGGGCAAAAGACTCAACCATATCTATTCAAATCATGATTTTATACACCTCTATTAGATCATCCTTCATCCTCCTGTGCTCCATGAAATAGAGTCCCAGCCTACTCAACCTCTCCCTATAGCGCTGGCCCTCCAGTCCTGGCAACATCCTCGTAAATCTTCACTGTACCCTTTCCAGTTTGATGATACCTTTCCTATAACATGGTGTCCAGAACTGAATACAATAATTTGAATGCGGCCTCACCAACTTCTTATGCAACTGCAACATGACCTCCCAACTTCTATACTCAGCCTTATCCGCTGAGTTACTCCAGCACTCTGTGAAACGTCACAGAACAGGGCAAGATTAGCAAGTTTGCTGATGATACAGATGTGAGTGGTTTTGCAAATAGTGCAGATGGTTGGGAATTATTGCAACAGGATCTGGATCAATTAGCCAGGTGGGTAGAGGAATGGTTGATGGTTGCATGGTTCCTTGAAGGTCGAGTCGCAGGTGTATCAGGTGGTCAAAAAGTATTTTGACACTTTGGCCTTCATCAGTCAGAGTATTGAGTATAGAAGTTGGGAGGTCATGTTGCAGTTGAATAAGACATTGGTGAGACCGCATTTAGAATATTGTGTTCAGTTCTGGGCACCATGTTACAGGAAAGAAGTCAAATTGAAACGAGTACAGAGATCCCATCCTGGATCAGTCCAATCAGGGTTGTGTCATCCGCAAACTTGAGAAGCTTGACAGAGGTGTCTGTGGAGGTGCAGTCATTGGTGTGGCGAGAGTAGAGGAGAGCGGAGAGTACGCATCTTGCGGTGCTCCTATGCTGAGCGTTTCTGGGTCCAAGATATGCTTTCCCATCTCACATGCTGCTTCCTGTCTGTCAGAAAGCTGGTGATCCACCGACAGAGGGGTTCAGTCACAGTCAACTCAGAAAGTTTGGAGCATAGTAGCTATAGCACAATGGTGTTCAATGCAGAGCTAAAATCAACAAACAAAATCCTTGCATAGGTCCCCTGGTGGTCTAGATGCTGGAGGATGAAGTGCAGGCCCAGATTGACTGTATCATCCACAGATCTATTGGCCCAATTTGCAAAATGCAGAGGGTCCAGCAGGGGGGTTGTGATATTTTCCAGCACACGCCTTTCAAGGGTCTTCATTTTTTTCCCCAAAATGTCTTTGTGACTACAGAGATCAGTGCGACAAGCCTGTAGTCATTAAGACCAGTGATCCTTGCCTTTTTGGGTACTGGGACAATAGTAGAGAATTTGAAGCAGGCAGGGCCAGTACGTCTTTGCAGGGACTGATTAAAAATGAGTAATTGTGTGTGAAGTGGTGATTGGAGTGGATTGGGTGTAAAAGGGCCCAGTCTGAGGTCAGGCTGTGAGTGGGTGTGAAGTGTTGGTTGGGGTTGGAAAGGGTCCACTCTTTTCATACTGGAGTCTTGCCTTAAATAGGTGTGAAGTGGTGAATGAGAAGGAGAGGGTGCAGGGTCCATTCTTTGCAGACTAGGGTCTGGCTGTGTTTGTTGGGGAGGGAGTTTCAGGGTTACGTTTCTGATTTTCAAACCTGCAGGAAAACTCATTCAAGTCGTTCGTCAGCTGACGATTGTCCAAAGTGCGGGGGGCTTTCCTTTTATAGCTGGTGATTTCTTGCATGCCCTTCCAAACTGAAGAAGAGTCACTAGCTGAGAACTTGCTCCTCAACTTCTCAGAGTACCTTTCCTTGGCATTCCTCTTCTCGGCTCTTTATCGATTAGACTATCTTTTAACTCTAACAATTAGGCTATTGGCTTGACGCATATGTGCCCCTTCTTCAGCAGCAACATCATCAATGGACTACTACGGACAGATCCAAGATGACCTTGAAAACATGCAGATTTTTGTAATATTCAAATTATATTAAAAAATATGCTGCAAAAAGAGTCACAAACTTTGGAATTCATGTTTTTCAGTATTATTATCAAGGCAAAGAAAGCAGTTCCAATTGTTTGATATTATTTGATATTATTCATGAGGAAAAAATATAATAGCTTTAAAACCTACCTCAATTTTACAATCTCATTAAAAAATATTCCCCCTTTCCCTCTCCCCTCCCCTATCTCTCTCCCCCTTCCCCTCCCTCTCACATCCCCCCATCTTTCTGGTGGGGAGGGGGCAAAGATGAAGGTGGCTGGGCTGGCGTGGGTCAGCGTTGGCCCAGCGGGGGTGGCTTGGACCCCGGCGGTGGGGGGAGGCGAGGGCAGCGGGCACAGCCGCAGCGGCGTCTCGTGTTGGGGTTACAGTGTTGGGTTTTTCCCCCAGTTTCATCAACTTATCGATTGCTTTCTGCGAATGCAAGTCACATTGGCAAATGCAAATATTAAGTGGATTTTAAGTCAGTTTTAATTATAATCTGAATCCGAATGGCAAAGTACCAAAATCAATAAAAACACAATGGCATGGTGAGAACTTGAGAATTAACACACACTTGACCTTTAATGAAATCAGATCTCTGAAATGATTTCTTTGTCACAATTAATCTTTCAGATTGGAAAGAGAAAGTTTCTACTCAGAGGGTAGGATGGGATAAAATGTATACTGTTGCATTACCATCCCAACTTTAATTTCCCTCTGGTATACAAAAATGCTGGAGAAAACTCAGGGGGTGCAGCAGCATCTATGGAGCGAAGGAAATAGGCAACGTTTCGGGCCGAAACCCTTCTTCAGACTTTAATTTCCCTCTGTTTACCCGTTCAGTTTAGTTTATTGTTACGTGTACTGAGGTACAGTGAAAAGCATTTGTTGCGTGCTAACCAGTCAGCAGAAAGACAATACATGATTACAATCGATCCATTTTCAGCGTATAGATACATAGTAAGGGAATAATGTTTAGTGCAAGGTAAAACCAGCAAAGTCTGATCAAGGATAGTCCGAGGGCTACCAAAGGTAGATAGTAGTTCTGCACTGCTCTCTGGTTGTGATAGGATGTTTCAGTTGCCTGATAACAACTGGGAAGACCCTGTTCCTGAATCTGGAGATGTGCATTTTCACTCTTCTATAACTTTTGCCTGATGGGAGTGGCGAGAAGAGGGAGTGGCTAGGCTGCGACACGTCCTTGATTATGTTGCTGGCCTTGCCGAGGCAGCTTGAGGTATAAACGGAGTCAATAGAAGGGAAAGTGGTTTGTGTGATGGTCTGGGCTGCGTCCACAATAAGCGAGTTCGGTATTCCGACTGCACATGCCCAGGTCAAAGGTAGACAAAAATGCTGGAGAAACTTAGCAGGTGAGGCAGCATCTGGAGCCCTTCGCTTCTAGATGCTGCCTCACATGTTGAGTTTCTCCAGCATTTTTGTCTACCTTCAATTTTTCTGCAGTTCTTTCTTAAACATGCCCAGGTCAAAGGTCACTGCGTAAACAGGCCTGGAAAGCAGTGGAGCAGTGAAGCAGTGGACCTTCATTTCTTCTGTTTTGTCCAGTTTAGATTCTCTAGGTAAGGATATATTGCTTTCAAACTATGAAGTAGTTGTATTTATTGTTCCTTTGTTAAAAGCTAAGATTATTTTGTCATTTTTATTGCTTCATTATGCTTTGGTGAGTGAGCGAGATCCTGCTCGTCTGTGGCAGTGTCGGGCCGAGGTCCGTTGAGTTGCTGCTGGGCCGTCCCCGTTCCCTCTCGGGTGTCCAGAGCAAAGATTATAGAGGAGCCTTAATCTTTGGTCCAGAGGAAGCCGGTGGTGTCGGGCTGGGCTTGTAGGGGTTGCGGTCAAGGAGGCTGAGTTGCTGCAACGTTTTGTGTGTATGGCCAGCGCCAGGGGGTTGGCTGTTGGCGGTCCCCAGCCCGTCGGGAAGCGGGGTTGGGCTGGAGTTGGCGCCTCTTCTCTGCGCTGGCTGTGGACCTGGGGCTGCTGGTGTTGTTGTTCCGGGCTGTCAGTTGGCCCAGCAGGAGTTCAGCTGGGGTTGGCTGAAAAATTCCATTGCCTTTCACTATTCTGCTAATTCAAAGGTAATGGAATTCTTCAGCCAGCCCCAGCTCAACCCCCGACAGGCCAACCGACAGTCCCGGACCGACGACACCAGCGGCCCCAGGCCCACACGGTTATGGGGGAGAATGTACAAACTCCGTACAGACAGCACCCGTAGTCGGGATCAAACCTGGGTCTTCCGCGTTGTAAGCGCTGTAAGACTGCGCCACTGTGCCACCCTAAGTTATAGGGAGAGGTTGAGTAGGCTGGTTCTCTATTCCTTGGAGCGCAGGAGGATGAGGGGAATAGATCGGGTAGATGAACAGAGCCTCTTGCCCAGAGTAGGGAAATCAAGGACCAAAGGACATAGGTTCAAGGTGAAGGGGAAAAGATTTAATAGGAATCTAAGGGGTAACTTTTACACACAAAGGGTGGTGGGTGTATGGAACAAGCTGCCAGAGGAGGTAATTGAGGCTGCGACTATCCCATCGTTTACAAAACAGTTAAGCAGGTAGATGGTTAGGACAGGTTTGGAGGGATATGGACCAAGCCCAGGCTAGTAGGACTCTGTAGCTGGGACATGTTGGCCAGTGTGGGCAAGTTGGGCTGAAGGGCTTGTTTCCGCATTGTATCACTCTATGACTCTATGACTCTAAGAAACGTTAACTGTGGCCATTACTCTTTAATTTGTACAATAGTCTGACACAGCTGGAGAGTGGATGCATCAGGAATAAGTTCATTCCGATACTTTCGCAGCTAAGATAATCCACCCGGATACCACAAGCAAAGCCTGATTGTTGGAGATGAATAATTGAATCAATCTAGATGAGAATTGGACAAAAATATGCTTCCTTCTGATACAGAAATCTACATTTTGTTGGGTGCGTTGTCAAATTACCAATGTCTGACATTAAAAATACTGTTTTAATGCATCATAAATTGCTGAATAGTTTTAGAACATTTCAACAAAAGGGATCGTGGATGGTACTTTTATTATATTTTCTATTTGCAGGCATTCAGAGTTTTGATTTAAAATCCATCCTGCATTCAATTTGTTTAGGTGTAAAACTGGAACTGCTCCATAGATCAGGAGCATCTCTGAAAAAAGAAACTGGATTAATGTTTCAGGCTGAAATCATCAGAACATTTATCTTGTCTTGCTTTCTATTGCTGTTGTCCAATCTGCTGAGTATTTCCAGCAATTCTGTTTTATTTCAGATTTACAGCATTTGCAATATTTTTTTTCCTTTTGAATCCATTTCAAAGGTCAGCTTATGAGGTACCATTTCACTGCAAAGGCAGTAATGTATCCCCTAAAGAGCAACGTTGAGCAGAAAATCGTGAAAAACATTAAAAAAAAAACACTGAATTTCTAGCTCTTTGAACTGCCAGCACTGCTCCTCTCCTGGGTTGAATATGTGGCCGCCAGGATTAATGCTTTCTACTCCAGGAATAGTGTTATGCTGCAGTTCCCTATTGACGAGGGTGGATTAATGCACAGGATCATGGAGCCAAGGGGTAGGACCCACAGACAGATGGGACCACGTGGAAAATGACCAAAATCCCTGAGATGCTGCCAGGCAAATGTTTTACACATGGTATGGGTTTATATTACTGACCCATCTGGTCAAGCAAATCAACATTCTTGACGAGAGACTGGCAAAAATTTCCAAGCATTCTCCTCTCCGCACAGGAATGCTCTGAAGTTTGCAGACCAGAGAGATGTCCCAACTGATTTCACTCTTCGTTAAGGTCCTCAGAAGCCAACTGATGTTCATTTGGCCTATTGTTAGCTGGACCAGCGAGGCAGGGGCATGGACCCGAAATAAGACTAGGTTACTGTAATGACAGGAAAAGATCACTGTGTAACACTGGGTAGAACAAGACTGAGCATAGATCTGTTATTACACAGGGCTGGAGTCTAGTACCGATGAGTATAGATTTTTCACTGCATAAGACTTGGGCACAGAATTGCTGGGGTCAGATCTCACGCAGGTCCTATCTGTAATCTCAAAGAGCTGATACAAACACATACAAACACATCGGGCTTCCAGATTCTGTGAATTAGCAACCCTATCATGCTCTCCTGAGTACATGAATTGGAGTGATTGCCAGATACTGCTGGAAGTGCCAAACAGTGGGTATAAAGGATGATCAGGAAAGAAATGTCTCAAACTCAGACTTGTAAGTGTGGGAACAGCCTGATCTTTGAGGCAAAGAGGAAAATATAAATAGCTTACCTTTCCAACAACATTAAAAAAATTGAATTGTCAGAATAATGTCTTTAGAGTTTACTAATCACTGATATTTTACCTTTCACTTATTTAATATAACATTTCACACATCTGTGATTATACAATCATAGATTATAACTGTATGATTATAGAGTAACGCAATATGGAAGCAGGCCCCTCGGCTCAACCTGCCCACAGTGGCCAACATGTCCCAGCTACACTCGTCCCACCTGCCCACGTTTGGTCCATATCTGTCCTATCCATGCACCTGACTGTTTCTTAAACACTGGGATAGTCCCAACCTCAACTACCTCCTCTGGCAGCTTGTTCCATACATACTTTGTATGAAAATGTTACCCCTCAGATTACTATTAAATCTTTCCCCCTTCACCTTAAACCCTTGTCCTCTGGTCCTTGATTCCACTACTCTGGGCAAGAGACTGTACGTCTACCCGATCTATTCCTCTCGTGATTTTATACACCTCTATAAACATATAACAATTACAGCACGGAAACAGGCCATCTCGACCTAGTCCATGCCGAACACGTATTCTCCCCTAGTCCCATCTACCTGCGTTCAGACCATAACCCTCCATACCTTTCCCGTCCATATAACTACCCAATTTATTTTTAAATGTTAAAAACGAACCTGCCTCCACCACCTTCACTGGAAGCTCATTCCACACAGCTACCACTCTCTGAGTAAAGAAGTTCCCCCTCATGTTACCCCTAAACTTCTGTCCATTAATTCTCAAGTCATGTCCCCTTGTTTGAATCTTCCCTACTCTCAGTGGGAAAAGCTTATCCACGTCAACTCTGTCTATCCCTCTCATCATTTTAAAGACCTCTATCAAGTCCCCCCTTAACCTTCTGCGCTCCAAAGAATAAAGCCCTAACTTGTTCAACCTTTCTCTGTAACTTAGTTGCTGAAACACAGGCAACATTCTAGTAAATATCACCTCTCATAAGATCACCTCTCATCCTCCTCTGCACCAAGGAATAGAGTCCCAGCCTACTCAACCTCTCCCAATAGCTCGGGAGTCAAGAGTGTTTCATTGTCATGTGTCCCAGATAGAACAATGAAATTGTTACTTGCTGCAGCAAAACACAATATATAAACATAGTACAGTGCGAGCAATATAATAAATGAGGAGAACGAAGGTTCACCTATAGAAGTTCAAGAAAATCCTCTGTGACATACTGAATCTCCACAATCTTCTCGGGAAGTAGAGCTATTGATGTGCTTGAGTCCCGGGAAAAATCCTCATAAATCTTCTCTGCACCTGTTACAGCTTACAGGAGACATTTGAGGCAGTGCAGCTCCTTGGATCTTCTGTTATATGGGGGCAGTATTGGAACCCTGCCTGCAACCGTGTGCGAATGAGGCGCGAAGGACGAGAAGCTGAAGCGAAGAAGTGGAAGCCAAATAACTGAATGGAAATAAAGCCGAAAATTCAAATAACCGAAAGCGTACGAAGCCGAAAAACCAAATAACTAAAAGGGCGCAATGCTGAAAAGCCGAAAGGGCGGGATGCCTAAAAGCCAACTCGCCGAAAGGCCATGACGCCTAGAAGCCAACTCACCGAACGGACGCAATGCCGAAAAGCCAAATAATGGCTTCCCGCCCTTTCGGTTAGTTGGCTTTTCGGCTTCTTCACTTCGGCTTCTCGTCCTTCGATGCCACATCCGGGTACCGCCTGCAACAAGCCTCATTCACAGTGAGTGCTCCAATTTTCCGTTTTTCCCACGGTCACAATAACTCTTCATCTGCCACTTCCTGATTAACTAGAAATTGTCAGAGGACAAACAGTTCCTACATTTGTAAGGCCATGAGTTTAACGTTTGTAATTTGAATGAAATATCATGTTATATTTGGAACTTCCACCTGCTCTCACTTGCATGTCGAGTGCACCTGACACGTCTAGCGCACCTGTGTGCATTAGAACGGAAGACACTTGGATCCCAGTTTCAATGTTAAACTGAATAATATCAACCAATGAACAATCTACTGAAGTTGCTCGTGGATCAGGCTGACCGGTGGAAGGAAAAGATGTGTAGGAAGGAACTGCAAATTCTTGTTTAAACTGAAGATAGACATAAACTGCTGGAGTAACTCAGTGGGAAAGCCAGCATCTCTGGAGAGATGGAGTGGATGATGTTTTAAAGACTGAGTCTGTAGAACGGTCTCGACCCGAAACATCACCCATTCCTTCTCTCTGGAGATGCTGCCTGTCCCACTGTTCCTCCAGCTTTTTGCATCTATCTGTGGAGGGGAAAGGACAGGTTATGTTTTGTGTTGGGATCCTTTGTCTGGTCTGGAACGACATATTTTTTAAAACAATTATGAGTTATTATCTATACCTCACAGAGTGATCACAAATTGTCTTGAAGCTCAAGTCTAGGTACACGTATTAGCACTCAGGGAATGAAACTGGTGCTGTAAGGCACCTCGACCCTTGGGGTAAGCAGTGTTGAGAGTAAGTTGTAATGATTTGAATGATTATTTGATAGTGGTTGCTCCAGGTATTTCCTGAAAAGAGACATCCTTGTTTATGTGTGAGCTGAGTCAGGACATAACACTAGGCAAAGCTCAGAGGGCTCAGATTTGCTGCTGGCCTTTGTTTCATGACATTTGAAAGTGCTGATTTTATTTTTTGACTTAAATATTCCCTGTGGCCCACCTCCAGTATCTGTCAAAACAACTCTCTGTTTATCTAGAAATTATCATCGAAGAAGTAGCTCCTCGAAGCTGAAGACTTGCTGTCAAATTATCTTTATTATCACATGATGTATTAGGGTGGAAGTGCTATAAATTTCAGTTGTCATGGTAACGTGATCATGCTTTTCATGGGCTAGGTGAATACCCAATTCCCTTGCGTTCTCAGGTCTAATTAGCTTCTATTTCTGTCTTTGGAATATTTTTTAGAAGTCTCAGGTTGTCAGATCTGGAATACAATTGCACTTCCTTTTAGTGCAAATTAATTTTCAGATGTTAGGCAGAATAAGTTTGAACAAATGTCAAGAGACACGCCTAGGGCAGAGGCTCCAGAGATGAAAGATTCAAGCATGCTGGGTATTGCCAATAATTGACTTCCTAAAGTTCCTTTGACATATCTTGGTGAAAGGATTGTGGGATATTTTGGGGGAAAAAAATAGCTCCCTTGAAATCATGAACATAGAATCCTTAATCAAACCACAGACGAGAAGCTGGTTTATGCCAGAATAAAAATGACATTGGGATTGGAGTCTCAGAATCCTAGCATTATACAGCTTCGAAACAGGCCCTTCAGCCCAACCTGTCCATGCCGACCTCTCGCACACACCTGAGCCACATCTCTCCAAATGTTTCCTATCCATGAACCTGTCGAAATGTCATAATTGTACCTGCCTTTTATTGTCCCTAGGGTAACGTTACTGTGCAGGGATCGCTGGTCGGCGCCGACTCGATGGGCTTGGTGAGTATCACGGTTTCCGCACTGTATCTCTAAACTAAAACACATGACTCTTGGACCCAAAATCCCCTCTAAATATCAATGGGATTGGTTCAGATTGGGATCATGGTCAATATAGGCATGGTTTGCTGCAGGAACTGTTCTTATACTTTAGAAACATAGAAAATAGGTGCAGGAGGAGACCATTCAGCCCTTCGAGCTGGCACCACCATTCATTGTGATCATGGCTGATCGTCCCCAGTCAATAACCCGTGCCTGCTTTCTCCCCATATCCCTTGATTCCACTAGCCCCAAGAGCTCTATCTAACTCTCTCTTAAATCCATCCAGTGATTTGACCTCCACGGCCCTCTGTGGCAGGGAATTCCACAAATTCACAACTTTCTGGGTGAAAAAGCGTTTTCTGATCTCTGTCTTAAATGGCGTCCCCTTTATTCTAATTAATTTTTTCGATTTAATTTGTTCGATATTAGCAGCCTCTGTTACTTCTTCTGCTGCTTCTTCTGGCAGATTTTAGAAGCATAGAAAATAGGTGCAGGAGGAGGCCATTCAGCCCTTTGAGCCAGCACCACCATTCAATATAATCATGGCTGATCATCCAAATCATTACCCTTTCCTGCTTTCTCCCCATATCCTTTGATTCCATTAGCCCTAAGAGCCATATCTAAAGGGCCTGTCCCACTGTTTGGCTCGCAAAATTACGCAACCTCATTGTCGCTTGAGGCATACGGGCACCTTATGGCTGCGCGGGGCCGGTCCCACTCAGAAGCGCAGAGGGGTGTGGAGTTGTGTGGGGCCAGTCCCGACAACGCACAGAGCTCCGAAATTCTTGCACTGAACTAAATCTTCGCACGCCAACGGCCTGTCGCGGAACAGAGGGCAAAGTGTGACAGGCTCAAGACCCTCGTGCGACACAACATCTCACCTTCAACAGCAGCAGAAGCAGGGAAACGATCGCCGAACTCGGCCTGGGGCTCACGGCCGTTGCAGTCCGGATCCGCCCCCACTTCTACTCCCAGAGCGGGGTGAAGAAAATTGAAGATAGACACAAAATGCGGGAGTAACTCAGCGGTACAGGCAGCATTTCTGGAGAGAAGCAATGGATGATGTTTTGGGTCAAGACCCTTCTTATCAGACTGAACAAGAGTCTCGACACGAAACGTCACCCTTTCCATCTCTTTTTTTCACACAGAGAGTGGTGAATCTCTGGAACTCTCTGCCACAGAGGGTAGTTGAGGCCAGTTCATTGGCTATATTTAAGAGGGAGTTAGATGTGGCCCTTGTGGCCAAGGGGATCAGAGGGTATGGAGAGAAGGCAGGTACGGGATACTGAGTTGGATGATCAGCCATGATCATATTGAATGGCGGTGCAGGCTCGAAGGGCCGAATGGCCTACTCCTGCACCTAATTTCTATGTTTCTATGTTTCTATGTTTCAGAGATGCTGCCGGTCCTGCTGAGTTATTCCAGCTTTGTGTCCATCTTCAAATGACGTCACACACTCCAGACGGCTGTGTGTACGTATGTAATCGCGCCAAACCTTCGCTCGACCGCCAAGGACACGTAAGTGGGACATGCCCTTTACTCTCTCTTGAATACATCAAGTGAATTGGCCTCCACTGCCTTCTGTGGCAGAGGTCCACAGATTCACAACTCTCTGGGTGAAAATGTTTTTCCTCATCTCATTCCTAAATGGCCTCCCCCTTATTCTTAAACTGTGACCCCTGGTTCTGGATTCGCCCAACATCGGGAACATTTTTCCTGCATCTAGCCTGTCCAATCCTATAAGAATATTATATGTTTCTACTGGACTAAGTGGGACCCGTTGGGTCCCAGCATCACACGGGAGGGCTGGTTCCCCAACACAATATTTCACCTCTCCACCAATTCCAATATTGTTGGCCAATGGGGGGGGGGGGGGGGGGGGGGGGGTTGCTGGAGCGCTAGTATGGGTGTTGTTGGCTAAATGGACTAGTTTCCAGGGCTAGTATGGACATTGTGGGCCGAATGGATTCTTGGGCTGGTGGCTCAGTCACTCAAGCCTGTTGTGCTGGCAACTCACTCACTCACGATTGGTGGGCTGGCAGTTGACTCACTTTCATTCCATTTCAAGCAGGGTGCAAGGCCATCAAATTCAAGTGCAGCTTCTTACCACTTCACCAGGGTGCAAGGCCACTAAAACAGCGAGTCGTGACCTCTCCCTCCTCCATTTTGCAGAGACTGAGCAACGCCCACACTTCTGGGTTTTATAGTCCCTTCCCCCCTCCCACCAGAAGGGGTGTGGCCTTCATGGCGTGATTGACAGGAGAGAGAATCTCAACATTTTTAAAACACTAATAATTCTTTTATTTTTCATCTATGGGAAAAACCCTCTTGTCCTGTGCAGCGGAGGGGGACTCTGAGTAAGATGGCCAAAAAACACAGCCGTAAGTGGCAGCGTTTTTCCTAACATCAATATACAGAACAACAGGAAGTGGTCAAGATCAGACTTTTAGTAATATAGTTAAGATCCTCTCTCATCCTTTTAAATTCCAGGGGCAACTTTTTCACAAAAAGGGTGGTGGGTGTATGGAACAAACTGCTGGAGGAGGTAGTTGAGGCAAGGACTATCACAACGTTTTAATAACATTTGGACAGGTGATCAAATAGAACAGGTTTAGAAGGATATAGGCCAGATGCAGTCAGGTGGAACCAGTGTAGATGGGGCATGGTGGTTGGCATAGGTAAGTTGGGCCGAAGGGTCTGTTTTCACGCTCTATGACTCTATAACTGCAGACGTTGGTTTATACACAACAATGCACAAGGCGCTGGCATAACTCAGTAGGTCTGGCAGTTTCTCTGGAGAACAGGGACAAGAGACGTTTCAGGTTAAGACCCTTTTTCTAATCGTTTTAACTACCCTTTCCATTCCCATACTGAGCCTTCTGTCCTGGGCCTACTCCGTTGCCAGAATGAGGCCACATACAAATTGGAGGAACTGCACCTCATATTCTGTGTGGGCATCTCACAACCCAACGGTATGAACATTGAATTCTCCAATTTTAGGTCACAAACTCCCTGCCCTTTCTCTCCAAAGACCCCCCCTTTCTTTCCCCCTCCCCACTCTCCTCCCTTGAACCCTAGTTGACCTTTTACAGGTTGCTTCCCTCTCCCTCCTCCTGCATCCCTTCCACCAGCTTCACAACTCACAACATTTCAATCCTCGAGTTCCACAATTTGCAACTACTTATCCTTTTGAGCTCATGCTTATCTTTACATCTCTGGTCTTTGTCTGACAATCAGCCAATAAAATAATCCCCTTGCCTGTGTTCACCTATTAAGGGCCTGTCCCACTGGGGCATAATTTGGGCGAAAAAGAGGTTGTGGCGCCGTGACGTGGGCGTGGCTCGTGGTGAGGCGTGCTGACGCATGCTGATGCTTCCCTGTCCCCCCAGGATTTTGGAATGTTCAAAGTCCTGGGGTGACATTGGGGTGTCTCATCATGTCGTGCGCCCTGTCACATGCTGACGTATGCTGACGTGGGAGACGCCCGTTTCGGGTTAGGGTTTGGGTTGGGGTTAGGGACCACAGATGGGGTGTTAAATATTCTTCCTTCAATGCATGGATTTTAAACATTAATATATTAAAATTAATACAATAAAATCAATTGTGCAAATGAAAAGATGTCTGAGTCGTTCAGTTTTATTTATAGATGTATTGGTCTGCTTCCAGATCCGTCTCTTTTCACAGGGATGGATTCAGTGAGTGTAGACTGAACTCCCCTCTTTCCCCCCTCCCGCCCCCATCCCTACTTCTCCACTACCCCCTACCCTTCTCCCCTCCCCTCTCCCCCTTCTCCCCCTTATCCACTATCCCCCTCCCCTCACCTCCCCTTCTCCCCCTCTCCCTCCCTTATCCCATTCTCCACCTCCCCCCCTCCCCCCCGCACTTTCCCCGACGCCCCCCATTTGTGGACCAAGCTCTGACAGCTGGATCCCACTAATAGTACTGCACAAAGGCCATATCATCTGTTTTAGTAACATTGACTATGGGATAAATGCAGACTTTGGGAACAACAACCCCCTCCGCCCCCTAGCCTTGCTTCACAATGGGTAGTGGGTATTTAGACACAGTGGCCGGAGCAGGTGGGTGGCACTGGTACATTGACAACATTGCCGGTACCCAGTTGAAATGCCCGTTGCCTCTGGGGGTTTGGAGGGACCATTGGAAGAGAGATCCTCTGGGACAACTCATGGCCAACAATTTAGTTCCCATGAGGTGCAGGTAGAACATTGTGGGTTCAAGTCCAACCCCTGGGGCCCCTGTGTCACATTTAGTTCAGAGATACAGTGCCCTTCGGCTCAACGAGTCCGCACCAACTAGCAATTCCCCCGCACACTATCCCACACACACTAGGGCCAATTTAAACTTATACCAAGCCTATCAACATAGAGTTATGCCACTGTCCCATTTAGGAAACCTGAACGGAAACCTCTGGAGACTTTGCACCCCACCGAAGGTTTCCGTGCGGTTCCCGGAGGTTCCCGAAGACTTTTGTCAGTCTCCCTAATGATCAAAAGTGGTTTCCGCTTCTTCTATGTTCCGGCGATTATTTCAAAAAAATTCAAATCCAGCCGCGACTAAAAATAGGTTGCCGTTTTAAAAATCGGGAATTTTTTAGTCGAAGCCGGTTGCGATGCTAGTTGAAGGTGGTTGCCGGAGGTTGCAGGTAGCGGAAGGTAGGTTTCAGTTTGGTGTCGGAGAATGAGGGGAAAAAGTTTTGTACCATGATCATGACACACACATGTTTCGAGACGACATCTATATAATTAAAAGTCTCATCTTGCCACTTCCTGTCTGCACTGTATACTGATTTTAGAAAAAATGCTACGATATATCGCTATGATTTTTGGCCATCTTACTCACAGTTTTCCGCTGAGCAGGCCCCGAGGATTTTTCCCATCGATGAAAAATAAAAAGATTATGAGTGTTTAAAAAACCTTGAGATCCTCTCGCCTGTCAATCACTGTGATGAAGGTAACGCGCGGGGGGGGGGGGGGGGGGGGGGGGGGGGGGGGGGGGCAGGACTACAAAATCCTGGATGCCTGAACGTGACTCGGTCACTCTGCAAGATCGCGAGGGAGAGGCCACAACTGTCATTCCAAGCTGTGAATCAACTGAACTGTGAGTCTGCAATGTACTTGCAATAAATTATTTGTTAGCCCTTAATGACAATGCCATGGGTTGTTTGGCCTGCTGCCCTACCTGTGCTTAAAACTGTAAAAATGTATTAGGTCCGACTGTTTGGAAGGAATAAATGTTTTATTAGGTCCGACTGTGTTTGGTTCAAATGTCCCGCTCATTTTGTGACTTCCACTTAGTGGACAGGTCGCGCTGATTGCGTAATTTTCGGTGAGTGCAAAGGACACGCTGATTATGGAAGTGCCGGTGACTGCAGAAGCCCCAAAGTGGAGAGGCCGCGCTCAGCCGTGTGAGTTTTCAAGAATTTTTTCTGCCATATATATGGTGTGTGTCAGTGAGTGTGTGTGTATGTGTTTGTGAGTGTGTGAGTGTGTGTGTCAGTGGTCTCAGTGACCGAGCTGCCAGCCCAAGAATCCATTCAGCCCACAATGTCCATACTAGCCCTCTGGGAATATTGGGCTAGTGTAGACATGGATTTTTGTGTTGGGGGACCAGCCCTCCCATGTGAAGCTGGGACCCAACGGGTCCCATTTAGTCTAGTACCTTCATAAGAAGATGCTTTGATGTGATTTATATGATGTGTATGGATCAGCGATTAAGAACGGAAAATGATGAGTTATTTCTTTGTTGCCATTACAAACTGCCATTATAAAGAGAAAAACAAACTAGTCTTCAATAGGTGGTAAGGTGAGATGGGTAGCACTCAACTGTATATCTTTGATAGAATGTATCCAAGTGAGTTACCAACTCATTAAACGTCTTTGTCTGTGTCACCTGCTGCAAAATATGAGACAGTGGAACAATACAAAGAGAAGAAACAAAACTCAGCCAAAATACAGACTGCTTAATGTTGGTTGAAGTGAAGAATACTGTTTTAACATTTGAGGTTTGCGTAAAGGCCAGCTATTGCCGTCAAGCCCAATGCAATTTCCTCAATGTATGTGTGCTCCAAAGTTGCAGCAATCTTGTTGAGTGTACATTTCATGCCAATTGACAACCCTGTAGTTGCAACTAATTGCCTGCATTGCACGCATGGCAACCAGGGACACTGTATGTGCTCTGTATGTGCTTGGAAATAACATACATTCTGTGGTTGATTTCTCACCTCCCTTCAACTGCATAGTCCATCAAAAGCCTGGATGGAACATCCACTGTGGAATGTAGACACAAGATGCTGGAGTAACTCAGCGGGTCTGGCATCATCTCTGGAGAGAAGGAATGGGTGATGTTTCGGGTTGAGACCCTTCTTCAGACCTGAAACTTTCCTATCCACTGTGGAATACTGAGAGTTATACAGCAGAGAAATAGGCCCTTCAGCCCAACTCATCCATGCCCAACAAGATGCCCCATTTAAATCTTAGTTGCTTACATTTGGCCCATATCCCTCTAATCCTTTACTATCCTTGTATGTTTGATTATCTTTTAAATGCTGTTATAATATCTGTCATGCCTACTTCCCCTGGCAGCTCGTGACAGTCGTAGGTGAGGGGAAAAAGAGGAGGGGGGTGGGGGGGGGGTTGCATTATTGGTTATGGAGGATGTCACGGCTGTGTTCAGAGGTGACATTACGGACAGTTCGTCTGGTAGGCTTATTTGGGTGGAGATGTGCAACATGAAAGGGATCATTTCACAATAACCAACCTGATCTCCCGGTGGCTCAGTACTTCAACTCCCCCTTACATTCCAAATCCGACCTGTCTGTCCTGGGTCTCCTCCATGGCCAGAGTGAGTCCCACCGCAAATTGGAGAAGCAGCACCTCATATTTTGCTTGTGTAGTTTACACCCCAGTGGTATGAACGTTGACTTCTCCAATTTCAGGTAGTCCCTGCTTCCTCCCTCCATCCCCTCCACTTCACAGCTCTCCCACAGCCAACTGTCTCCACCTCTTCCTTTCTTTTTCCTGCTCCCCACCACATCAGTCTGAAGAAGGGTCTCGACCAAAAACGTCGCCTATTCCTTCGCTCCATAGATGCTGCTTCACCTGCTGAGTTTCTTCAGCATTTTTGTCTACCAACGTGAAAGGGATGATCACTTTGCTGGGGGTTTACAACTGACCCCCGAATAGTCAATGGGAATTAGAAGTACAAATGTGCCGGGAGATTGCAGACAGCTGCAAGTTAAATAAGGTTTTACGGTTGGGGAGTTTTACTTTCCCAATGTAGACTGGGAATATCGTAGTGTGAAAGGTTTAGATGGGGTGCAATTTCTCAAAAGTTTCAGGAGAGTTTTCTACAGTATTATGTAGTGGCCTCCACACGTGAGAGGGCAACGCTGGATCTAGTATTGGGAAATTGGGAAGGGCAAGTTAATAAAGTGTGTGTGGAGGAGCCTTTTGGGACCAGTGACCACAGTTCGATTAAGTTTAAGATAGTTATGGATAGAGACAGAGAGGGTACACGTGTTAAAATGCTCAACTGGAGTAAGACCAACTTTGAGGGTATGAGAGAAGGTCTCACTCAAGTTGACTGGAGCAGGTTATTTGAGGGGAAAGGAACATCGGCCAAGTGAAATGTTTTTAAAAGTGTGCTGATGAAAGCTCAGAATGTGGAAGTCCCCTTTATAGTGAAGGACAAAGCAGGCAAACGCAACAAAGCTTGGCTGATGAGGGAATTTGAAGCATTGGTCCAAGAATGCGAAAGATGCATGGGACAGGTATAGGCAGCTGGTATCAAGTGCATCCCTGAAGGAGTTTTGGAAACTAAGGAGAAAAGTAAAAAAGGAAATTAGAAGGGCAAAAAGGGCCCAGGAAATAGCTCTGGCAGATAACTATAAGTACAACCCCAAGAAATATTATAAATACATCAGGGAGAAAATAGTAACTAGAGAGAGAGTGGGACCCTTCAGAAATCAAAGCGGTCACCTCTGTGTGGAGCCACAGAAGATGGGCAAGATCTTCAATGAGTACTCCTCCGCTGTATTTACCGAGGAACTTGGGGCAGTCTTGAGAGCAGTCAGTGTTACGCTTGAATAGGTGCTGAAGGTAATATCATGTATGAAGGTACTCCAGGGCCTGATCAGATATATCCAAGGGCATTGTAGGAAACCAGTGAAAACATTGCGGGAGTGCTGGTTGAAATTTACTAGTTGGCTTTAAATACAGGAGAGGTGCCGGAAGACTGGAGGTTGACAAATTTTGTGCCTCTTTTAAAGAAAGACTGCAGGGAAAATGCTGGGATCTATTTGCCAGTGTGCTTAACATCTGTAGTTGGAAAGATACTGGAGAGTATTCTGAGGGATAGGATATACACACATTTAGACAAACAAGGACTGATTAGCTACACAAAAATGCTGGAGAAACTCAGCGGGTGCAGCAGCATCTATGGAGTGAAGGAAATAGGCATCGTTTCGGGCCAAAACCCTTCTTCAGACTGATGGGGGATGGCGGGGAGAAGAAATGAAAAAGGATGAGGAACCCGAGGGCTGAGGGATGGGAGGAGACAGCAAGGGCTAACAAAATTGGGAGAATTCAATGTTCATGCCTGCAGGATGCAGACTCCCCAAGCAAAATATGAGGTGCAGTTCCTCCAATTTCAGGTGTTGCTCGCTCTGGCCATGGAGGAGACCCAGGACAGAGAGGTCGTCGGATGGGGAATGGGAGGGGGAGTTGAAGTGCTGAGCCACCGGGAGATCAGGTTGGTTATTGCGGACCGAGCAGAGGTGTTCGGCGAAGCGATCGCCCAGCCTACGCTTGGTCTCACCGATGTATATCAGCTGACATCTAGAGCAGCGGATGCAATAGATGAAGTTGCAGGAGGTGCAGGTGAACCTCTGTCGCACCTGGAACGACTGCTTAGGCCCTTGAATGGAGTCGAGGGGGGAGATGAAGGGACAAGTGTTGCATCTCTTGCGGTTGCAACGGAAAGTGCCCGGGAGGGAGTGGTACGGGTGGGAAGTGAAGAATTGACAAGGGAGTTATGGAGGGAGCGGTCTTTGCAGAAGGCAGACATGGGGGAAAATGGGAAGATGTGGCGAGTGCTGGTGTCACGTTGGAAGTGGCGAAACTGACGGAGGATAACTTGTTGTGATGTGACGGCTGGTGAGATGAAAGGTGAGGACTAGGGGGACTCTGCCCTTGTTGCGAGTGGGGGGATCGGGAGAGAAAGCAGTGTTGTGGGGTATGGAAGAGACCCTGGTGCGAGCTTCATCTATGGTGGAGGAGGGGAACCCCTGTTCCCTGAAGAATGAGGACATTTCACATGCCCTGGTGTGGAACGCCTCATCCTGGCAGCAGATGCGGCGTAGATGGAGGAATTGGGAGTAGGGGATGGAGTCCTTACAGGAAGCAGGGTGGGAAGAAGTGTAGTCCAGGTGCCCATGGGAGTCAGTAGGTTTATTAGGATAGTCAGCATGGTTTTGAATGTGGGAAGTCGTGTCTCACAAATCTGATAGATTTTTTGAAGACCTGACCAAAAAGGTCAATGAGAGCAGAGATGTAGATCTTGTATATATGGACTTCAGCAAAGCATTCGACAAGGTTCTGCATGGTAGGCTACTCTGGAAGGTTAGATTGCATGGGATCCAAGGAGAGATAGCTGAATGGGTAGAAAATTCGCTTCATGGAAGGAAGCAGAGGATAATGGTGGAAGGTTGCTTCTCAGACCGGAGGCCTGTGACTAGTGGTGTGCCTTAGGCTTGGGGCTGAGCCCGCTATTGTTTGTCATCGATATCAATGATTTAGATGAGAACATGCATGGCAAGATTAGCACGTTTGCTGATAATACAAAAGTGTGTGGTTTTGCAGATAGTGAAAATATTTGTGAAAAATTGCAGCATGATTTTGCTTGATTGGCCAGATGTTATAAGGAATTGTTGAGGAATTGCACATTATAGAGAAATGTGAGATGGTGCATTTTGGGAAGTTTAATATGGGCAGGACCTACACAGTGAATGGCAGGATTCTGGGAGTGTTGTAGAGCAGAGGGATCGAGGAGTGCAGGTGTATGGTTCCTTGAAGGGAAAGTAAGAAGTAGATACGTTGGTCAAAAAGGCATTTGGCAGATTGGCCACCTTCAGTCACAGTATAGAAGTTAGAAGGTCATCTTAGCCTTACATCGGTAGTGGGGAAGATGCTTGAGTTGATTATTCAAGATGTTATAGTGGCACATTCAGAAAGCAGCGACAGGATCGGTCAAAGTCAGCATAGATTTATGAAGGGGAAATCATGCTTGACATCTTATGGAATTTTTGGGGGATGTAACGAGTAGAATGGATAAGGGAGAGCTAGTGGATGTGGTGTATCTGGACTTTCAAAAAGCCTTTACAAGGTCCCACACAAGAGATGAGTGTGCAAAATTAGAGCACATGGTATTGGGGGTAGGGTATTGACATGGATAGAGAACTGGTTGGCAGATAGGAAGCAAATGTTGGATTTAACGGGTCCTTCTCAGAATGATGGGGTGCCACAAGGCTTGGTGCTGGGACCCCAATAATTTAATATATTTATTAACGAGGGAATTAAATGTGATATCTCCATGTTTGGGGATTACACAAAGCTGGGTGGCAGTGTAAGCTGCGATGAGGATGCTATGAGGCTGCAGGGTGACTTGGATACATTGGGTGAGTGGGCAGATGCATGGCAGATGCAATGTAATGTGGATAAATGTGAGGTTTGCATTTTGGGAGCAAGAACAGGAAGGCAGATTATTATCTGAATGGTGTCAGATTAGGAAAAGGGGAGGTGTAACAAGAACTGGGTGTACTTGTACATCAGTCACTGGAAGTAAGCATGCAGGTACAGCAGGCAGTGAAGAAAGCTAATTGGCCTTCATATCGAGAGGATTTCAGTTTAGGAGCAAGTCATACTGCAGTTGTACAGGGCCCTGGTGAGACCACACCTGGACTATTTTGGTCTCCTAATTTGAGGAAGGACATTCTTGCTATTGAGGTGGTGCGGCGTAGGTTCACCAGGTTAATCCCCGGTATGGCGGGACTGACATATGATGGACAAAAGGGTCGACTGGACTTGTATTCACTGGAATTTAGAAGGATGAGAGGAAATCTTATTGAAACATTTAAAATTGTTAGTAGATTGGACACGGTAGATGCAGGAAAAATGTTCCGGATCCGGCGAGTCCATAACCGGGGGTCACAGTTTAAGAATAAGGGGTCAGCCATCGAGGAGGAGGAGCCATCTTGGGGAACGGCTGCTAGCCAGCAGCCGTCCGTTTTAATTCGCTTTTTTAAAAAGTTTTTAGTGAGTCCTGTTTTTTGTCCGTTGGAGAAATGGACTTTTTAATGTGGGGGGTAGGGGGCAATTTTACTTCTAGGTCCCTACCTGGTCGGTGAGGCAGCTTTTTCTCCGGGCTGCCCGTCGACCCATCCTCGCGGCCTCCAGCGGGCTTGGAGCGCCGTTTACTGGAGGGGACTGCCCAGCACCTCGGCCTCGGTGGCGGCACAGCGCTGGAGCGCTATCGCGGAGCGGAGCGGGCGATGCCTTGCCTGGGTCGCCACGTTGGTTCGATGCGCTGGAGCTCTGGTGAGCTGAGACCGCCGTGTTCAACACCTCCGGGCTGCGGGTCTGCGGAGCGGAGCGGGTGGCGCCGATTTCAACATCTGGAGCCTGGGAGCTCCAAACCGGCGCGGCATTGTCGGCTTCGGAAGCCGCGGTCTCCAGCTAGATAGCGGCCGTTCCAGGTGGCCCAGCCGCTGAGAGGACTCTCCCGACGCTGGGGCAAGACCACCCAGTGAGAACGGCCAGGAACATCGGGCATCCGTAGAGGCAATTGCGGTGGCCTCAATAGGCCTGACTTTGGGGTGAACTTGGGATAGGGACTGGACATTGTGCCTTTCCCTCACAGTGGTGTCCAATGTGGGGGGATGATTTTTTGTCTATAAGGTAATCCTGTTAGTCTTTGTCCAAGATGGCTGCCCTGATGGGAGAGTGGACGCTGGCGCGCTTTAGCTGCCGCTGCTCTCTCTTCACATTGTGTTTTTGATTTTTGTTTTTGGACTGAATTCTGTTTTTAATTTGTGTTTCTGTGATGTCTTTATTATTTATTTTATTCTGATTATATGTTTATATTTCCTGTTAACCTATGTAAGGTGTCCTTGAGATGTCTGAAAGGTGCCTAATAAATAAAATGTATTATTTATTATTATTATTATTATTATTATTATTATTATTATTATTATTATTATTATTATTATTTAGGACTGAGATGACGAAAAACTTTTTCGCCCAGAGGGTTGTGAATCTGTGCAATTCTCTGCCACAGAAGGCAGTGGAGGCCAATTTACTAGTTGTTTTTACGAGAGAATTAGATTTAGCTCTTAGGGCTAACTGAATCAAGGGATATGTGGAAAAAGCAGGACTGGGGTATTTTACTTCGGAGTCACGTGAGTGACTACGTGAAGACCCCACCAGCATGCATGCGCGACATATCATCTCACGCATTGCACAGCGACAGGCGGGGGAAGTGCTCTCCCGCGGCAAAGTTTAAAAACGGGACCTACAGGTAAGTTCTCTTATCTGAGGTCGTATTACTTTCCCTTGTTGCGTTTTCTGTTCTAGCAACAATGGACAAGGGGAAGAAGTCAAAGAGGGTCGCGTCTCATGAGGCTCATCGCACACCCATAACAGCACCTTACCCAGGGCTGTTCAATGCATTTCCCTCTACAGAGGGGAGCATTGCGGGCCAGGGCTGGGCAGGCCCTGAAGAAGGTGACATGGCTGAAGAAACCGGCAGTGTGCTGGGGGTGCAGGATCCAAAAGAGCTGCTGGGAGTGGTCACCAAATTTGCGGTGCCACCGCAATCAGGACGACTGTTGCAGGCCAAGCTGGCGGCCAACATCGACTACCTGTCTTTCCATCCACTACAGGAACAGGTAGTCAACGAAACTCCAGAGAAGTATATGCCTCCTGAGAACTGTATTTTGTTAAATGTCCCTGCAGTAAACAGTGCGATCTGGGGGTACATTGGGGCTGGCATAAGAACCCAGGAGGTCAAACTACAGAAGATTCTGAAGCTTCTGACATCAGGCATAACAGCCTTCGCTCATTCTGTCGATGGTACAGAGATGACGGACACTCAGCAGGATACAGTGGCACTGCTCTGCAATACTCAGTATGAGATAAATTGCCTAAGAAAGAGCGCAATAAAAACTGCACTAAACCCCAAATTTGCAGGGTTGTGTAAAACAGCTGCTACACAACCACAGATACTGCTATTTGGGGGAAACTTGTCAAAACATGTCAAGGAGCTTGATGACGAGGCTAAAGCCGTCAGGCTCATGAGGGCATCATCAGGAACGAGCAAGACCACACACCCCAGACGGCAGCACCCCTATGCATCCACCAGCAGGCACCGACACCAGGATGCTAGTGAAAGCATGAGAGCCGTGCAGCAACCACAAAGGTCTTTTTTAGGCCAAGACCCAGAGCGACCCTCATGGAAAATGCGCCAACCCTGCACTCCGGCGCCTCGTCCACAGAAGAGGCAGAAGCCGAAGAAGTGAACGTACCACCGGTAACCATGGAGGTAAGTGGGTCTGGTTCCTTCCAGAACATAAAAGTTGTAGGTCCTGTACTAACAGGGGGAAGGTTACACTTGTTTTGGGAGGCATGGAGGTCTATTACTACTGATAATTATATACTACAAAGTATTCAGGGATATGAAATTGAGTTCACCCAAAGAGGCATGCCCCCAGTTCAACATGTGCCTAACCGAGAGTTTGTACTCTCCCAACAAGAGAAATTGGAAGGACATGCAGAACTTGGGAGGTTATATGCCAAAGGAGTAATAGAGAGATCGGAATATGACTCTCTAGAATTTGTATCCAATATATTCACGAAAACCAAAAAAGATGGTGGATGTCGCTTTTGTAAAGTATATTCATTTCAAAATGGAAACATTTGTTACTGCCAAACAATTAGTTTCTGAAGGGTACTTCATGGCATGCATCGATCTAAAAGATGCATACTATTCAGTACCCATACATAAGGATTATCGTTGATACCTAAAATTTAACTGGATGGGGCAACCATGGCAGTATAAAGCGTTGCCTAATGGTTTATCATCAGCCTCAAGACTATTTACCAAGATATTAAAACTGGCATTGGCAATACTCAGGAAACAAAATCATACTGTCATGGCATATCTTGATGATATATTAATTGTGGGGAAAATCCTGGAACTAGCTAAATCAGCAGTGTTAGCTACCAAACATTTGTTGGAAAAACTGGGGTTCATCATCCATCCAGATAAATCTAAGTTGACACCATCCACAACCATGGACTATCTGGGATTCACAATTAACACTATCCCCATGTCTGCAACATTGCCAAAGTGTAAAGCAGCAGACTTTGTGGAAGCCTGCAACAAATTGGTTGTTACAAGTCAACAATCCATTCGACAGGTGGCAAGAGTAATTGGGAAATTAGTAACAGCATTTTCAGCTACTCAGTTTGGACCTTTGCATTATCAAAATTTACAAAGGGCAAAAGTGCAAGCGCTAAAACAACATGCAGGTCATTTTGATCGACCTATGGAGTTACCAGTCAATGAGATCTCGGAGTTACAATGGTGGAAGCAAAATATTTGGCATTGTTCCAGCCCCATCATTATTAGTAACCCATCATTCACATTACAAACGGATGCCAGCGCTCATGGCTGGGGAGCTACTAACACTATATCCAGTACTGGTTGTAGATGGAATATACAGGAATCATCGTAACTACAAACACTGGGTATAAACTATTTAGAGATGTTGGGTGCGTTTTATGGTCTAAAAGCATACTGTTCAACAATGCACCATCTGCATGTCCGCCTACAAATTGATAATACCACAGTGGTGGCATATATTAATCATATGGGTGGAATAAAATTGATATCATGTGACAATCTGGCCAATACAATCTGGCAATGGTGTGTCAATAGACATATTTGGCTATCAGCAACTTACCTACCAGGTAAGCTTAATACAGCGTTTAAGAAGGAACTGCAGATGCTGGAAAATCGAAGATATACAAAAAAGCTGGAGAAACTCAGCGGGTGCAGCAACATCTATGGAGCGAAGGAAAAAGGCAATGTTTCAGGCCGAAACCCTTCTTCAGACTGATCGGGGGGGGGGTGGGGAGAAGAAAGGAAAAAGGAGGAGGAGCCCGAAGGCTGGGGATGGGAGGAGACAGCAGGAGGGCTGAGGGAGGGGAGGAGACAGCAAGGACTAACAAAATTGGGAGAATTCAATGTTCAAAAAGCTTAATACAGTGGCAGACACCAGGTCACAAAATTTTATTGACAACACTGAATGGATGTTGGACCACAAAGTATTTGCTGATATTACTATGTGAATTGGAACACCAGATATCGATTTCTTTGCATCAATCACCAGTTACCAACATATGTCGCTTGGGAGCCAGACCCTGGGGCAGCAGCGATGGACGCTTTCTCGCTGGATTGGGGAAAATTGGTTTTCTATGCTTTCCCCCCCTTCTGCCTCATCAGTCGGGTTCTACGCTAAATACAAATGGACTCAGCATCTGGTATTTTGGTAGTACCCAATTGGCCTACTGAGTCATGGTTCCCTGTGGTCCTCGACATGGTCTCGGAACCATAGATGTCCATCGTTAAACAACCAGATCTTTTGGTCCATCCTGTAACGGGTGAGAGTCACCCATGCCATGACAGGATCAATCGGTTTGCTGAATCTAACGAGACCATTGCTGGAGCTGGGACTAATGGACAGGACCATGAACATGATCACGGTGGCCTATCGAGTCAACAAAGAAGCAATACCTCTCGAGGATAAGAAAATGGGAATTGTATTGCTCAAGGACTGGTGTAGCGTATAATACAGCTACAGTTACCAATGTCCTGGAATTCCTGTCCTGCCTTCATTTTGATGAAGGACTGAGCTACAGCACTATCAATTGCGCTAGGAGTGCCCTGTCAGCATACTTGCGGCAGGCACCAGGACAGCATTCCATGGGATCCCACCCTCTAGTTGCTAAACTCATGAGGGACATTTACAACACAGACCCTCCTAGAGCGAGGTACTCCCAGATATGGGACGTCAGTGTTGTACTAACATTGCTCGGGGGATGGTCACCAGCAATGTCCCTGTCCCTGGAAAAGCTCACGTTAAAAACAGTTATGCTGATGGTACTGGTCTCAGCTCAAAGGGTCCAGTCCCTACTCAAACTGAGACTGGACAATATGATGGTATCAACAGACAAGATAAACTTTCGCATCTTGGAGCTGGTTAAACAAAATAGACCAGGAACATCAGGACAGAATTTGTAATTCCGGGCATACCCATCAGATACCCGACTGTGTGTTATGACACACCTTCTGCTATATTTAAAATCCACTAAAACCTTAAGAGGTAGTGAATTGACGCTATGGGTCAGCCATAAACAGCCTCATGGCAGGTTATCAGCACAGACCATCTCTAGATGGCTCAGACAGGTTTTGGGAGCTGCTGGGATGGATACTGACATTTTTAAATCTCATTCCCCCAGGGCAACAGCAAAATCGGCAGCTAGAGACATGGAAGTGCCTATGGACCATATCCTGGCTACAGCAGTATTGTCTAGAGAGAAGACCTTCCAACAGTTTTATAATATACCGATCACCAAACCTGCAGTGTTTGCAGAAACAATTTTGAATTCTGTCATATAATTTATCCCAAGGGATCATTATTTTTGTTAAAATAAATTGTTATTGTTTGAATTTTGATTCATGTCTGAATACGATAACATACTTCCTCCCTTGGATGACTACAGCAGTGAGTGAAGCATGGACTCATTCCACGGCATGAAATCACAGATTTTTAAAATCTTCATGTAGTCACTCACGTGACTCCGAAGTAAAATAGTAAGATTAAACGAGAACTTACCAGTTTGAAGTTTGATCTTTATTTTATGAGGAGTAACCTTGAGGGATTACGTGAAGAACCCCACCAGGATGCATGCATGTCATTCAGATTCAGATTCAGATTCAATTTTAATTTTCATTGTCAGTGTACAGTACAGAGACAACGAAATGCATTTAGCATCTCCCTTGAAGAGCGACATAGCAAACGATTTGAATAAAAAAAATAATAAGTGTCCGGGGGGGGGGTGCCGATTGGCAGTCACCGAGGTACGTTGTTTAGTAGAGTGACTAAGCAGCGGTGTGAAATCACAGATAACTGTAATGACTAAACATAGTAAGATTAGAGAAGAGATACCAGTTGAGTATATGATCAAGGGTGGGAGCGGAGACTGGACAATAGGAACATCCAACTTCATAGCTGCCGATGTAGCTGCAGCCCTGGTGGAGTGAGATTTAAAAATGCTAGTGTACTCCAGCCTTTATTAGGACCTGTTTTAGCCATCTAGAGATGGTCTGGACTGTCACTGTTTTGAGTGGCTGTTTGTAGCTGATTAAAAGTGACAATTCTTTCCCTCTGATGATCTTAGTATACTCCATATATAATAGTAAGTGTGTTACAATACAGAGATGATCATCTGTCGGGTAGGCCCTGAATTCTGTTTTTAGGCCTGCTGACCCTGTCTGTTTTGTTTGACTAATTCATTGATGTGAAAAGTTAAATTTCCAAATGAAATAGTCATGTTGTCCAGCCTTAGTTTCTGTAGCGACTGGACCCTATGTGCCGCGACCAAGGCCAGTAGCATGACTGTTTTCATAGTCAGTTTCTGTAGGGACAGAGCTGTAGCTGGAGACCAGTTTCTTAACATGGTCAGTACAATGCTCACATCCCATATTTGGGAGTACCTGGTTCTTGGGGGATTAACGTTAAAAATGCCCCTCATGAGTTTGGTTACCAGGGTGTGCCCCAACAGAATGCTGCTCTGTTCCTTGCCACAGGTATATTGACAGAGCACTTCTGGTGCAGTTGATGGCACTATGACTGAGCCTCTCATCGTAATGGAGACTTGCCAGGAATTCCAGAACAGACAGGATGTTCATAGATCTGTGGGTGATGTTTATTGTTGTGACAGTACTTCCCATTTCTTGATGACACCAAGTACTGTTTTTTGGTGGACTGTCTGTTGGCCACTGAAATAATATCTACTGTTCGGTCCGTCAGTCCCAGGTGTAGTAAACCAGTGCTTTCAAACTCTACAAATTAATAGGTTTATATAATTATGACATGGGTAACTTCCCCTTGTTGCGGGATGAACCAGTAAATTAGGTCTATGATGGATGGTGGTGCATGGTTCTAATACCATGTCGAGTATCACCGGGACCCACGGTTGAGTAGGCCAATCGGGTACTATCAAAATACTAGACGCGGAGTCTTGCTGTATATTCCTAAATACCCGACTGATGAGGCAGAAAGGAGGGAATGCATAAATAAACAATCCACAATGCAGTGAAAATGCATCTGTTGCCACTGTCCCATGTTCTGGTTCCCATGAACATAATTCAATAGCTGGTGTGAGCCTGGATGCGAATAAGTTGATATCTGGTGTTCCATACCGTGCTGTAATTTCAGCAAATACATTTTTATCCAACATCCATTCAGTGTTTTCATTAAATTTGCGTGACCTGTTGTCTGCCACTAAATTTAGTTTACCTTGTAAGTAGGTAGCTGATATCCAAATATCTCTCTCTGGATACACTATTGCCAAATTGTGTTGGCCAGATTGTCACATGATGTCGATTTGTTTCCACCCATATGGTTGATATATGCTACCACAGTGGTGTTGTCAATTTGTAGTCTAACATGCTGGTGATATAACCCAGAACAATATGGCTTAAGGCCATGGAATGCACTTAACATTCCCAGGTAGTTTATGCACAATGTTTGTAATAATGATGCCTCCTGTGCATTCCATCTCCTCCACAGCTGGAGATGGAATTGGTAGCACCCCATCCAAGTGCACTGGCGTCAGTTTGTAGTTCCATAGATGGGTAGCTGATAATGTTTGGATTGGAACAATGCCTAATGTTATCTTTCCACCATTTTAGTTCCATTATGGCCTCTGTTGGTAGCTTCATTGGTCTGTCAAAATGACCACCATAATTTTTGAGTGCTCTTATTTTAGCCCTCTGTAATTTTTGATAACGTAAAGGTCCGATTTGTGTGGCTGGAAACGCAGCCACTATAATGCCAATTATTCTTGCTACCAGTCTGATGGATGGTTTTGTGATGTCAATGATTTTGCTGCAAGCCTCCATGAAGGCTGTAACCTTTTCTTTCGGCAAAGTCACTGACATGTGATCTGTGTTAAAGGTGAACCCCAGATGATCTATTGTGTTAAATAACATCTGTGGTCACCTCTAATGGGTACTGTATAGTAAGTATCTTTTAAAACGATGCTTGCCATGTAGTAACCTAGGAAATCAATTGCTTAGCAGTAACAAAGGTTTCCATCTAGTAATGAATATATAGTACGAAAGTATTCAAATTAGTCAAATCTATGATGATGCGGCAACCACCATCTTGTTTATGATAAAGATTTTGGTCTCGAATTCCTGTGATTCGTGTTGGGTTTCCTCCATTACTCGTTTTTTATAAGGCCACTGTAGTTCAGCATGCGCTTTTGATTTTTCTTTGCCTGTAAGCATGAACATTCGGTTCGGTACATGCTGATCTGGAGGATTATGTTTTTGTATAAATTCTATGGTATAACCCTATACTTCTGAAAATATAAGTGTCGGTAGTTAATTTATTCCATGCATCCAGATAGAATTGTAATCTCCCACCAACCTCGTAAGGAACCAGACCCACCTACCTCCATGGTTACTATTGGTAGGTTTGTTACTTTTTTGGTATCCTCCGTGGACGTTGAGGCGCCGGTGTCTGGATCTGTAGTTGGGTCGGTGTTGAGGGTTAGCACATTCCCCAGGAAGGCCGGTCTGGGCCATGGCCTAAAAAGACCGATGTTGAGTGTTCCTGGCCTTTGAGCTTTCACCAGTTTGTCTTGGCCGAATGGGGTGCTTTTTCCTGGCCGAAGTAGTTTTTAGACGTTGCTTTAATGAGCCCCAGGGTTTTACACTCTTCGTCAAGTTCTTTTACCTGTTTTGATAAGTTGCCTCCAAATAGTAATATTTGTGGTTTGGAGGTTCCAGGTTTGCATAGGCCTGCAAATTAGGGTCTAAAGCCGGTTGGATGGCATTTCTTCCTAATGCTGTTTACTCGTATTGGTAGTTGCAAAATAAAGCCAGTGCATCCTGGTGGCCTTGTGTCATGTCTTTTTTGTTTATTGTGCGGGTGAAAACCGTAATTCCCGCTGTTAGGACTTTCAGAACTTTCTGTAGTTTCAAGTCCCTGGCTCTGATTGAGGCTCCGACATGTTTTCAAATACACTGGTTGACACTGGGAACATTCAGTGTTTTGCAGTTCCCTGGTGGTAAGTGTCTTGCTGTGGTGTCAAATAATCCCTGTCCGTATAGCTGGTTGAATGACAAGTAGTCGATACTTGCAGCTATTTTAGGTTCCAGGTTTTTGGCCAGTTTGGTCGGGTTGAATAAACTGGGACACCATATCCAACAGGTTTTCTTGCACCCCATGCGCACTAGGGGTATGTTCTGCACACATTTCTTCAGGGTCAGCCCAGAATTGACCTCCTGTACTCCCCTCTGATGAGGGAGAAACACTGTGCAGCCCCACAAGAGGTACTGCTGTAGGACTTACTAGCTGCCCACTGTGACTAGTCTCCATCTCCCGGTGCCTGTCACTTTGGAGTATTTGCTCCAACAGCCGCTCCATCCGGCTCCAATGCTCTCGGGCACTGGCCACTCGCGGCTGCTCCAGTTCCTGCAGCCGCTCCAACCGGCTCCAATGCTCACGGGCACTGGCCGTCTCGCCTGCTCCTGAAGTCGATCCTGCTCCAGATACTGCAGCCGCTCCAACCGGCTCCAATGCTCACGGGCACTGGCCGTCGCGGCTGCTCTTGTTCCCCGCTCCCAGCCGCTCCAACCGGCTCCAATGCGCACGGGCACTGGCCGCTCGCGGCTGCTCCTGAAGCCGCTCCATCCGGCCCCAATGCTCACGGGCACTGGCCGCTCGTGGCTATTCAGATTCGGACTCATCGGAGTCAACGACTCTGTTATTTATTTGCTTCGCTCTACAGCCCAGCCGTGGCCGGTACAGGAGCGAAGTCGGGCACAGCTGTTCCCATTTCGGGAGATTGGCGTGCCGTTGGCTGCTGCTGCCGGCTGCCCGCAACTCAGCGGTTCTCCCCCGCCAGCTTTTTTGCAGCCTTCGTGGATCTGGTCCATGTCTCCACCTGTAAGGTAAGTGGAAGGAATGCAGAGTCTCCTTACCTGCTGTTCCCGGCTTTCAAATTCTGCCGCAAATTCTGCCCCGCCCTGCTGTGACTCGTTGCAATGCATGTAGCGATATGCAACGCATGCGTCCTGGCGGGGTTCTTCACGTAGTCACTCACGTGACTCCGAAGTAAAATAGTAAGATTAAAAGAGAACTTACCAGTTTGAAGTTTGATCTTTAATTTATGAGGAGTTACATCGAGGGATTACGTGCCCGCCATGCCCACCCTGCATCATAAAGGTCAACTGGTATTCTAGTTCCTCTTATCTTACTATGTCTATTTCATCTACTGTTGTCTGATTTCACACCGCTGCTTTGAAGAATGACGCGCATGCGTGCTGGCGGGGTCTTCACATAATCATATATAAACAACTTGGATGTAACTGTAAAAACAAGGAATTGCAGAAGTTGTTTTGCACAAAGGACATATAGTGCTGAAGTAGCTAAGCGGATCACACAGCATCTCTGAAGAACATGGATGGGAGACATTTTTTTAGCGGAACCCTTCTTGTAAGAGGGTTGGTTAGTGAGTTCACAGACAAGACCAAATTTGTGGTCAGTGAGGAAGGTTGTCAAAGTATACAGTGGGATATAGATCCATAGAGGCAATAGCGGTGGCCTCAATAGGCCTGACTTTGGGAGAACTGGAGATGGGGACTGGACATTGTGCCTTCCCCCACAGTGGTAACCATTGTGGGGGGATGATTTTTTTGTGTGTAAGTTAATATGTTAGTCTGTGTCCAAGATGGCTGTCGGAAGGGAGAGTGGACGCTAGCGCGCTTTAGCTGCCGCTGCTCTCTCTTCACATTGTGTTTTTTGATTTTTTGTCTTTGGAGCGATTTCTGTCTTTAATTTGTGTTTCTGTGATGTCCTTATTATTTATTTTACTCCGACTACATGTTTTTTCTCTTTTGTTAATTTCTGTAAGGTGTCCTTGAGACTTTGAAATGCGCCTGCAAATAAAATTTATTATTATTATTATTACAGAAAAGAGTTGACAAATGGCAGATGAAGTTTATCTGAGCAAGTGCGAGGTGCTTCACTTTGGAAGGTTGAATGTAAGGGAAAACTATTTAATGGCAAGACACTTAATGACATTAATGTACAGAGGGACCTTGGGGTCCAGGTCCACAGCAACACAAATAGAAATAGTGGTAAAGAAGGTGAATGGTATGCTTGCCTTCATCGGTCAGACGTTGAGTACAAGAATCAGGAAGTCATGTTGCAGCATTATGGGACTTTGGTTAGGCTACAATGGGTGTATTGTGTGAAGTTCGGAACACTGCTTTGCAGGAAGGCTTCGGAGGCTTCGGAGAGGGTGCAGAAGAGGATTTCCACAATGCTGCTGGATTTAGAGGGTATTACCTAAAGGTTACTTTCTGTGGGGCATTGGAGCCTTAGGGGACACATGATAAAATAAATTATCAGAGGCATAGATAGGGTAGACAGTCAGAACCTTTCTTCCAGAAAAGAAATGTCAAGAAACTAGAGGGCATAACTTAAAGGTGAAAGGTGCAAAGTTGAAAGGAGATGTGGTGGGCGTGTATTTTGCACAAGAGAGTAGTGACTACCTGGAAAGGCTTCTTGTGTTGAACATGGAGACAGATATGATAGTGGCAATTGGGAGGCTGTTGGATAGACATATGCAAGGAATAGAGAGATATGGATCACGTGTAGGCAGAAGAGAATAGTTTAATCTGGCATAGAAATGTCGTCGCTGATCAACTGGACTCTGATAACTTCCATTCATTTTCCAGACACACGTTATTGACTTGTACACAAGAAGAGCAGCACAGTCCCAGTTAATGTACTACTCTGAATTCAACTCAGAACGGTCAACTCTTTATACAGATTTTGACCCTTGAAATTGTACACACTTTGTAATATCTTATCAACAATAACAATATGTTCTCAAATCAGTAGCACAAATGCAATAATACTAAGTATTATTACAAGTAATACTACTCCTATTTAATCCTTTATTTAATTTTAGTAAGGACTAGAGCAAGTGCAGAACCATTGGGCACTGTCCCCCAACAAAACATTCCACCACTGATCCATAGCCCCCAACTGCGCAGGCAAGGCTGAGGAGTTCCCGTTGTGAGGCCAGAGATCCCCGTTGTGACGCAAGTCATGGCAACCCTTCCCCAACAGCACCTAGCCATCCCTCTTACTACCTCAATCCTCCTCCATTCCCGCTCATCCCCAGCACTCTCTCCCCTTCTCTTCACCATCCCTATTTTTTCCTCATTCCCTCCCCCACTCCCTCCCTCACCTCTCCCTCCCTCTTCTTTCCCCTGCCCTCAGTCACTACCTCCCTTCATAACCCCTTCCCTCCCTACCCCCTCATCTCCCTCTATCTCCCTGCTCCACCATTCCTCACCTCAGCCCTATCCCATGCCCCAACTCCATCCTTACCTCCCCCACATACTGTCCCCCTCTCCCTCTACCCCCCACTCCCTAACTCCTCCACACACCCCTCCTCCCCCTCTATTCTCCTGCTCCCCCATTACTCACCACCACCTCCCCCCCCCCCCCCCCCCCCCACACACACACACACAATGAAAATCACAGTTTTTCTTTCAAATAACCTAATCACAATGTTAGCTGTTAATCAAAATGGTAGAATTTGATTAAAACAGATTTTGTTTTTAAATCGTGATTTTTTAAATGTAAATAAGATTTGGGATCCCATTGCGAGTCATTGTGACGTTGACTGCTAACGGTCAGGCCAAGTGGAAAGGTGATTTGAAAAGTGATTTTTGTAATGTTTTAAATGTCAATAACTTGTAAAATATATATTGTTCCTTTGCTGTTGTACACCTACCTCCTGCTCAACTACACTAATCCCATTTGACCAAATTAGATCTATAACCTTTTATGCTTTGCCTATTTAGGTTAGTTTAGTCTAAGGATGTAGCATGGAAAAAACAGACCCTTTGGCCCATCAAGGGGTCTACTGATCATCGAGCACCCATTCACACTACATTATCCCACTTTCTCATTCATACACAGCACAATAGGGGCAATATTACAGCAGCCAATTAACATGCAAAGCAGCACGTCTCTGGGTCGTGGGAGGGAGCGGGTTGTCTCAGAGTAAACCAGCACAGTCACAGGTGGAATTTGCAAACTCCACCCAGGTGGCAGCTGAGGTCAGGATCAAAACCAGGTCTTTGTCGCCATGAAGCTCTACTCGCTATGTCACTGTGTTGCCCTTTTGAAGTGATTATTTATGTTTCTTGAATCAATCTCTCTGTTGAGAAATATCTTCTCTGTTACACATCCTCTCTGTTGAGAAATATCATATAATGTCATATATCATATCATGTCATATATATACTAAAACTTTGATCTTGTACGTGTGTATATGTGTGTGTATGTGGTTGTCTTTACATCTTCACAAAAACACTACGCGGTAATGATTACATTTTTACATATTCTGATTGGCATTTCCCCCCTCGAGGCAGAGATCACCTTCACTGAACATTTTATGCTTTATTTCTCGACTTATTCTCGACTTATTACTGATTAATAGTTTTTTAAAAATCAAAAGACTTTGAATTAAAAATGACCCACTTCAACTGATGATGTCACAATGGCTTAGCTAGCAGTGATTAGCTTCACTGAAGATTTCATCCTATATTTGATGTTATTCACGATAAGCATTAAAAATGCCAACTTTCACAAGATCTTTACATATTCTGATTCAAATTTTTCCCCTTGGCAGAGATCACCTTCACTGAACATTTGATGTTTAATTTCTCGACTTATTACAGCTTAAAGTTTAAAAATTTTTAAATACTTTGAATTGAAAATGATCATCCTATATTTCATGTTATTCACGATTAAAGCTTTAAAAATGCCAATTTTCACAAGATTTTTACTGTTAAAATCATTCCTACCAGCTTCCAACACGCTTTAATACATTGTTGTGACACAGGAACATTCTGAACTTTTCACCTCACATGAGGGGGAGGGTAAATTGCTAATGCAACTCGTAGGGAAAGTATAATTGGAATTTATTTAAGCCAACTGCTGAGGGTGGCTGGGGAGTGCTGGAATCTTATGTTTGGGAACAGCTTGAGTTGGAGGACCTTGCCTCCCGTGGGGCCTACGGGTTGGGAACAGGTGCATTGGGGAGCAGGCCAACGGGTCTGCACTTGCTCTAATATACATATTAAAACTCTGATCTTGTTTGTGTGCATATTTGTGTGTGTGTGTGTGTGTGTGTGTGTGTCTTTACATCTCTGCAAAAACACTACGCGGTAACGATAACGTTTTTACATATTCTGATTCATATTTTTCCCCACTTGGCAGAGTTTGCTTTCACTGATCATTTTATGCTTTATTTATTGACATTACTGATTAAAGTTTAAAAACATTCAAATAATTAATTTTAAATGACCAGCTTTCACTGATGACATCACAATGGCTCGGCTAGCAGTGAGCAGCTTCACTGACTTCGTCCTATATTTCACGTTATTCGCGATTAAAACTTTAAAAATGCTAACTTTCACAAGAGTTTTACATATTCTGATTCACATTTTTCCTCTCTAGGCAGAGATCACCTTCACTGGACATTTTAGACAATAGACAATAGACAATAGGTGCAGGAGTAGGCCATTTGGACCTCCGAGCCAGCACCGCCATTCAATGTGATCATGGCAGATCATCCCCAATCAGTACCCCGTTCCTGCCTTCTCCCCATTTTATACTTTATTTCTTGACTTATTACTGATTAAAGTTTAAAAAAATCAAAGGACTTTGAATTTAAAACGACCAGATTCAACTGATGATGTCACAATGGCTCGGCTAGCAGTGATGAGCTTCACTGAAAATTTGCGATTAAAGCTTTAAAAATGTTAATTTTCACAAGATTTTTACTGTTGAAATCATTCCTGCCAACTTCCAACACACTTCGATACAATGTTGCGACACAGGAACGCTCTGAACTTTTCACCTCACAAGAGGGGGAGGGCAAATTACTATTGCAACACACAGGGCAAGTGCAATTGTGATTGTTTTAAAGAGCACTGCTGAGAGAGACAGGGGAGTGCTGGAATCTTACGTTCGGGAACGGTTTGAGTTGGAGGACCACGCCTTCCATGGGGGCTATGGGTAGGGGACAGGTGCATTGGGGAAGAAGACCCAATGGGTCTGCACTTGGTCTAGTAACCTTTAAAACTCCTTCCTCTCACTTCAGATCTTTGCTGTCATGTTTCTGATACCCCTAACATGGAAAAATAATTTCGACTATCACTCCTATATGTGGTGCTTATAATTTGATCTACTCTATCAGGACATCCCTCAAGCTCCTTGGCACCAGGAGAAACAAAACCAGTCTATACATTCTATCAAAATTCCTCCAAGCCAGGGCACATCCTGGTGAATTCCCCATGCACTCTTTCGGAGCAGGCCCATCCTTTAATGTGGCAACCAGAACTGTTCACAATACTCCTTGTGTGCTCAAACCAGTGTTTTGTAATGTTGCAACTTAGTACACAAAGTTTCTATTCTATATCATACATTCATAAGTTATAGGAGCAGAATAAGATCATTTGGCTCATCAAGTCTACTCCGCCATTCAATCATGGGTGATCTATCTTCCCCACCCAACCCCATTTTCCTGCCATCACCACATAACCCCTGACACACTTACTAATCAAGAATCTGCCTTCTGCAAGCAGGTATGACATTTGCCTTCTTCAGCACACTATCTACCTCTGTTGAAACTTTCTGGGAACTATGGACTTGAACCTCAAGTTCAAGTTGATCTGTTCATCAACATTCATTGGTGCATTTCCATTTATCGCATATGCCCTACCCCTAATTGACCTCCTTGCACTTGTGGGGAGTACATTTCATCCACCAACAGTCCTCCTAACTTTCCCTCTGATCTGTGGCTTGCTTCATCATCCTTTCTCGCTTTGCACATCACCACCAACTTTCATGTTATCTACATACTTACTAATCATATCTCTGGCACCAAGTCAGGAATGTATTTCACATTAAAAGCCCCAGCGACAGTCCCTGCAGTACACCAACTGTTGCAGGCTTTCAGTGCTATCAGGAAACTAATTTTGGTTCAAACTAGTCAACTCACCTTGGATCCCATGCACATTCACCTTCTAGACCAGCAGACAATGTGGAACCTTGAAAATGCCCATATAAATAATGCATACCCCCTAACTTTACCAATCTTATCTATTACCCCTCCGCCACAAAAGCCTCAGTCAAATTAGCGAGCAGAGATTTATCCGCAGAAATCTGATATATCACAAGCTGTTCAGGCAACTGAATCATCCTGCCACAACCAGAGATCAGTGCTGAACTATTATCTACCTCATTGGTGACCCTTGACTATTCTTGATCAGACTTTGCTGGGTTTAACTTGGACTAAACATTATTCCCTTATCATGTTTCTACACAATGTGGATGGCTTGATTGTAATCATGTATTGTCTTTCCGCTGACTGGTTAGTGCGCATCATAATCTTTTCACTGTACCTCGCTACACCTGACAATAAACTAAACTGAACTAAACAAATCTATGCTGACTACCTCTGACCAGTCCCTACCTTTTCAAATGTAAAATGAGTGGATCCATCCCCCCACACGCTGAAGATTCACAGGTTTGTGGATTGATTGGCTTGGTATAAGTGTAAATTGTCCCTAGTGTGTGTGGGATAGTATTAATGTGCGGGGATCGCTGGTCAGTGTGGATCCGGTGAGCTGAAGGGGCCGGTTTCCTCGCTGTATGTCTAAACAAAACTAAGATTGTCTGTGCATTATATCCAGTGCATTATCTTTTACTGTTCATTCTGTTACTCCTGTAAGCAAGACCTCCACATAAATACAGGCTGTCTAGTCATAATTGTTCTCATGTTGTAGACTTTTTCTATTAGATCTTTGAGCAAGAATTCAATATCTTATATAATATTGACAATAAGTTAGTGATTCTATTATTCTTTGGAGTTTTACTATCAATTGTGAACATTGAAGTAACATTATGTGTCTTCTCATTCACTGCTCAGGCATGCTGCTGTTTTCTATTGTAATAATCCCTCTGCTATGCCTTCCACAGTTTCTTTGTGTATGCATTGTCCTATCTTCAGAAAGACTTTGTTGCCATCTTAAATGTTTTGCTATTCTTTCTGATCTCCTGCAACATTGAGTTCAAGGAACATGTGAAAATAATTACTTGATATCATTACCATTCCCTTCCCATTAATTGATTACCAAAGTTTGTCACATTAATAAATTCATGGAATCATGCAGGGCCTAATGGGAACAACAATTTATCTTTGTCCATAATTCAAAAATGATAATTCATGCGATGTATTAATTATAGCATATCAAATTACTTTACTGGCTTATTTTTGTGGACTAGAGTATTATAGTCATAGAGTGATACAGTGTGGAAACAGGCCCTTCAGCCCAACTTGCCCATACCCGTCAACATGTCCCTATTACACTTGTCCTACCTGCCCACATTTGGCCCATATCCCTCCAAACTTGTCCTACCCATGTACCTGTCTGACAGGGGTCAAGGAAAGAGCGTTCATGTCGCGGCCCTGTTTTCACCAATCTTTCCACCACCACGTACAAGAAGTACAAGAAGCACAAGACAGACATCATTGTATGCAGATGTCGAGAAGTGTGTTCAGCTCTGGCTCAACAACTTCTAATCTTATGTGCGGACTCGACAAGAGGACATGTCTAACTCTCTCTTAAACGTTGGATTGTCCCAGCCTCAACTACCTCCTCTGGCAGCTCATTCCATACATCCAGAACCCTTTGTGTAAAAATGTTTCCGCTTCATTTTAAACCTATGTCCTCTGGTTCTCGATTCCCCAACTCTGGGCAAGAGACTCTGTGCATCTACACGTTCTATTCCTCGCATGATTTTATACTCCTCTATAAGATCACCCCACATCCTCCTGCATGCCATGGAATAGAAACCCAGCCTACTCAACCTCTCCCTATAGCTCAGACCCTCTAGTCCTGACAACATCCTCATAAATCTTCTCTGTACCTTTCCAGCTTGACAGCATATTTTCTATAACATGGTGTCCAACACTGAACGCAATATTCTAAATGTGGTCTCACCAACGTCTTATGACCTCCCAACTTCTATACTCATTACTCTGACTGATGAAGGCCAATGTGCTAAATGCCTTTTTGACCACCCTACCTACCTGCGACTTCACCTTCAAGGAACCATACACCTGCACTCCTAGATCACTCTGCTCTTCAACACTACAGACTAGTTCCAATATATTGAATGTAGCCCTAATAGTAGGGAGGTTTATATTAATGAATCAAATATTCAAAATGTTCCTTCCCAAAATGATAGTAGAGGCAGTAATAGAATAGTCACATGGGGGGGGGGGGGGGGGAAGAGACTGTGATAACGCTTAATTTAAATAAAGACATTTACTTACTTCCTTACTACAATATGAAAGAAGAGCATTCAGCCATTAGGTCTGTGGGATCCCAGGAGAGAAATACTTTCAACCCCATTTCCCCATTGCTATGACTCTTGATAGATTGTTGATAAGTACAGGTGCCACAGGTTATGGGGAGAAGGCAGGAGAATGGGGTTGGGATGGGAGAGACAGATCAGCCACGATTGAATGGTGGAGTAGACCTGATGAGCCAAATGGCCTACTTTTGCTCTTATCACGTGATCTTATGATGGAATATGCCCTTTTAGAAACATAGAAAAATAGAAACCTAGACAATAGGTGCAGGAGTAGAGGCCATTTGGCCCTTCGAGCCTGCACCACCATTCAATATGATTATGGCTGATCATCCAACTCAGTATCCTGTACCTGCCTTCTCTCCATTCCCCCTGATCCCTTTAGCCACAAGGGCCACATCTAACTCCCTCTTAAATATAGACAATTAACTGGCCTCAACTACATTCTGTGGCAGAGAATTCTAGAGATTCACCGCTATCTGTGTAAAAAATGTTTTTCTCATCTCAGTCCTAAAATACTTCCCCCTTATCCTTAAATGTGACCCCTTGTTCTGGACTTCCCCAACATCGGGAACAATCTTCTTGCATCTAGCCGGTCCAACCCCTTAAGAATTTTGTAAGTTTCTATAAGAACCACCCTCAATCTTCTAAATTCTAGTGAGTACAAGCCAAGTCTATCCAGTCTTTCTTCATATGAAAGTCCTGACATCCCAGGAATCAGTCTGGTGAACCTTCTCTGTACTCCCTCTATGGCAAGAATGTCCTACCTCAGATTTCTGCCAACACTTTGCTTCCTTTATATCAGGGTAGAAGAAAATCTTCTTGTGCAGTCCTATAGTTCAAGTAAGGTTACTGACATGTATATTAGCTAAATATGTTAAAACATAACACTAAATCTTAAAAAAACATAGAAACATAGAAATAAGGTGCAGGAGCAGGCCATTCGGCCTTTTGAGCCATTCAATATGATCATGGCTAATCATCCAAAATCACAACCCAGCTCCTGCTTTTTCCCCATATCCCTAGCTATATCTAAGTCTCTTGAAAACATCCAGTGAATTGGCCTCCACTGCCTTCTCTGGCAGAGAATTCCACAGATTCACAACTCTCTGGCTGAAAACATTTTTCCTCATCTCAGTCCTAAATGGCCTACCCCTTATTCTTAAACTGTGACCCCTGGTTCTGGTCTCCCCCAACATCGGGAACATTTTTTCCTACATCTAGCCGATCCAATCCCTTAAATGCAGTAAGAACTGATCCCTGTAAACTGCAAGAGTAATCTTTGTGGCAATGGTGCTTCTTAGATTCTTTGATGTACCATTGGTTCAAAGCTGAGCATGAAACGTGAAAGAACCTGGGCATCGGGGCAGGTTCATGAATAGGTGGTTAAAGCTGTGTACAAAACTCATTAATGGGAGATGATTTTAGCATCATCATGAACAGGTGAACATGGGCAACATAGCCTGTTCGCCCATGTTGACTGTGACAATCACACTGATAAAAATTGGACATTTTCCCGCACGTTGCCTATAATCCTCAGTTCCCAATGAAATAGGGTGAAATATTAAGTAAACACTTTATGCCCAAGAAGAGCACAGTCACCTGCCTCAATTACTATCTTTCGACAACACTAACATCCACCACAATGAAGTTAGTTATGGTTACTCGTGCCGTGGAAATGACCTGCATCCACTTCAATTTATCTAATACACAACAGATCCTCCATGGCCATATCTCACTGGCTCTCCTTCTCTTCTGGACCATCTGGATAACATGGACACATACATAAAGCTGCAGTTCATTGGCCACAGCTAGACATTCAAAACCATTATCCCTTCCAAACTCATCTCCAAGCTTCACGACCTGGAACTCTGTACCTCTCTTTGCAATGGAATCCTTGGCTTCCTCATAGGCAGACCACTAACTGCACGGATTAGCAACAATATTTCCTGACCATAAGCACGTTCACTTCAAGGCCGTTCACTTAGCCCTTGCTCTTTTATCTTTACGCCCATGAATGAGTGGCTAAGCACTGCTCCAATGCCATCTATAAATGTGCTGTTGGAATCACTGTTGCTGGCTGAAGCATGGGTGGGGATGAGTCAGTGTACAGGAGAGTGGGTTGAGTGATAGCGTAACAGCAATTTCAAGAGGATGGTGGTGGAAGATTGTTTTTGGATTAGAGGCCTGTGATTCATGGAGTGCCTCAGTGATCGCTGCTCGGACTATTGTTGTTATTTACATCAAAATGATTAAATTAAAATGTATATGGCATGATTAGTACGTTTGCAGAAGACACAAAGATAGGTGGTATCGTTGACAGTGAAGATGGTTGTCAGAAACTATAGTGGCATCTTGTATTGTTCCTTCATCATTGCTGGATCTCAATCACATAACATATAATAACCATATAACAATTTACAGCATGGAAACAGGCCATCTCGGCCCTTCTAGTCTGTGCCGAACACTTATTCTCCCCTAGTCCCATCTACCTGCACTCAGACCATAACCCTCCATTCCTTTCCTGCCCATATGCCTATTCAATCATGGAACCCCTGACCCAACAACATGGTTTATTGAATGGTATCTAAGATGGTTCATCACAACTTTCTCAAGGGTAAATAGGGATTTACAATTAATGCTAGCAATGCCTGTGAAGATCATAAACACAAAATTAAATTAACAAAAATGGTAAAACAATAATATTGACAGGGTTTTTTTTTAATTTTGGTAGTAAGTATCTAATGCTGTTCTCTAAAGCCAACTGAACCACATCCTGATGAGGTGACTGACTGAGTCATATATTTGGAAAGTATTTCTTGCAAACCTTTGTATATTCTCAGATTCATTACATTGTCATAGAATCATACAGCATGGAAACAGGCACTTCGTCTTTACTCTGCGGAAGCAGGCCCTACGGCCCTTACTATTTATTTCAGAAAACCATACTTAACCTTCTTCGACTTCAGCGAATGGTAATAAATTGTAATTTAATGCAGTTATTTAGCTAAGAAAGTGCCTTTAATATAGGAGATTTATCATTCTGAATAATGCATATGAATTATAATTATACAGAAAATTAAAATAATTCTCCTCCTTTGCACATTAATCACAGCCCAAGTCAATAAATGCAAACATAATACAAACAGATATTTTTTCTTGTAATAACATCATTGCTGTAAAATAGATTTTTCATAACAAGAATTATTTCTTTCAAACACAAGAAAATTAGCTCCTGGGCTCCATCTTTCATTATCAGACACTAGACTAATCAGAGTGAGGATCCTTAGCACACTTGTAAACGTGACATCAACAATTTGTGTTTTATCCACATGGTTATTAGGAATGGGTAATATGCACTGCAGCTAATTTTGACTGATTTGGTCTACTAGAGTCATAGAGTCATACAGCATGGAAACAGGCATTTCAGCCCAAATTAGCCACGCTGACCAACATGCCCCATCTATACCAGGCCTACCTGCCTGCTTTTTTGGCCCATAACCGTCTAAAATTACCCTATCCATGTAGCCGTCTAAATGTTTCTTAAACATTACGATAGCATCTGCCTCAACTATCTCCTTCAGTAGCTCGTTCTGTACACCTACAACTCTTTGCATGAAAATCTTTAAATTAATAGGTTACCCCCAAAAAAGGATTAAATCTTTCCTCCCTCACCTTATGTCTGGATCTCGATTCCCATTCTCTGGGCAAGAGACACTTTTCCTCTCATGATTTTGTACATTGTATTTCAGATGTTTTAAGTGGCATCTGAGATCTGTTTATCAAACGTGTTTATCAAAAGGAGTTGCTCTCAAATCTGGAGCCCAATGAAACATAGAAACATAGAAACATAGAAAATAGGTGCAGGAGTAGGCCTTTCGGCCCTTCGAGCCTGCACCGCCATTCAATATGATCATGGCTGATCATTCAACTCAGTATCCTGTACCTGCCTTCTCTCCATACCCCCTGATCCCTTTAGCCACAAGGGTCACATCTAACTCCCTCTTAAATATAGCCAATGCACTGGCCTCAACTACCTTCTGTGGCAGAGAATTCCAGAGATTCACCACTCTCTGTGTGAAAAATGTTTTCCTCATCTTGGTCCTAAGAGATTTCCCCCTTATGCTTAAACTGTGACCCCTTTTTCTGGACTTCCCCAACATCGGGAACAATCTTCCTGCAAGTCGCCTGTCCAACCCCTTAAGAATTTTGTAAGTTTCTATAAGATCCCCCCTCAATCTTCTAACTTCTAGCGAGTACAAACCGAGTCTATCCAGTCTTTCTTCATATGAAAGTCCTGACATCCCAGGAATCAGTCTGGTGAACCTTCTCTGTACTCCCTCTATGGCAAGAATGTCCTTCCTTAGATTAGGAAACCAAAACTATACGCAATACTCCAGGTGTGGTCTCACCAGGACCCTGTACAACTGCAGTAGAACCTCCCTGCTCCTATACTCAAATCCTTTTGCTATGAATGCTAACATACCATTCACTTTATTCACTGCCTGCTGCACCTGCATGCCTACTTTCAATGACTGGTGTACCATGATACCCAGGTCTCGTTGCATCTCCCCTTTTCCTAATCGGCCACCATTTAGATTAGAGTCTACTTTCCTGTTTTTGCCACCAAAGTGGATAACCTCACATTTATCCACATTATACTGCATTTATCCACATGAATGACCATCTCTCTCAAATGCCTGGATAATTATTAGTAAATATCTGTATGTTGGAACATAAAACATAGAAGAGTACAGCACAGGAACAGGCCCTTTGGCCCACAATGTTTGTGCTGAACATGATGCCTATTGAAATTCCATTGACCTCTACATTATCCATCTCCATCACTTCAATGTCCCTGTCTAAAAGCCTCTTCAACGCCACTATCGTATCTGCCTTCATCAACACCCCTGGCATTGCGTTCCAAGCCCCAACCAACGTGAAAAAAACATGCCCCCTACATCTTCATTAATCATGCCCCCTCTCACCTTTAAGGGTGTCAGGAGTTATGGGGAGAAGGCAGATGAATAGGGTTGGGATGGAAAGATAGATGCACCATTATTGAATTGTGGAGTAGATTTGCTGGTCCAAATGACTTAATTTTGCTCCTAGAGCTTATGAACATTTGAGTTATGCCCTCTACCATTGGGTTTTTCCATGCTGGGAAAAATATTCTGACTGTCTCCCCTATCTACGCCTCTCATAATCTTATATACTACACTCAAGTCTCCCCAGAATCTTTAATGTTCCAGAGAAAACAGTCCAGGTGTCTCCAACCTCTCCCTGCAGTTTGTCCCAGTTAAGTCGAGATTGCCAAAGGGATTTCACAAAGGTACACCAGATAAACATAGTTAGCAGTATTGATTTTAGATTTTGAGTTTTACTTTAAAACGTATATCTTTACTTGTTAGTTTTTTTGTTAATGGATTTCATCAGCCGAGTTGTCACGGGCCACCTGACCGCTGCACTAAAGATGAGTTAAGAAAGAGAGGCTTTTGTGCAAAACATGCTAACAATGCTCTCCTCTGAGGAGCACTTACCACAAACTTGCAGAAGCATGTCCATTGGTTTTACTCAAACTGACCTGGGAAATCCATACATGCTTAGGTCTAATTTTACTTCGGAGTCACGTGAGTGACTACGTGAAGAACCTGCTCAGCGCGCATGCGCGGCATTACGCCAGCATTGCAACAAGCGGCGGCAGCTGGAGTTAGGCTCTCCAGCTGCAGTTTAAAAAACGGACCGTTAGGTAAGTACACTGAGGTGTGGAAAGGAGTCTAACGGAGAAGGAGAGTTGTGTGTGTGTTTTCTGTTACAGAAATGAGTGCACTCAAGAAAAAGCTCTTGAAGAGAACAGCCCCCCGCTCAACTCCACCAGAGGAGCGTTCAATCTCAGGGGAGCAGCAACTGGCGGCAGGACCGCTCATAAAGCGCTCCACCATCCCTGACACTGAGCCAAGCCCAGTCCCGCTAATGCCTGAACAGCGGACTGGAAAAAAATCCACCAGCAAAACCAACCGGCCAGTGGTTTCCGATTCGTCGGACGGGGACATGTCTCCATCTAAACAGAGGAGAGACAGCCACCTGAGCCAAGGGCTCTTGGAGCAGATGCTCCAGCGGGAGGCGCAGAAAGAGCGCTCTCGCGGAGGGACATCAGGCACCCCCTCCACAGTGTCTTGTGCACTGCCCTCTGCTCCCTCATCATTGGAGGCTAGCATTGGTGACCAAGGCTGGGATGGTCTGGAATAGGGGCTGGCAGACGAGATCGGGAGTATGCACGGGGTGCAGGAGCAGGAAGAGCTGCTGGGTGTGGTGGCAACCCCACCTGCTGGAAGACCACTGGAACCGAAATTGGCGGCCAGCATAAATTATCTTTCCAATAAGCCCTTGCAGGAGAAGGTGCTTGCTGAGGCGCTAGATCTTTACACAGCAGCAGAGAACTGTGAGGCCCTCAGAGTGCTGACTGTGAACAGCCAAATCTGGGGGCACATGGGGTCACACATTCGTAACCACAAACTCAAGCTACAGCAGATCCTAAGGCTCCTGACGTCGGCCATCACAGCCTTTGCTCGTTCTGTGGACAGCACGGAGATGGATACCTCCCAGCAGGATGTACTGGCATTAATGTGCAACACGCAGTTTGAAATTAACAACTTCCGACGGGAAATCACAAGACCTGCCCTCAATCCCAAATTTGCTGGGTTGTGCAAAGCCCCAGCTGCGGAGACGGACGCTCTGTTATTCGGGAAGGACCTCACCAAAAAAGTGAGGGACATGGAAGAAGCATCGAAAACTTTCAGCCTCATGAGGGCAGGCCCCGGGACAAGCAAACCAAGACTTACAATACCCAAGCGGCAGCACCCCACGGCATCCACCAGTCGACTTTCTCAATATGGGACTGGTGGTGAAAGCTAGGGGACCGCATTTTGTTTTTTTTTTTTTGTTTTTTTTTGTTTATTTTATTCGAAGTTAATACAGTACAAAACAGTACAGTGGAACCTAATTTTAGGTGCCAACTATGTCATACCGTAATCCATTCTATGTACAACCTCTAGTTTTATGTTATGAGAAGGAAGTAAGTAAGACAAGAAAAAGAAAACAATAGAACGAGGAAGAAGTAGAAAAATAGATGCTAGAGAGTAGAAAAACGTGAAGCGTGTATCTAAAAAATAAAAAAAATAAAAAGTGGAAAGTAGAAATAGAAGAGAAGGCCCCTTAAAAAAGAATTTTTCAAATCTGTATTCGGAGATGTATATCTATCCACGTCATGAACTGAAATCAGCAATCTTTACGGTACCGCTGCATCACATGATTCCAAAAAGTCGGTGAAAGGAGACCAACTCCTTAAGAATTGGTCATATTTATCTATTAGTCGGAGTCTCATTTCTTCAAGGCATGCTATATCCATCTTATTCTTAATCCACATTTTAACAGTTGTATTTTTCCAAAATTTAAGGATCAATTTCTTTCCAATTATTAACCCATAATTAAAAAAAACCATTTTGGTCTTTATTTAAATTGGTATCTTCTCCTATTATTCCAAATATAATCCATTCCGTTTTGGGTTCTATTCTTGACTTGAAAAGCTTTGTAAATATATCAAATATATCACTCCAAAATTTATTCAACTTTGTACATCCTACAAATGAATGTGTTATATTAGCATTTTGAAACAAACATTTATCGCATCTGGGAGAGACGTTTGGATAAAATTTATTCAACCTCGTTTTTGAATAATATAGTCTTATAATAATTTGAATTGAATTAAATTATGTCTTGCATTGATAGAACAGTTATGTGTATTCATCAAATACTTTTCCCATCTATCCTTCGAGATCTTTATCATTAGCTCATGTTCCCAATCTTCCCTTAGTGCTTCTGTTGAGGGTGATTCTCTATTTAATATATTATTATAAAAGTATGATATTAATTTTTGTGAATCAGCCTTAATGTTCATTGCTTTTATCCCCAAAGATCTTTTTTAGTTCAGGGCCCAGAGCGAACCCCATGGAAAATGCGCCACCCCCCAACATCGCCAGCACGTCAGACAAGCAAAGCCTTCAAGTACATGAGAAAACAGAAGAGACACCAATAACCATGGAGGTAGGTGGGTCTGGTTCCTGCCAGCATATAGAGAGTAAGGGTTCTTTACTAACAGGGGGGAGATTACACTTGTTCAAAGAAGCATGGGATACTGTCACGAGTGACAAGTATATGCTCAACAGCATTAGTGGATATAAAATACAGTTCATGTCAGCAAAATCGCCGCCAGTTCAACATTGGCCACAAAGGGTATTTTCTCCCTCCGTCAAAGAGAAACGGAAGGGACAAGCTGAACTGGTGAGACTTATCACAAAGGGGGTCATCGAAAGGACCAAACATGAACCTTTGGAATTTGTATCGAATATATTCACTAAGACCAAAAAAGATGGTGGATGTTGCATCATCATTTGACTTAACATCACTAAGTAAGTTAAGTATATACATTTCAAAATGGAGACATTTGTTACTGCCAAACAACTGATTTCCAAAGGATACTTCATGGCAAGCATTGATCTTAAAGATGCTTACTATCTAGTTCCCATACACAAGGATCATCGCAGATACCTAAAATTTATCTGGATGGGGCAGCTATGGCAGTACAAAGCATTGCCCAATGGGCTAACTTCAGCCCCAAGATTATTCACCAAAATATTGAAACCAGCCATGGCAATACTAAGAAAACAAAAACATATTGTCATGGCATATCTGGGTGATATTCTGATAGTAGGAAAAACAATGAAATTGGCTGTGGCAGCAGTATCAGCTACAAAACAGCTCCTCGAAACTCTGGGGTTCATCCTACATCCAGATAAATTTAAGTTGAAGCCATCCACTATCATGGACTGCCTGGGCTTCACAATTAACTCAGTCCAGATGACTGTTACCTTGCCAAAGGCAAAAATGGTTGAATTGGCACAATCATGCAACAATTTAATGGTCAACGAGCGACCAACTATTCGACAAGTAGCAAGAGTAATTGGGAAAATGGTAGCAGCATTTCCGGCTACACAATTCGGACCTTTGCACTATCAAAATTTACAAAGAGCAAAGGTACAGGCACTAAAACGACATACAGGTCACTATGATCGTGTCATGAAATTACCCACTGAAGCAATATCAGAGCTACAGTGGTGGGCAGAAAACATTTGGCATAGTTTCAGCCCTATCATCATCACTAACCCTACTTTAGTTATTCAAACAGATGCCAGTGCTCAAGGCTGGGGAGCGACTAACTCCATATCCAGCACAGGTGGTAGATGGACTAACCTAGAGTCATCATTACTACTTACACTGGGCATTAACTATCTAGAGATTTTGGGTGCCTTTTATGGTTTAAAAGCATATGTGTCTAATATGCAGCACTTGCATGTTCGGTTACAAATTGATAATACTACGGTGGTGGCTTATATTAACAATATGGGCGGCATAAAATCATTATCATGCGACAAATTGGTCAACATAATTTGGCAATGGTGTGTCGAAAGACATATTTGGCTACCAGCTACTTACCGACCAGGTAAGCTAAACACAGTGGCAGACACCAGGTCACGCAAATTCAATGACAACATCGAATGGATGTTAAACCCTAAAGTATTTGCTAAAGTTATTAAGCAATATGGAACGCCAGATATTGATTTATTTGCATCAAGGCTAAATCACCAGGTAGCTATGTATGTTGCTTGGGAACCAGACCCAGAGGCAGCAGCGGTAGATGCCTTCACGCTGGATTGGGGAAATTTCTTCTTCTATGCTTTCCCTCCCTTCTGCCTCATCAGTTGGGTACTTCGCAAAATACAGATGGACTCTGCTTCTGGTATTTTGATGGTGCCCGACTGGCCTACACAGCCATGGTTCTCAGTTCTGCATGACATGGTGGTTGAATCACCAATGGTTTTTCCCAGTGATCCAGGATTATTAACTCACCCAGCATCAGGCATAAGCCACCCATGCCATGAGAAAATTAAACTCCTGGGTTGCAGGTTTTGAACAGACCTTACCTGGAACTGGGATTGGCCGAACAAACCATCACCACCATGTCGGCATTCCTTCGAACATCCACCAAGAGGCAGTACTTAACCAGCATCAGAAAATGGGAGATGTACTGCCAGAAAACGGACAACGTACGCAACAGCCACAGCCACCAACGTACTGGAGTTCCTGGCCTATCTACACCATCATGAAGGGATCAGCTACAGTGCCATCAACACAGCACAGAGTGCTCTTTCTGCTTACCTCAAACCAGCGCCAGGACAACAGGCGATGGGATCCGATCCACTGGTGGTAAAACTGATGATGGGCATTTATAATATCAAGCCCCTTAAGCCCAGGTATACCCATATTTGGGATATCAGTGTGGTCCTGACATACCTCAGGGAATGGCCACCAGCCAGATCCCTTGGCCTCAAGCAAGCTACACTAAAGACGCTCATGTTGATGGCACTTGTGGAGCGCTCAGAGGGTCCAGTCACTACACAAGTTGAGGCTGGACAACATGGTGACCACCCCAGATCAGATCACATTCATCATACAGGGTCTGGTGAAACAAAGCAGGCCAGGAACAGCTAATCCAGTAGTGGTATTCCGGGCCTACCCACCAGAGCCACGGTTGTGTGTCGTGACCCATCTACAACATTACATAGACACAACCAACAATATCAGAGGGAGTGAAAAAGACTTATGGGTCAGCCACAAGAAACCTCATGGCCGGGTAACGAGCCAAACCATTTCAAGATGGCTCAAACAGGTACTGAAGGCTGCCAGAATAGATACTAATACATTTAAATCTCATTCCACTAGGGCAGCATCTACATCAACGGCCAAGAGAATGGATGTACCGGTTGACCATATTCTGAATACAGCAGGATGGTCGAGGGAAACGACATTCAGAACTTTTTATAACAAGCCATTGACGAAACCTGATTTATTTGCAGAGAAAATATTACAAGCTGCAAATATTTAATTTAAGCCCGGAGGAGCAATTTATTTTGTTATTGTTAATAAATACCTTTTTTGTTTCTCGAAAAACAGATTAATTTGTTGATTACGATAACACTTCCTCCCTCAAGAGCTTCGGCAGTGAGTGAAATAAAACTGTTACACGGTTTGAAATCACAGAGCTTTGAAGTCTTCACGTAGTCACTCACGTGACTCCGAAGTAAAATAGTAAGATTAAACGAGAACTTACCAGTTTGAAGTTTGATCTGTATTTTATGAGGAGTTATGATGAGGGATTACGTGCCCTCCGCTCCCACCCTCATGATGTAGGTCACACTGATAACTGATGTCTCCTTTTCTTTACTATGTTTACTTCAATAACCGTGTCTATCTGTGATTCCACACCGCTGCTTGGAAGTATGCCGCGCATGCGCGCTGAGCGGGTTCTTCACGTAATCCCGCATCGTAACTCCTCATAAAATACAGATCAAACTTCAAACTGATGTTCTCGTTTAATCTTACTATTAGTGTTGAATATGAACTCTGTCCCATCCAGCTCCAACTTTAGGGTTGAGTTAAAATGAGAAAAATGCTGCATTGGAGGCAGAAATATAAAGGAAAAGGAAAGTGAAACCCGAGTGATGATGAACAAAGGATAATGCTTTGAAAATGAATAGTGCTATTCATGTCTGTTAAACTGTTACAGTGAGATACACCACAAACATTTTGTTCACAGACCTGCCACTAAAAAATTCAGTCGTGAATGTGGCTGAAAATGTGATCAAATGCTGAATACGTCTCATTCAGATAAGTATTTCCATTATCGGCAGGGCCGGGCCGCACAGTGGCGCTGCGGTATAGTTGCTGCTTACAGCGATCGCAGCACTAGAAACCCGGGTTTGATCCCGACTACGGGTGCTCTCCGTGCAGAGTTTGTATGCTCTCCCCGTGACCTCGTGTGTTTTCTCCGAGATCTTCCATTTCCTCTCACACTCCAGAGACATGCAGGTTTCTAGGTTAATTGTAGGTAAATATAAGTGTAAATTGTCCCTAGTGTGTTAAGGATAGTGTTAATGTGTGGGGATCGCAGGTCAGTGCGGATTCGGTGGGCCGAAAGGCCAGCTTCTGTGCAGTATCACTGAACTAAAAATCAAGCATATGAAGGATATCAGAGATGATATCAGAGATGATACGCAGTGGAGGAGGAGTGTGTTTCAATGAGGTAGAGGAGCCAGGTGAATGGCACTGATTGGGGATTGAAAGTGATGGGGATTGGAGGAGCTGAGACAAGGAATAGCTTGTGTTAATTAAACTAGGATAGTTGGGTTGCCTGTTGTTTTGTCAGTCATTGTGTTTGGGTATTTTCCATGGAAACTAGAAGCGGGAAGAAAGGTGGAAGAGAGGAAGTGCCTGGTGGGGCAAAGCTTGGTGAGTGATAGGTGAATACAGGTGAGGAGGCAGATTGGTGGAGTAAGTGCCAAATGCTAGAGTTGAAAACAGATAAATAGGTGTCAGATGAGGAACAAAGAGGAGGAGTGAAATGTAAAACCATTGTTAACAACATTGATGTATGGAGGGATGCTGGGGTCCAAGTCCAAAACTCACTGAAAGTGGCAACAGAATGATATGGACTGGTGAAGAATGCATATGGTAAGCATGCTTTCATAGGATGGGGCATTGTACAAGAATCAGGAAATCATGATGCAGCTTTATAGGACTTTGGTTAGGCTGCGTTTGGAATATTGGGTGCAGTTTTGGTTACTTCATTACAGGTGAAATGTGGAGGCTTTGGAAAGGGGGCAGAGGAAGTTTACCAGAATGATGCCTGGATTAGGGTGCATTAGCATTTGTGAGAGGTGGGACAGACTGAGATTGTTTTTTTCTGGAATGCTGGAAGATGCAGCGAGACAAAGGTAGCAGAAGGACAAATTTTAAAGGATATGTGTGGGGCACATTTATTTTACACAGAGGGTGGTGCATGCTTGGAATGTGTTTCCAGAGGTGGTGTTTGAACATGCTGTTCACTTACGTAAGAATGCTGTTCACTTACGTAAGAATGCTGTTCATCGATTACAGCTCAGCATTCAACACCATTATTCCATCAAAACTGATCTCCAAACTCAGTAACCTGGGCATCGACCCCTCCCTCTGCAACTGGATACTGGACTTTCTAACCAACAGACCCCAGTCCGTGAGGTTAGACAAGCACACCTCTTCAACCCTCACCCTGAACACCGGCGTTCCTCAGGGCTGTGTGCTGAGCCCCCTCCTCTACTCCCTCTTCACCTATGACTGCACACATGTACATGGTACTAACACCATCATCAAGTATGCAGATGATACAACGGTGATTGGCCTCATCAGCAACAACAATGAGCTGGCCTACAGGGAGGAGGTCCAGCACTTAGCAGCATGGTGCGCTGACAACAACCTGGCCATTAACTCCAAGAAGACCAAGGAGCTCATTGTAGACTTCAGAAAGTCCAGAGGCGGCACGCACACACCCATCCACATTAACGGGACGGAGGTGGAACGTGTTTCTAGCTTCAGGTTCCTGGGAGTCAACATCTCCGATGACCTCTCTTGGACCCACAATACCTCTACTCTGATCAAGAAGGCTCATCAGCGTCTCTTCTTCCTGAGGAGACTGAAGAAGGTCCATCTGTCTCCTCAGATCCTGGTGAACTTCTACCGCTGCACCATCGAGAGCATCCTTACCAACTGCATCACAGTATGGTATGGCAACTGCTCTGTCTCCGACCGGAAGGCATTGCAGAGGGTGGTGAAAATTGCCCAACGCATCACCGGTTCCACGCTCCCCTCCATTGAGTCTGTCCAAAGCAAGCGCTGTCTGCAGAGGGCGCTCAGCATCGCCAAGGACTGCTCTCACCCCAACCATGGACTGTTTACCCTCCTACCATCCGGGAGGCGCTACAGGTCTCTCCGTTGCCGAACCAGCAGGTCGAGGAACAGCTTCTTTCCGGCGGCTGTCACTCTACTCAACAACGTACCTCGGTGACTGCCAATCACCACCCCCCCCGGACACTTATTATTTTTATTCAAATCGTTTGCTATGTCGCTCTTCAAGGGAGATGCTAAATGCATTTCGTCGTCTCTGTACTGTACACTGACAATGACAATTAAAATTGAATCTGAATCTGAATCTGAACATCAGTGGCATTTAAAAGACTTTTAGATAGGCATATGGAAACACATATGCAGGAAATGGAGGGATATAGTTTATGAGCAGGTAGCAGCAGCAGTGATGGGATCGGTCAAAGTCAGCATGGATTTATGAAGGGAAAATCATGTTGATGGCACTTGACTAATCTTTTGGATTTTATTTGAGGATGTAACAAGAAAAATGGATAAGGGAGAGCCAGTGGATGTGGTGTATCACTTTCAAAAAGCCTTTGACAAGGCCCCATACAAGAGATTAGTGTGCAAAATTAGAGCACATGAGTTTGGAGGTAGGGTATTGACATGGATAGAGAACTGGTTGGCAGACAGGAAGCAAAGGGTAGGAATTATCAGATTCTTTTTTAGAATGGCAGGCAGTGACTAGTGGGGTGCTGCAAGGCTCAGTGCTGGGATCCAAGTTATTTACAATATATATTGACGATTTAGACAAAGGAACTAAATGTGACATCTCCAACTTTTCGAATGACAAAAAGCTGGGTGGCAGTGTGAGCTGCGATGAGGATGCTATGTTATTGCAGGGTGACTTGGATGTTGGGCGAGTGGGCAGATGCATGGCAGATGCAATATAATGTAGATAAATGTGAGGTTATCCACTTTGGTGGCAAGAACAAGAAGGCAGATTATTATCTGAATGGTGTCCGATTAAGAAAAGGGGAGGTGCTATGAGACCTGGGCGTGCTTGTTCATCAGTCAGTGAAAGTAAGCATGCAGGTAAAGCAGGCAGTGAAGAAAGCAAATGGTATGTTGGCCTTCATAGCGAGAGGATTTGAGTATAGGAGCAAGGAGGTCCTACTGCAGTTATACAGGGCCTTGGTGATAGCACACCTAGAGTATTATGTGCAGTTTTGGTCTCCTAATTTGAGGAAGGAAATTCTTGCTATTGAGGATGCAGCATAAGTTCACCAGGTTAATTCCCGGGAAGTCAGAACTGACATGTGATGAAAGTATGGATCAACTGGGCTTATATTCACTGGAATTTAGAAGGATGAAAGGAAATCTTATAGAAACATATTAAATTCTTAAGGGATTATACAGGCTAGATGCTGAAAAAATGTTCCCAATGTTGGGGGAACCAAGGGTCACAATTTAAGAATAATGGGTAGGCCATTTAAGAATGCGATGAAAAAAAACTTTTTCACACAAAGAGTTGTGAATCTGTGGAATTCTCTGCCACAGAAGGCAGTTGTGGCCAAATCACTGGATGTTTTCAAGAGAGAGTTAGATATTGCTCTTAAGGCTAACAGAATCAAGGGATATGGGATAAAGTAGGAATGGGTTACTGATTTTGGATGATCAGCCATGATCATATTGAATGGCGGTGCTGGCTCGAAGAGCTGAATGTCCTACTCCATCACCAATTTCTAAGTTTCTATAACTGATGGCCTTAATATTATGTTCAACATGGACATAGTGGGCCGAAGGGCCTATCTTGTGCCATACAGTTCTATGTTCTATGCTCTAAAGCTGGATGGAGAGATAGGGGAGGGAACAGGTGGGAGAGGAAAAATGGGTGATCAAAGGGGATGATGCAGGGATAGGAGATGAGCATATGGTAGGTACTCCTGTGGGGGCGGCCCGGTGCGGGGCTGAGACGCTCCCGTGGGGGCTGCCCGGAGCGGGGCTGAGACGCTCCCGTGGGGGCTGCCCGGAGCGGGGCTGAGACGCTCCCGTGGGGGCAGCCCGGAGCGGGGCTGGAATGGCGCTCCCGTGGGGGCGACCCGGTGCGGGGCGGAGACGGTGCTCCGGTTGCTGACGCGGCGTTCTGGCGGCGGCAACCTGCAACCGGGGCTCGGCCGCGGGTCAGTGGATGACATCGTCGGGAGCTCGCAGGTCACAGGTTGATGCCTGTTTTCGGAAGCTCCCGTGGTAACAACTGTGTCCGCTGGACTGGAGGGCGGCAGCTACGACCACCCCCGGGCCGCGGAGCTTGAACCACGGGACTGACTTACCATCACCCTGCGGGGTATCGCCTCAGCGCAGAGGGAGAAGAGGAGGGAAGAGACAGCAACCTCTTTTGCCTCCATCACAGTGAGGAGGTGCTTGGTGAACTCACTGTGGTGAATGTTAATTTGTGTTTATTGTGTGTTGTTTATTATTATATGTATGGCTGCAGTCAACAACATTTCGTTCAGACCAAAAGGTCTGAATGACAAATAAAGGATTCAATTGAATTCAATTCAATATGGAGGAGGGGAAAGGTGCAGGATGACAGGCGGAGGGAGATTGGGTGGGAATGCAGGAATAAAGTCCTAGTCTGGGCAACCCCTCCCTATAACTGAGACCGTGTCCTTGCAACTTCATTGTAAATCTTCTCTGCACTGTCCAGCCTAACAGCATTGTTTCTACAGCAAGATGACCAAAACTGAACACAATAAGTGCAGCCTCACCCATATCTTGTTCAACTGTAACACAATGTCACAGTTTCCATACTCAATTCCCCAACATGACAAAAGCCTTCCACTACCCTATCTACCTTCACTTTCAGGGAACTATGTACGTGTATTCCTTGATCAGGCTGATCTACACTACTACCCGGGCCCTCCCATTCACTGTAAAGCTCCTTAGTTTAGTTTAGTTTAGTTTAGAGATACAGCACAGAAACAGGCCCCTTCCACCCACCGGTTCTGCACCGACCAGTGATCCCTGCACATCAAAACTTTCCCACACCCACGAGAGACAATTTTTACATTTACCAAGCCAATTAACCTACATACCTGTAAATCTTTGGAATGTGGGAGGAAACCGAAGGTCTCGGAGAAAACCCACGCAGGTCACGGGGTGAACGTACAAACTCCGTACAGACAGCACACGTAGTTGGGACCGAAACCCAGGTCTCTGGCGCTGCATTCACTGTAAGACAGCAACTCTACCGCGGCGCTTACTTCCCAACTTGTACTTATCTGAATTAAACACTATAAATCTCTTTCCCATTGTATTTGAATTTCCTTTATTGTCATTCAGACCTTACGGTCTGAACGAAATTTTGTGCCTGCAGTCATACATACAATGATACAATAATAACAACAATAAACACAAATTAACTTCCACCACAGTGAGTCCTCCAAACACCTCCTCACTGTGGTGGAGGCAAAAATCTTAGGGTTGCAGTCTCTCCCTCTGCTCCCTCTGCGCTGAGGCGATTCCCCACCGGGCGATGGTATAAACAGTCCCGCAGCTCACCGAACCCCGAGAGCGGGCCGGTTCAAACACTGCGGCCCGGGGTGGTCGAAGCCGCTGCACCTCCAGTCCAGCACACGCAGCCGCCGGCCCACGTCTGAACCCAGGACTCTGGACACCGCCGCCAGAATGTCGTCCCAGCCACCGGAGCACCGTCCCAGCCCCCGGACCGGATCGCCCTCACGTGAGTACCGTTCCACCCTCGGGCTGGGCCACTCCGACGGGAGTGCCGTTCCTGCCTCGGGCTGGGCTACTCCGACGGGAGTGCCATTCCTCCCTCGGGCTGGGCCACTCCGACGGGAGTGCCGTTCCTCCCTCGGGCTGGGCCACTCCGACGGGAGTGCCGTTCCTCCCTCGGGCTGGGCCACTCCGTCGTACAATACATACAATACAATACATACAACAATGTATACATTGTTTATGCAAGCAAAGAATCTCACTGTGCCCAGTCACATGTCACAACAAAGTATCCCTATTCCTATCCCATTCCCACTCAGACCTTTCTGTCCTTGTTCTCCTCCATTGTCAGAGTGAGGCTAAACGCAAATTGGAGGAGTCATATTTCGTTTGGGCAGCTTACAGCCCAGTGGTATGAATATTGATTTATCTCATTTCAGGTAACCCCGACATTCCCTCTCTCTCTATCCCTCCCCCACCCAAGTCGCACCAGCTTCTCGTTTTCACCCAACAAACAGCTTACAATGGCCTGTTTCCTTTATCATTGTTACTTTTATGCATATCTTTCATTCATTGGTCTTTATCTCTCTACATCATTGTCTAAATAATGTGTTTGCCTTATCCCTAACCAGTCGAAAGAAGAGTCTTGACCTGAAACGTCAACCATTCCTTCTCTCTCGATTTGCTGCTGGCCTGCTGAGATATACTTTTACTTTTCACCTTGCTATTGCTTCTACCAGAAGAGCGGTTCTGGGGGAGGTGGGACCAGTAAAAACGGAACGGTCTACACCTGGGCTGGAATGGAACTAATGTCCTTGGGGGAGTGTTTGCTAGTCCTGTCGGGGAGGATTTAAACTAATGTGGCAGGGGGATGGGTACAAGAGCAGAGAGGCAGGGGGTGTAAAATGAGGGTAGAAGCAATAGGTAGCAAGGTGAAAAGTAAAAGTGGCAGGCAGACAAAACCAGGGCAAAAATCAAAAAGGGCCACTTTTCAACATAATTGTATAAGGGGTAAGAGCGTTGTAAAAACAAGTCTGAAGGCTTTGTGTCTCAATGCAAGGAGTTCCCAATGTTGGGCAAGTCCAGAACCAGGGGCCACAGTCTTAGAATAAAGAGGGGCCATTTAAGACTGAGGTGGGGGAAAAAGTTTTCACCCAGAGAGTTGTGAATTTATGGAATTCCCTGCCACAGAGGGCAGTGGAAGCCAAATCACTGGATGGATTTAAGAGAGAGTTAGATAGACCTCTAGGGGCTAGTGGAATCAAGGGATATGGGGGGGAAGGCAGGTACGGGTTATTGATTGGGGACGATCAGCCTTGATCGCAATGAATGGCGGTGCTGGATTGAAGGGTTGAATGGCCTCATTCTGCACCTATTTTCTATGTTTCTATGTGTCTACCCTTGTAATAGACAACATAACTCCACACAATGCATTCTACTCAAAGTCCTGCAAAGCTGCAACAGGATTTCCTGATTTTTATACTCAATGGCCCACCCCATGAAGGAAAACTAACCATACTCCATGTACTTGTGTTGCCACAGCCAACGAGCTGTAAATTTGAGTCCCAAAGTTTCTATGTACATTAATGCCATTAGGGGTCTTGCCATTATCTGCGTACTTACATTCAACCTCCCATCGTTCAGCACCTCACACTTTTTATGTCATTTCTCCCCTTGTTTTTATAACTGATCTATATCATGCTATATACTTTAGTAGTCTTCCTTATAGTCCGCAATTCCAGCCATATTGGTGTCGGCTGCATACATACAATCAAACCATCTACATTTATGTCCAAGTCATTTATATATACAATATATCACAAATGACAGAAGTCCTGTCATGGCGGAACAGCGGTAGAGTTGCTGCCTTACAGTACCAAAGACCCGGGTTTCAATTCAATTCAATTCAATTCAACTTTAATGTCATTGCACAAATACAAGTATGGGTACAACGAAATGCAGTTTAGCGTCAGTCCGTAGTATAGTGCAATATAGAAATAAAAGTACAGAATAATCAAACAATGTGGCCGGAGAGACTGGAGAGGCCTATCGGCGGGACTCCGAGTTCAGCAATGTGATGGTATTATTGTAGAAGCTGTTCCTCATCCTACTGGTACGAGACCTGAGGCTCCTGTACCGTCTCCCTGATGGGAGGAGGGCAAACAGTCCATGGTTGGGGTGGGAGGGGTCTTTAATGATCTTCCCGGCCTGTCTCAGACACCGTTTTCGGTGGAGGGCATCCATGGCAGGGAGCGGGGCACCGATGATATACTGCGCGGCTTTCACCACCCATTGTAGTGCCTTCCTGTCCACTGTACCATACCGCGAAGCAGGTGGTCAGGATGCTTTCGATGGTACAGCGGTAAAAGTTGGTCAGGATCTGGGGGGACAGGTGAGCTTTCTTGAGCCTCCTCAGGAAGTAAAGGTGCTGCTGCGCCTTTTTGATCAGCTTGGAGGTGTTGAGGGACCAGGACAGATCCTCCGAGATGTGTACCCCGAGGAATTTGTAGTTGGAGACGCGCTCCACCTCAGTCCCATTGATATGGATGAGGGTATGTCTGCCCCCTCTGATCTACCTGAAGTCAACAATAATTTCCTTCGTCTTCTTGGAGTTGAGGACGAGGTTATTGTTGGCATACCAGGCTGCCAGGTGCTGGACCTCCTCCCTGTAGGCTGACTCGTCGTTATCACTGATCAGTCCCACCACTGTGGTGTCGTCGGCAAACTTAATGATGGCGTTGGAGCCATGCTTAGGGATGCAGTCATGGGTGAAGAGGGAGTAGAGGAGAGGGCTGAGCACACAGCCCTGAGGCACGCCGGTGTTCAGTGTTATAGTGGAGGAGGTGAGGTTGTTGACCCTAACAGACTGTGGTCTGTTGGTGAGAAAATCCAGTGTCCAATTGCAGAGGGAGGTGAAGATGCCAAGTCCGCTGAGTTTGGTGATCAAGCTGGCGGGGGGGTTATTGCTGTCCAGGTGGGTCAGGGCAGAGTGTAGGGCCGCCGATATGGCGTCCTCTGTAGACCTGTTGGTCCGGTAGGCAAACTGATGGGGGTCCAGTGTGGGGGGGAGGCTGGCTTTGAGGTGAGCCAAGATCAGCCGCTCAATTGAATTGAATTGAATTGAATTGAATTGAATTGAATTGAATTGAATTGAATTGAATTGAATAGGATGTGAAAGTGGGATAACACAGAACTAGTGCATGGGTGGTCGATGGTCAGTGTGGAATCAGTGGGCTGAAGTGCCTGTTTCCACGCTGTATCTCCAAACTAAATGACTGCAGAGCTCCACTGGTTACAGACTTCTAGCCTGAATATTGTCCTTCCACCACAACCCTCTATCTTCTATTAGTAATTCAGTTCTGGATCTATATAATCATGTCACTGTGAATCCTGCGCATCTTAATCTTCTGGATCAGCTTACCATGGGGAACTTGATCAAATGACAAACAGTAATGGGTCCCGCACCGATCCCTGATGCACCCCACTAATCATAGGTGTCCAGTCTAAAAATTAACCTTTCACCATCACCCTCTGCGTCCGACCTTGAAACTTTGCTTCTGACCACCATCACAAGCCAAATATCCAGGCAATCAACTGTGCTTAACACACTCATTACAGGGGGTGGGAATTAAACCCGATTCTTGTGGGTGAAAACTCTTCCTGAATGACCAATGCTGATTACTTAGTAAGTGCATCGAAATCTATTCTCTCACAGAGCAGTGAATCTCTGGCATTCCCTGCCCCTGGGGGTAGTGGAGGCCAGAATCATTAATGTAAGTAAAGTGGTGATAGACAAATATTTGAAAGGTCAAGCAATTGACCACCATGGAGAACCGGCACAGAAGAGGAGTCGGGGCCAACATAGATCACTCATGATCAATTGAATGGCAGGACCTGCTTGAAGGACCCTGCCATGCCATTTGAAGGATCTTGCTCCCTACTCCTGTGTCCTTAAAGGGAGGGTGAGAAGCATGGGTCATAGTGGCATACAGTCACAGAGGTCACAGAGTCATAGTCATAGTCCTAAATCAAACAGCTCAGAAACGACACCTTTGAACCAGCTGGAAATATGCCTACCAAGGTGCTCCATCTGAACTAGTCCCCTGCCTGTGTTGGACCCATATCCCTCAAAAACATTCCTGTCCATGTACCTGTCCAACTGCCCTCATAATGGTGATATATTTCTGCATCAACTAACTCCTCTGGCAGATTATTCCATATGCCCACTACCCTCCTTGTGAAAGCATTGCCGTTCAGATTCCTATTAAATCTTTCCCCTCTCACCTTAAAGCCATGTCCTGTAGTTCTTGTTAACCCCTACTCTAGGTAAAAGTCAAGAATCATGTGTTTTATTGTCACATGTCCTGTAACTTAACAATGTCATTCTTTCTTACAGCAGAACAGGTCTATAAACATAATACTCCGCAAACACCATAATAAACAATAATAAATAATAATAATGCAAATACCAATGCCCCACCCCCCAATGTGGTTCAATAGAAAACTGAAGAAAATTGCCAGCATTAGATAAAAAATGTTGCAATGAAGTAACATGCCACATCGGATTCCTCTGTAGGTCTGGCTATTCGGTGAGTCTGGTTACTGTGAGTAAACAGAAATGAGGTGCAAGGAGGAACAGGGGCTTTACAGTTCACACCAACCCTGACCTCAAACTGCATCAGTAGTATGAGTCATGAAAATTCCAGACCAGCCCAATTATTTGTGACCATGAACGCTCTGAGAGAGTTTTGCCATGAATTATAGAGAATCTTTGTGAGAAACTGGCTGCTATAATATATCATGGTGTAAAATGAAGGCATCAGGCAAGGAGGACATGATGATGAGTGATTGTGAGAAACATTAGCAGTCTGACCGGTCTATAGAAACAAAGGTTTAGTTTAGTTTAGTTGGGAGATACAGTGCAGAAACGAGCACCTCGGCTCACCGAGTCCACACCGTACAGCGTTCCCCGCACATTAACATTACCCAACACACACTATGGACGTCCCGCAGAGTTACTCCAGTATTTTGTGTCTACCCGCACTAATGCTTTTACATTTACACTGCCAATCAACCTACATCTTTCGTGTTTCGAGTGTGGGAGGAAACCGAAGATTTTGGCGAAAACCCCCGCAGGTCACGCGGAGAAATTACAAACTACATACAGACAACCCCGTAGTCGGGATCAAATCTGGGTCACTGACACTAAGGTAGTAGCTCTACCGCTGCACCACCATGCCACCGTGCTATTGTGCTACGGCTATGAAACTTCTTAAGTTGAAATCAAGAGACAAAAATTGCTCCACTGCAATGAGCCTAGAATTAGCAGAATAAAATAACAATTAGCTGCCGCGTTCTGCATTAACATGGTCCAGTTGAATAGAATAGAATAGAATAGAATAGTTTCTTTATTGTCATTGTAAAATGAGCCATGTACAACGAAATTTAAAAATGTCAGTCAGCCAGTCAGTGCACCATTCAAACTTTTCTAAAAGCTAACGATACATACAAGGTAAAATATTAAAAGATAAACAACTAAAATAAATATCATGAAAATAGCACACATAAACACCCAACCCTCCATCCTTCTGTCGATTTCACAGTGTACCACAGTCCCTTAGTATGTCTCGCCCCTGCGTTCCTTGGCGGCTACATTTAGTGCTTTTATAGCAGTGGGGTAAAAACTGTTTTTTAGTCTGTTCGTCCTTGTCCTTGTAGATCTGTACCGTCTGCCTGACGGCAACAGTTCAAACAGGGAGTGTCCGGGGTGGGAAATGTCCTTTATGATGCTCTGGGATTTTTTGGTGCAGCGGGAACTGTGTAAGTCCTCCAAGGTAAGGAGAGGGCAGGCGACAATCCTCTGGGCGTTGTCAATGGCCCTCTGGAGCGCTTTCCTCTGAGCCGCTGTGCAGCTGGTGTACCACACGCATACACAGTATGTTAGTATGCTCTCAATGGAGCACCGATAAAAGGACAGCAGCAGTCTCTGAGTGATGTTATTCTTCCTGAGCACCCTCAGGAAGTGCAGTCTCTGCTGGACCTTTTTCAGCAGCGCAGTGGTTTTCACGCTCCACGTCAGGTCCTCCTCAATATGGATTCTCAGGAAGCGGAAATCCTCCACCCTCTCTACACAGTCCCCTCTGATAGTCAATGGTACCATGTCCGTTTTATTCTTCCTGAAGTCTATTATTACTTCCTTTGTCTTTAAGGTGTTGAGGAGCAGGTTATTTTCTTCACACCACACTGTCAGCTGCTCCACCTCATCCCGGTAGGCGTACTCGTCCCCCCCGGAGATGAGTCCCACCACCGTAGTGTCATCCGCAAATTTGACAATGGTGTTGCTGTGGTGGGCGGGGGTGCAGTCATGTGTGTAGATGGTGTAGAGCAGGGGGCTCAGTACGCAGCCCTGTGGAGAGCCGGTACTGAGGCTGAGGGCCGTGGATGTATGATGGCCCACTCTGACTCTCTGGCTGCGACCCGACAGGAAGCTATTTATCCACGTACAGGTGGAGTGTGGAAGTCCCAAGTCCCCCAGTTTGTCCACCAGTTTGTGGGGAAGGATGGTATTAAAAGCAGAGCTGTAGTCCACAAAGAGCATCCGCACGTAGCTCCCCCGCTGCTCCAGGTGAGACAGTGCAGCATGGAGAGCTGTGGCTACAGCGTCCTCTGTAGATCTATTTGTTCTGTACGCAAACTGGTGGGGGTCAAAGCTTCGGGGCAGGAGTGATGTGATATGACCCCGGACCAGTTTTTCAAAACACTTCATCACCACTGGTGTGAGTGCGACTGGCCGGTAGTCGTTGAGGCTGGAGATGTTGTTTTTTTGGGGCAAGGGGACTATGGTGGAGAACTTCAGACAGGGTGGGACAGTGGACTGGGCCAGAGACTGGTTAAAAATCCTTGTAAAGACTCCAGCCAGCTGGTCTGCGCAGTCCTTCAACACGCGTCCAGAGACGCCGTCAGGTCCAGTAGCCTTCCTTGGATTGATGGCCCGCAGCGTGCGCCTCACCTCATGCTCCTCTATCTTGAGGGTTAGGCTGCTGTGGACCATGTGCTGTGATGTGGCTGTCTCGGGTGGCTCCACTTCAAAGCGAGCAAAGAAGTGGTTCAGCTCCTCTGCCAGCGAGGCGTCACCTTCAACAGCTCCAAGGTTGGTCTTATAGTTGGTGAGATACTGGATCCCCTGCCACACCTGCCTGCTGTTATTACTGTCCAGGTGGTCCTCTATCTTCCTCCTGTAGTCTGATTTGGCCTCTCTGATGCCTCTCTTCAGGTTAGCTCGGGCCGTGCTGCATAAAGCCCTGTCGCCAGACCTAAAAGCGGTGTTCCTCTCTTTCAACAGCCGCTGGACCTCCCGGGTCATCCAGGGCTTCTGGTTGGGGTAGACCCGGATGCGTTTGTCCACTGTGACCGTGTCCATGCAGTTTTTAATGTAACACAGTACACTGTCTGTGAACACCTCCAGGTCCCAGTGTTCAAACACCTCCCAGTTGGTCCTGTCGAAACAGTCCTGCAGCTGCTGAGAAGCACCATCAGGCCAGGTTGTGATGGTCTTTGTAATAGTAGGAGCGGTTTTCCTGAGGGGGGCATATGCAGGAATTAAGAGCAGGGACATATGGTCAGACTGGCCCAGGTGTGGTAGTGGTCTAGCCCTGTAGCCCAGCTTGATGTTGGAGTAGACCTTGTCCAGTGTGTTAGCTCCTCTTGTAGCACATTTAACGTGCTGGTAGAATTTGGGCAGCATTTTCTTCAAGTCCGCGTGATTAAAATCCCCTGCTATGATGTGAACACCGTCAGGATATATGCTCTGTTGACTGCTAATGCTACCATACAAATGACCGATAGCCGAGTTAGCATTAGCATCCGGTGGTATGTACACAGCAGTTATCATGAGAACAGTAAACTCTCTAGGGAGGTAAATGGGCCTGCATTTAACAGTCACATACTCCAGGTTCGGGGAGCAGTGACTGTCCACAATCACTATGTTTGTACACCAGGTGTTGTTCACGTACACACAGAGCCCTCCACCTCTGCCCTTACCAGAGTCTCTTGTCCTGTCATGACGCTGTGCTGTGTAGCCTGCTAGCTCGATAGCAGAGTCCGGGATGAAAGAATGAAGCCAGGTCTCCGTGATCAACAGGATACTGCTGTCCTTCACGACGTTGTTAGCTGCAGTCTGTAGCCTCAGTTCATCCATCTTGTTAGCGAGGGATCTGGCGTTCGTTAGGAACAGGCTGGGCAGCTTCTTGCTGCAGTGTATGTCTTCTCATTGATCATACAGGTGGTGCAATAAGAATTCAAGAAGGAACTACAGATGCTGGAAGATCGAAGGTACACAAAATTGCTGGAGAAACTCAGCGGGTGCAGCAGCATCTATGGAGCGAAGGAAATAGGTGACGTTTTGGGCCAAAAGCCTTCTTCAGTCTGAGGAAGGGTTTCGGCCCGAAACGTCGCCTATTTCCTTCACTCCATAGATGCCACTGCACCCGCTGAGTTTCTCCAGCAATTTTGTGTACCTTTGGTGCAATAAGGTTTGTTTCAACACCCAGCAGAAACAGGGCAGAGTAAGATTGATATAAAACACTTTGTCTGTACTAAAAGCAAGAGCAGAAGGCAGCCAAGCTGTTTGTGGCTCTGGTATTTCATAGCTAGCAAATATACCCTGCTTCCTCACAGGTCACCTGCCCTGAAACATGAATAAGGTAGTTTCACCTGTTGGAGGGTGGAAAAAAAATCACAAGTCTGCCCCAGAATAAATGTGTGGTCGCAGTGAGTGACAAATTTAAACAACTCCCATCTGTTGCCCATCTCTGCCAGCAGCTATTCTGAAAGATGCCGCCAGAGAGAGACAACATTTGCAGGTAGCTTGCAGTAGGACATTTGTCTATTCACATTTAGACCTTATAATGCTGAAATCTGTAGCCAGCATTGCAGCCGCAGGGATTGACTTTGGATATATGCATTAGCAAACCTGCAATGGCCAATGGACCTGATGGACTTGACTGACCCAATGTCCCTTCCTCCCGCCTCCACCCCCCCTCCCCCACACACACATTTCCCCCCAGCATTTCTCTGGCCAATGTACAATCGCTGGAGAACAAGGCAGCAAGCTGTAGAGCAAGACTGCAGGTTCAGAGAGATATGAAGGACTGCTAGGTACTGCTTCATAGAATCATAGCTCAGACACACTCGCTGGAGAGGGTGCTGCAGCACAACGGTTATTTGCAAGGCCGCATGGACTGGATGTCAACATTGTGAGCAGCAGTAATATTCTTGATATTTTGTTGATTAATTGGCTTCATTCAATGTTTATTCAATAGAAAATAAACCATAATTCTCTCAAAGTTAATTAACCTTTTGTAAAAGATTTCCATAGACAAGTGTCTTTGGTGTAAAATATAAAAATAGTTCATCTTTTCTATATTTTTTATATTGGTTTAGTTTAGTTCAGTTTATATTAATTTAGTTTAGTGATACAGCATGGAAAGAGGCCCTTCGGCCCACCGAGTCAGTGCCGACCAGCAATTACCCGCACACTGGTTCTACCCTCCACACTAGGGACAATCTACAGCAGCCAATTAACTTACAAACCTGCCTGTCTGAAATGTGGGAGGAAACCGGAGTATCTGAAGAAACCCCATGCAGTCAAAAAGGAGCATACAAGCACCCGTGGTCAGGATCGAACCCAGGTCTCTGGGACAGTAAGACAACAACTCTATCGCTGCACCACTGTGCTGCCCTAAATTCAATAATTTTTGGACCAATTCAAGACTGCAGTGCTGACTTAAAATAATTTGGGCTCAGAACATTTACATCCTTAACTCACTTTTAGTAACAACTAGACTAAGTGGGACTGCTGGTCCCAATCTCCATTGGGGTGTGTGGTGGTGGTGGGTGGGGGGGGGGGTGTGAGTGGAAGTGTGTATGTGGGCGGGTGGGGTATGCGAGGGGGGGAGGAGGAGGGATGTGGGGGGAGGGCGAGTGTGGGGGAAGGGTGTGTGTGTGGGCAGGGGAGTTGTGGGAGGAAAGGGGTTTGTGGGCAGGGGCAGAGGCAGGGGGGTGGGAAGGGGGGTGTTCTGGAGGAGGGGTTGTTTGTGGGGGTGGGGAGGGGTGTGTGGGGGGGGAGAGCGGGTTGTTGGGGGGAGGGTGTGTTGTGGGGTGAGGGGGGGGGGTGTGTGTGGGGATGGGTGTGTGGGGGGGTGGGGGTGTGTGGAGGAGGGGAATGTGTGGGCAGGGGGAGGGTTGTGAGAGGTGTGTGGAAGAGAGGGTTATGTGGGGGGGAGGAGGTGTGGGGTGAGAGAGGTGTGGGGGCGGGGGGGGGGGGGATGGGGAAGGGTGTGGGCGCAGGGGGGCAGGGGGGAGACAGCTCAGAGAAAAGACAGGGGAAAAGCCATGGGGGAGAGTGCGGTACCACAGGGGAGGGGGGCTGGAGCCAGCGAGCAGGACCAGAGGGGAAGCGGTTGGGGGTGCGACGGGAGCTCACAGCGGGCTGGGAGGGGGTGTTATGTGCGGGAGGGGTTTGCTTTGTGGGGGCTCCTCCACAACTTCCCCCCATAATCCCTCCTCCCCCCACACACCCCCTCCCACCCACAACCTGCATTTTGGATTCACCTGCTCAACGTTTATTGTCGAGGAAGACCCGTGCCACAGTGCCTGTGGCAGATCAGATATTGATCTCCCAGGTGTTAGCACCCGAGATGGTTCAGTCCAGGTTACAACAAAAGCATGACATTCGAAAAACAATGGTATGACAAAACAAGTAGGCCACTGCCACCATTGACCAAGGGGCAGGTGGTTCATTTGCAGACTGACAAAGGCCATAACAGTATTGGTGTAATTCCTGGAACTGCTTCTGAGCCACGCTCGTATCTGGTCAGTGCCAATAGCGGCACCTACAGGCGTAACAGACAACAAATCCCGCCTGTGAACGAGCCAGTTCCTCCTTCGTATTATCCAGACCGTACAAGTATACTTCCGTCCGCATGAAGTTACCGATGCTGTAACATTAATACAGTCTTTGGACCTTTATCACAGTGTAAGCCTTCAGTTATTTAAACAGCAGAATCGCAACAGAGGGGATTGTGGGTGGGAGGGGGTGTTATGTGGGAGAGGGGGTTGTTATGTGGGGGGGGGGAGGGTGTATTGTAAGGGGGAGTTGTAGCGGAGAGCAGTGTGTGGGTGGGTGGGTTGTGAGGGGCTGTGAGGGGGAGGGGGTTGTGGATGGGGAAAGGGTGTGTGGGAGAGGGGTGTGTGGGAGAGGGGTGCGTGGGGGGAAGGGGTGTGTGGGAGAGGGGTGCATGGGAGAGGGGGTGCGTGGGGGGGAAGGGGGTGTGTGGGAGAGGGGTGCGTGTGGGCAGGGGAAGGGTTGTGAAGGGTGTGTGGAAGGGAGAGGTGCGTGGGGGGAGGGGTGTGGGGACGGGGGGTATGGGGTAGGGATGTGGGGCAGGGGGGGGAGAGCACAAAGAAAAGACAGGGGAAGAGCCATGGGGGAGAGTGCAGTATCACACTGGAAGGGGGCAAGACCAGAGGGGAATGGGTTGGGGGTGCGATGGGGACTCACAGCAGGCTCCGGTCGCTGGTCGCTTCGCTGGCCGCTGTTCATTCTCTGCTGAGATCAGAGTCTCTGCTTTCCATTTGGCAACAGCATTGGAGAACGGTGAGTAAGCTGGAGAAAAATCGCAGCGCTATCGTGCACCGTTTTTGCACAAATTTAATGACCGCCAAACCGGAAGATAACAAGATCAGAGTTTTAGTTATTTATAGATCACTGTCCATCTGAGTGCTTGCAAATTAGCAGGAAATATCACTGATGAACAATAGCGTACCCTCCTCTCCATTTTGAATGTCAGCATCGACTCATCATATACAACAATGTATTAACACGGCAGTGTTAAAGGTAATATATAGCATGTTGAGATCTAACTAGAAAGCACAGGGCATTTCCTAAGTGGACATATGTACATGAGGCGATCAAAGTACAATCATCTATCAGTCCATTTGTAATCTCACAACGCTGGAAGCAGTGGCACAACTGAAGTCACTGGAAATAATTCCACTTCCTCAATATTCCAAATTTATATGATTGGTTTGTAATATTCCTGCTAAATAATTAGCCAAAAAGTATTAAATGCAATTCTTACCATTTATTCATATAGTCATAGTCATCGAGTGATACAGTGTGGAAACAGGCCCTTCGGCCCAACTTGCCCATATTGGCCAACATGCCCCAGCTACACAAGTCCCACTTGCTTATGTTTGGCCCATATCCTCCAAATCTGTCCTATCCATGTACCTGTCTAACAGTTTCATAAATGGTGAGACACCAGTTGAGGTAGTTATTCCCTGCCTCAACTACCCCCTCTGGCAGCTCGTTACATACGCCCACCACACTTTATTTGTAAAGGTTGCTCCTCAGATTCCTATTAAATTCTTTCCTCACTTTAAACCTTTGTCCTCTGGTCCTTGATTCCCCTACGCTGGGCAAGAAACTCAGTGCATCTATCCGATCTATTCCTCCCATGATTTTATATACCTCTATAAGATCTCCCCTTATCCTCCTACGCTCCAAGGAATAGAGTCCCAGTCACACTCATCCTCTCCCTATAGCTCAGACTTTCTAGTCCTGGCAACATCCTTGTAAATCTTCTCTGTACCCTTTCCGGCTTGACAACATCTTTCTGATAACATGGTGTCCAGAATTGATCACAATACTATAAATGCGGCCTCACCAATGTCTTATACTAGCAATGTTACAAAATATTGAGATTTTAAAAATCAAGTCTGCAATTTATCCCATCAGATAAAGCATAAAAAGAAGTTTAATTTGACACCTAATTCACTTTCATATCTTCAGTATTAAAAAAGTTGTGGCCATTTTCATACCTGGAAATTAGCATCTTGTTCCCTATTGAATTTCCATTGACTTAACACAAAAGCTGTGATCGAGGACAGTCTGAAGCCCATAACTTTATTAAAAATTAAGAGAACTGAAAGAAATGTTCAGTTATTGTAGATTGAAGCATTCTGAAACAAATATTAAATAATCTTACTTGGATGACCTGAAATTAAAGCATATAATTAGTTAGTTACCCAATTGTAGCTAATTCCAAAATTCAATTACTAGATCCAAACATCTATCCATTTCTTAAAGAAAGATTAACATTTTTAAATAGCCTAAGTGTCCAAAGAACATTCAGACAAGAATTCACAATAAAACATGATATTTAAATCTCATTGACATTAATTTATAGGCCAAATGGAAGGAATTTAGTGTTCAATTGCTATAAATTAATGGCCATTTAAATCAGCTTTCAAGTGGGATCGTTTGGAACGTTCCCATTGCGGTGAATTTGTAACCCATATGCCCAGAAAATTACTGCAGGATTTAATGGGCCCCCAAATCAGCTACTCGCAACATAAAATACAGATCAAACTTCAAACTGGTAAGTTCTCGTTTAATCTTACTATTTTACTTTGGAGTCACGTGAGTGACTTCGTGAAGATTTCAAAGCTCTGTGATTTCAAACCGTGTAACAGTTTTACTCACTCACTGCCGAAAGCTCTTGAGGAAGGACGTGTTATTGTAATCAACCAATGAATCTGTTTTCAAAACAAAACGGTATTTATTAACAATAACAAAACAAATAGCTCCCCCGGGCTTTAAATTAAATATTTGCAGTTTCTAAAAATTTTTCTGCAAATAAATCAGGCTTCACCAACGGCTTGTGATAGAACGTCCGGAATGTGGATTCCCTCGACCATCCTGCTTTGTTTAGGATAAGGTCAATAGGCACATCCATCCTTGCTGCCGATGATGTGGATGCTGCCCTGGTGGAATGAGATTTATATACATTAATGTCTATCCCAGCAGCTTCCAATACCTGTTTTAACCATCTTGAAATGGTCTGGCTTGTTACCCTGCCATGTGGTTTTTTGTGGCTGACCCATAAGGCTCTTTCACTTCCTCAGATATTATGGGTTGTGTCAATATAAATTTTTATGTGGGTCACCACACACAATCGTGGCTCTGGTGGGTAAGCCCGGAATACCACTAGCGTGTTGGATGTTCCTGGCCTGCTTTGCTTTATCAGACCTTGTATAGTGAAGGTTACCTGGTCTGACGTTGTTTCCATGCTGTCCAGTCGAAGTTTATGCAATGACTGGACCCTCTGTGCAGATACCAGAGCCATCAGCATGAGCGTTTTTAATGTCAATTGCTCTAGGCTGAGGGATCTTGCTGGTGGTCTGTCCCGAAGGTATGTGAGCACAATACTGATGTCCCAAATTTGAGTATATCTAGGCTTGGGGGGCTTGATGTTAAATATGCCCCTCATCAGTTTGACCACCAGCGGATGGGACCCCATGGGCTGATGTCCTGCAGGTTTGAGGTAGTTGGAGAGGGCACTACGCGCCGTGTTGATGGCACTGTAGCTCATATCCTCATGATGATGTAAGTAGGCCAGGAACTCGAGAACATTGGCTACTGTGGCTGTTTCGTAAGCAGTCCCCGTTTCTTGGCAGTACCTCTCCCATTTCTTGATGTTGGTTAGGTACTGCCTCTTTGTAGATGTTCTCAGGGATGCTGACATGGTGGTGATGGTTTGTTGCGATAATCCCAGGTCCAGATAGGGTCGGTTTAAAATCTGCAACCCAGGAGATTCATGTCTTGATTGCATGGATGGCTGATGCCTGACACTGGGTGAGTCAATAACCCTGGATGACTGGGAAACACCATTGGTGATTCCACCACCATGTCATGGAGTATTGGGAACCATGGCTGTGTAGGCCAGTCGGGCACCACCAAAATTCCAGATGCTGATCCATCTGGATTTTGCGACGTACCCGATTGATGAGGCAGAAGGGAGGAAAGGCATAGAAAAAGAACTTTTTTGATAAATTACATTCACTTTTTTTGTTTATTCACAATTATGTGTTGCATGATTTAATCATTTTTATGTACACTTTATTTTATGTTTTTCTCTTCCCCTCAATTATGTTTAATAATGTCAAGAGATGTAGAACTACTGTAGAAATTATGAAGGACAACCCTGGATTCGGGATTCTGAGGTACTCGGCTGCATCACATGAAGCATACAGTCTGGTAATAATAGCCAATGCAAGATAATAGTCGAATAAATACCGGAGGTCTCACCTTCTGTAGTTGGAACATCAGAGGTGCGAATGAGCCAATTAAAAGAGGTAAAATTCTGGCACAATTAAAATCATTAAATATGGATATTGCATTCCTACAAGAGACACATTTGAAACAACAAACTCAGATCAGATTAAGGGCAAATTGGATAGGTCAAACCTATTACTCCTCATTCACCTCTAAAGCAAGAGGCACGGCCATTATAATTCGGAAGGGCATACCTTTTAAATTAAAGAATTCCATATCTGATAAAGAGGGAAGATATGTTATAGTCACAGGAGAAATTTACAATACACCATTAACTATGATAAATATTTACGCGCCTAATTTTGATAACCCACAATTTTTTAGGAAAATAATAGATTTAATCGCAGAGCATAATTTTCAAAATATAATAATGGGGGGAGATTTCAATTGTGTTATAGATCCATATTTAGATAAATCAATAAAGCTAGGGAAGCGTCTTGTTAAAACCAAGACCTGTGAATTTTTAAATACTTATATAAAAAATAATAACATAGCTGATGTTTGGAGAATAGCAAATCCAAGTGGTAGGGAATACTCATTTTATTCATCAGTTCACAAAACTTATTCGCGAATTGACTATTTCTTACTGGACACAAAATTGATCCCGTATACGAATAAACCATCATATCATAATAGTATTATTTCTGATCACTCACCATTGACTTTTATACTTAAAATTGAGGGAATGCCGAGTATAAAGCCTTTTTGGAGGTTCAATGCACACATATTAAATAACCCGCAGGGTTATGAGTATATAAAAGAACAAACAAAACTTTTTTTCGAAATAAATGACACACCGGGTATTTCTGCACCACTATTATGGGAAACCTTCAAGGCATATATTCGCGGTGTCATAATCTCTTACCAAAGTTTTCAAAATAAGGAAAATAAAAGAGAACTTCAGCGGATAGAACAGAAGATAAAATTACTAGAACTGGACAATGCAACTGACCCAACCATAAATAAACATAATAAGATAACTTTACTGAAATATAAAGTCAATAGAATATTAGCGGCTAGAGTAATAAGATTATTCCAAATTACAAAACAAGCACACTTCGAATTTGGGGATAAGCCACATAAACTGCTTGCGAGGCAACTGAAGCAACGAGAAAAGGAAAAAACTATTACAAAAATTAAATCAGACAATGGTGAGTTGCTAACATTGCCTAAGGATATTAATAAGAGGTTTGCCCAATTTTATCATAATTTATACACATCCAAAATAAAGACAGATGTAAGAAAAATTACAATTTTTTTAGATAATTGCAAGCTCCCAAAATTGGATAGTTTAGAACAAGAGCAATTAGGAGCACGGATTACTAGTGAAGAAATAAAACAAATAATAAACTCATTGAAAAATGGGAAGACCCCAGGACCAGATGGCTTTAGTAATGAATTTTATAAAAGATTTCAGGAGACTATTGTACCAAGATTATTTAATTTATACACGCAGGCTTATATTGAAAATAAACTACCAGAAACCCTTGCAGAAGCAACAATAACGCTTATACCAAAAAAAGATAAAGATTTAGATGAGCCTGGTTCTTATAGAGCTATATCACTTCTAAATACAGATCAGAAAATGTTAGCAAAGATTCTAGCTAGAAGGCTAAATAATTATATTAACAATTTAATAAATACGGATCAAACGGGATTTATACCCAAAAGACAATCATTTAATAATTTGAGAAGGCTTTTTAATATAATGTACTCTCATAAGAAGGACAATGAAGATATCTCAGTGGTCACGTTGGATGCAGAGAAGGCATTTGATCAAGTAGAATGGCAGTATCTATACAAGGTACTCCAAAAATTTAATATGGGAGAGAATTTTATCAGATGGATTAAACTACTTTATGATAGACCTACGGCAAGAATATTAACTAACAATACGCTATCTCCAAAATTTTACTTATCAAGGGGTAATAGGCAAGGGTGTGCCTTATCACCATTGCTATTTGCCCTTATGATAGAACCGCTGGCCGAAAGGATTAGAAATCACCCGAATATTCATGGATATAACAGCAAGGACTCAAAGAATAAAATTTCATTATACGCTGATGATATCCTTTTATATATTACTAATACACAAACGAGTATACCCACCTTATTAACACTAATTGAGGAATTCGGCTCTTTTTCAGGATACAGAATAAATTGGAATAAAAGCGAAATTATGTCTTTAAAACCACAGGATTCGAGACACTTACTAAAATTCCCCTTCAAAATTGCAACAGAAATATTCAAGTACCTGGGTATTCAAATTACGAGAAGACACAAATCATTATTTAGTGCCAATTTTATACCACTATTAAATAAACTGAATGATACGATTAAATTTTGGAAAACGCTTCCACTCTCATTGATAGGTAGAATTAACGCTATAAAAATGACTTTCTTACCACAATTAATATATTTGTTTCAAGCAATCCCAATATATATTCCAAAATATTTTTTCAAAAAATTAGATTCCACTATCACTAATTTTATATGGGACTACAGAACACATAGAATTCAACGAAAGCATTTGTGCAAATCTAAAGAAGTGGGGGGTTTATCATTACCTAACTTTATATATTACTACTGGGCAGTGCATATTAAGAACATAATATACTGGCTAGATAGTTCCACTCAGCAGTTGGAGTGGATAAGAATGGAGAAAGAGGAGTGCTATCCGTACGATATAGGAACGATCCTGCTCTCACCGATAAAATTGAATAGTATAATATATAAGAAGAACCCAATTATTCACAATATAATAAGAATTTGGAAACAAATAAAAGCATCCTTGAAATTAAATAATTTATCAGTATTAACCCCACTATTGAACAACCCCGCATTCAAACCTTCTCTCATCGACAACACATATCAACAATGGGATAGACTGGGGATTAGGAAAGTAGGGGACATGTATGAAGTGGGCAAACTGTTATCATTTCAACAATTAAAATTAAAATTTAAATTGAAGGATAATCAATATTTTAAATATATACAGGTATGTGACTTTATGAAGAAACATACACATAGATTTCAAACTATATTTTTAGATCCTTTAGAAGAAGCAATGAATATCAAGGCTGATTCACAAAAATTAATATCATACTTTTATAATAATATATTAAATAGAGAATCACCATCAACAGAAGCATTAAGGGAAGATTGGGAACAAGAGCTAATGACAAAGATCTCTAAGGATAGATGGGAAAAATATTTGATGAATACACATAACTGTTCTATTAATGCAAGACATAATTTAATTCAATTCAAATTATTACATAGACTATATTATTCAAAAACGAGGTTGAATAAATTTTACCCAAACGTCTCTCCCAGATGCGATAAATGTTTGTTTCAAAACGCTAATATAACACACTCATTTGTTGGATGTACAAAGTTGAATAAATTTTGGAGTGATATATTTGATATATTTACAAAGATTTTCAAGTCAAGAATAGAACCCAAAACGGAATGGATTATATTTGGAATAATAGGAGAAGATACCAATTTAAATAAAGATCAAAATGTTTTTTTTAATTATGGGTTAATAATTGGAAAGAAATTGATACTTAAATTTTGGAAAAATACAACCACACCAACTGTTAAAATGTGGATTAGGAATATGATGGACATAGCACGCCTTGAAGAAATGAGACTCCGACTAATAGATAAATATGACCAATTCTTAAAGAGTTGGTCTCCTTTCATCGACTTTTTGGAATCATGTGATGCAGCGGTGCCGTAAGGTTTGCTGATTTCAGTTCATGACGCGGATAGAGCTACATCTCCGAATACAGATTTGAAAAATTCTCTTTTAAGGGGCCTTCTCTTCTATTTCTACTTTCCTCTTTCTCTCTTCCTTTTTTTATTTTTTATATACACACTTCACGTTTTTCTACTCTCTACCATCTATTTCTCCACTTTTTCCCCTTTCTATTGCTTTCTTTTTCTTGTTCTGCTTACTTCTTTCTTATAACATAAAACTAGAGGTTGTACATAGAATGGATTACGTTATTACATAGTTGGCACCTAAAATTAGGTGCCACTGTACTGTTTTGTGATGTATTAACTTCTAATAAAATAAACAAAAAAAAAAAAAAAAGAAAAAGAACTTTCCCCAATCCAGCGTGAATGCATCTACCGCTGCTGCCTCTGGATCTGGTTCCCACGCGACATACGTAGGTAATTGGTGATTCAGTCTTGATGCAAATAAATCGATATCTGGCTTCCCATATTGCTTTACAATTTTAGCAAATGCTTTAGGATTTAATAGTGAGATTAAACGAGTACTTACCAGTACGAAGTTTGATCTGTATTTTATGAGGAGTTACGATGAGGGATTACGTGAAGAACCCACACAGTGCGCAGGCGCGGCATACTTCCAAGCAGCGGTGTGGAATCACAGATAGACACAAATTGAAGTAAAGATAGTTAAGATTAATGAGAGATCAGGCCGAGTTTGATCTATACAATGAGGGTGGGAGCGGAGGGCACGTAATCCCTCATCGTAACTCCTCATAAAATACAGATCAAACTTCGTACTGGTAAGTACTCGTTTAATCTCACTATTTTACTTCGGAGTCACGTGAGTGACTACGTGAAGACTTCAAAGGTCTGTGATTTCAAACCGTGTAACAGTTATATCACTCACTGCCGAAAGATCATCGAGGGAGGAAGTGGTATCTAAAGACCAACGAATTTGTTTGTTTTAAAAACACAAATGTTTATTAACAACAACAAAAAATAGCTCCCCTGGGCATTAAATTATAAATTTGCGGTTTCTAAAATTGTTTCCGCAAAGACGTCCTTTCCCATCAGCGGTTTGCGGTAGAATTTTTGGAATGTCGATTCCCTTGACCATCCCGCTGCACTAAGGATGTGGTCTAGAGGAACCTGCATCCGATCCGCCGCTGACGTGGACACTGCCCTGGTTGAATGGGATTTAAAAACATCCGTGTTAATCCCTGCCGTATTAAGGACCTGTTTCAACCATCTGGATATTGTCTGGCTGGTAACCCGTGCAAAAGGCTTTCTATGGCTGACCCATAAGGCTTTCTCTCTCCCTCTAAGAGTCTGGGTTGTGTCTATGTAATCATAAAGGTGGGTCACCACACATAGCCTAGGATCTGGAGGGTAGGCCCGGAAGATCAACGGGGAGTTGGATATACCTGGCCTGCTCTGTTTAACCAACCCCGGTATGGTAAAAGTAATGGAATCTGGGGTGGTCACCATGTGGTCCAGACTTAACTGATGCAGCGACTGCACCCTCTGAGCAGACACAAGCGCCATGAGCATGAGGGTTTTGTAAGTGGACTGTTCCAGGCTCAGGGATCCCACCGGAGGCCAACCTCGAAGGTGTGACAATACTACACTAACATCCCACACATGGGTGTATCTAGGTGTAGGGGGTTTGGTGTTATAAATCCCTTTAAGGAGTTTGATAACCAGAGGGTGGGATCCAATACAATGCTGTCCTGTGGGCATAAGGTATGCGGACAGGGCGCTCCGAGCTGCGTTGATGGCACTGTAGCTCATCTTTAGGTCATGGTGCAGGTGGGCCAGGAATTCCAGCACATCCGTGATCGAAGCCGTGTTGTAAGATGTCCCTGCTTTCAGACAGTACTGTTCCCATTTCCTGATGTAGGTCAGGTACTGTTTCTTGGTGGAAACTCGCAGGGATGCCGACATGGTGGTGATTGTTCTCTCTGATAACCCCAATCCCTGGTAAGGTCTGTTCAGAATCTGGAAACCAGGAGGTTCAATTTTTCATGGCATGGATGACTTATGCCAGTTACCGGGTGAGTCAATAATTGGGGGTGGTTGTGAAGGACCATAGGTTTCTCTACCACCATGTCGTGGAAAATTGGGAACCATGTTTGGGTAGGCCAGTCGGGTACGACCAGAATGCCTGAGGCTGAGTCAGCTTGAATTTTCTGGAGTACCCGACTGATGAGGCAGAAGGGAGGGAAAGCATAGAAAAAGAAATTTCCCCAATCCAGCGTGAAGGCATCTACCGCTGCTGCCTCTGGGTCTGGTTCCCAAGCCACATACATGGGTAGTTGGTGATTTAGTCGAGACGCAAACAAATCTATATCTGGCGTACCATATTGCTTAACAATTCTAGCAAATAGTTTCGGGTCCAACATCCATTCGATGTTGTCGTTGAATTTTCGTGACCTGGTGTCCGCCACTGAATTTAGCTTGCCTGGTAAATAGGCAGCTGATAGCCAAATATGTCTCTCGACACACCATTGCCAGATTATAGTAGTCAATTTGTCGCATGATACTGATTTTATGCCACCCATGTGCTTGATATAAGATACCGCCGTTGTGTTATCAATCATAATCCTAACATGCACATTCCGCATATTAGATGCATATGCTTTTAGCCCATAAAAGGCAGCGAGCATCTCCAAGAAGTTAATGCCCAGTGTTTGTAGTAGCGATGCCTCTGAGTTAGTCCATCTGCCACCTGTGCTGTCTATAGAGTTAGTAGCTCCCCAGCCTAAAGCACTGGCATCCGTTGTAATGGTTATGTTAGGATTGGCGACGGCGATAGGACTGTGACTGTGCCAAATGTTATCCACCCACCACTGAAGTTCTGATCTGGCTTCAGCGGGTAACTCCATTTTACGGTCATAATGCCCCCTATTAAGACGTAATGCATGTGTCCTTGCTCTTTGCAAATTTTGATAATGCAAGGGCCCATATTGGGCAGCCGGGAATGCTGCTACTATAGTACCAATGACTCTGGCTACGTGCCGTATCCTTGGTTGCGGTTTTGCAATTAAATGGTTACAGGCTTCTGTAAGTGTAACTTTTTTGTCTCTGGGCAGAGTGACAGTCATATGGATGGTGTCAATAGTGAAGCCTAGGTAATCCATGTTAGTAGTAGGCTCCAATATTGATTTATCTGGGTGTAGAATGAATCCCAAAGTTTCAAGGAGTTGTTTAGTGGCTAAAACTCCTGCGACAGCTAGATCCCTTGTTCTCCCTAATATGAGAACATCGTCCAGATAGGCCACGACTAAATGTTTTTGTTCTCTCAATTTTTTCATGGCCACTTTAAGAATTTTTGTAAATAACCTGGGAGCTGTCGTTAAACCATTGGGCAAGGCTCTATACTGCCATAGCTGGCCCATCCAGATAAATTTCAGATATTTGTAATAATCCTTATGAATGGGTACTAAATAGTAAGCATCCTTGATGTCTATGCTTGCCATGTAGTATCCCTTGGAGATCAGTTGTCTGGCAGTGACAAATGTCTCCATTTTGAAATGTTGATACTCAACAGATTGATTAAGTGATGTCAAATCAATAATAATACGACATCCACCATCTTTCTTGGATTTGAGAAAAATATTCGATACAAATTCCTGCGGCTCGTGTGTGGTCATTTCTATGATGCCTTTACCCACGAGCCTGTCTAGTTCAGCTTGTCCTTCTACCTTCTCTAATTCTGAGGGAAGGAATACCCTTTGGGGCATATGCTGAACTGGCGGTTCTATGCCTGGTTTCAATTCAATTTTGTATCCACTGATACTGTTGAGTATAAACTTGTTGTTAGTAAGGGAGCACCAAACATGCTTGAAGAACCTCAAACGTCCTCCTGTTAACACAACACCCTTTGTCTGTGCATGTTGGCAGGAACCAGACCCACCTACCTCCATGTTTATTTGTGGGGGCGTTTCCGATGAGTTTGGCCCGAGGGTGTCCGTGTTGGTGCTGCGGTGGGGCGGCGCATCTTCCCACGGCTCCGCCCTGGGCCCCGCTCTAAAAAAGAGCTCTGGGGGTAGTGGGAGGCGGTCACCAGGCTTTCACCAGCTCGGTACCTACTGGTGGATGCCGAGGCGTGCTGCCAACTGGGTGTCTTCACCCTGCTCGGTCCTGGCGCTGCCCTCATGAGGCCCACAGGTTTGGCCGCCTCTTCCAATTCTTTAAGTTTTTTGGCCAAGTCTGCTCCAAATAGCAGCGCCTCTCGTTCCGGCGCTGGAGCTTTGCAAAGGCCAGCATATTTGGGATTGAGGGCAGGCCTGATGTTATCCCGCCGGAGGCTGTTGAGCTCATACGTGGTGTTGCACATCAACGCCAGCGCATCCTGCTGGGGTATGGAGAGCTCGTCGTTACCGACGGACCGAGCAAAGGCGGTGATGGCTGCAGTGTGGAGCTTCAGGACCCGCTGCATTTTTACCTCCTGAGTCCTGATCTGCTGCCCCAGCTGGTTCCATATTTGCCCGTTGACAGTTTTCACCCGCAGCGCCTCGCAATTTTCTGGCGCTGTATAGGTGTCAAGGGTCTGCTGCACGACCTTCTCCTGCAGCGGCTTGTTGGAAAGCCTATTGATGCTGGCCGCCATTCTAGGTGGTAGTACCATCCCGGTCGTTGGGGGCGCTGCGTACCGACCGACGACACCCAGTAACTCTTGTTCCAGCTCGCCCGGCATACTTATGTTGTCGTCCGCCTGCCCTTGCCCTAGGCCAGCCCAGTCCTGGCCTCCCTTACTGCCCTCGAACAGAGAGGGTACAGAAGGGTGTGGCGATGGTATGGAGGAGGCCAAAGCCCGTCCTCCTTGGAGATGCCTAGCCTGCATCTCCTCATTGATCATCTGCTCCAGGAGCTGCCTCATGCAGCTGATGCGGGCGTCTCCCCGTTTCGCCGGTGGAGAGCGTTCCCGTTCCTCCGACGAGTCGGAGGACACCGGCCGGTCAGTTTTGCGGGTTGCCTTCCTCCCTGTGCGGGGCGTCGAAATCGGCGGCACAGGGAGCGGCTCGGTGTCGGGTGAGCGGGAGCGTTGAAATAGCTCCTCCGCTACTGGTGGCTGCCGCCCAGATATAGACCCTTCCTCGGGTGGAGTTGGGCAGGCAGTCCTTCTAGCTGGTCGCTTTCTGGTGGCCATATTCTCACCGTTGAGCGACTCTGTAACACAAAAAAGGCACTTACCTGAGGTCTTGTCTTTATGCTGCCGCTGGAGAGCCTGGCTCCAGCTGCTGCCGCTGTTGCACTGCTGACGTAATGCCGCGCCTGCGCGCTGGGTGGGTTCTTCACGTAGTACTCACGTGACTCCGAAGTAAAACATCCATTCGATGTTGTCATTAAATTTGCGTGACCTGGTGTCCGCCACTGTATTTAGCTTACCTGGTAGATAGGTAGCTGAAAGCCAAATATGTCTTTCGACACACCATTGCCAAATCGTATTGACCAATTTGTCGCATGATAAAGATTTTATGCCGCCCATATGGTTAATGTAAGCCACCACCGTAGTATTGTCTATTTGTAATCTAACATGCAAGTGATGCATATTGGATACATATGCTTTCATACCATAAAAGGCGCCCAACATTTCCAAATAATTAATGCCCAGTGTAGATAGTAATGATGATTCTAAGTTAGTCCATCTACCACCTGTGCTGGATATGGAGTTAGTTGCTCCCCAGCCTTTAGCACTGGCATCTGTTTGGAGTACTAAAGTAGCATTAGTAATAACAATAGGACTACAACTATGCCAAATGTTTTGTATCCACCACTGTAGCTCTGATATTGCTTCAGGGGGTAAACTCATGACTCGGTCATAATGACCTTTATGTTGTTTTAGTGCCTTTACCTTTGCTCTTTGTAAATTTTGATAGTGCAAAGGTCCAAATTGGATAGCTGGAAATGCTGCTACCATTTTGCCAATTACTGCTGCCACTTGTCGAATAGTTGTTTTTTTGTTAATCTTTAAGTTATTACATGATTGTACTAATGCAATCATCTTTTCCCTTGGCAGGGTAATAGTAATTTGGACTGAGTTAATTGTGAACCCCAGGTAGTCCATTATCGTGGATGGATTTAACTTCGATTTATCTGGATGTAAGACGAATCCTAGAGCTTCTAGGAGCTGTTTAGTAGCTGATACTGCTGCTACAGCCAATTCCATAGTTTTCCCAACTATGAGGATGTCGTCCAAATATGCCATGACTATATGATTTTGTTTCCTTAATGTTGCCATGGCAGGTTTTAATATTTTAGTGAATAGTCTTGGGGCTGACGTAAGCCCATTAGGCAGTGCTTTATACTGCCACAGCTCCCCCATCCAGATAAATTTAAGGTATCTGCCATAATCCTTATGTATAGGTACCAGATAGTAAGCATCTTTGAGATCAATGCTTGCCATATAGTATCCTTTGGAAATCAGTTGTCTAGCAGTCACAAATGTTTCCATTTTGAAATGTATATACTTAACAAAATCATTCAGGGATGTTAAGTCAATGATGATGCGACATCCACCATCCTTTTTAGTTTTTGTAAATATGTTGGAAACAAATTCCAAGGGCTCATGTTTGGTTTTTTCTATGACCCCTTTGTTTATAAGTCTCACCAGTTCAGCTTGTCCCTCCTGTTGTTCTTTTTTGGAGAGAAAAAATACCCTTTCGGGCCGGTGTTGAACTGGCGGTATTTTTGAAATAAATTCAATTTTATACCCTCCAATGCTATTGAGTATATATTTGTCATCAGTGATCATTCCCCATGCTTCTTTAAACAAGTGTAACCTTCCCCCTGTTAGTAAGGCACCCTTATTCTCTGTATGCGGGTAGGAAGCAGATCCACCTACCTCCATGGTTATTGACGGGTTTGTGATTTTTTCTTCCGCTGTGCCTTGCCTTGTCGACGTGCTGGCGATGTTGGGGGGAGGCGCATTTTCCAGGGGGTCCGCGGCGGGCCCTGACCTAAAAAAGGTCTCTGGGGATAGTGCGGCCCCAAGCTTTCACCAGTCCCCACATTAATGCGAGCACATCCTGCTGGTGTGTAGTCATCTCCTCTGTCTGTACGCACCGGGCAAGCACTTGGGCGAGCACCTTCTCCTGAAGAGGTTTGTTCGACAGGTGATTTATACTGGCCGCCATCCTCGGCTCCAAAGGTGCTCCAACCCGTGGGGTAGCGACAAAACGTTCCACAACACCCAGCAGCTGTTCTTCCTGCACACCCTGCACACTCTCGACTCCTTCCACCTGCCCCTTTTCCAGACCAGCCCTGCCCTGGTCACCAATGCTAACCTCCAGTTCTAGGTCTGAGGTTGCAAAGGGAAGTGCCAGACTCGACACTATGGAGGAGGCGCCTGTCCTGTCTGCCCGAGAACGCTGCTGTTCTCGGTAGACCATCCCCTCCAAGAGCTGCTGTATGCAACTCAGGCGGTTGTCTCTCCTCCGTTTTGGGGAGGACATTTCCCCCTCCGACGAGTCGGAGTCGACCGGCCGGTTGGTTTTCCAGGTGGCTTTCCCAGCCCGCCGTGTAGGCTCTGGCGTGACTGGGACCGGCTGGGTCTCGGGAATTGCAAACCGCAGCTCGAGCGGTACTACCGCCGGTTGCTGCCCCGCTGGAATTGGCTCCTCCGGTGGAGTTGGAGCCCGGGCAGTTTTCTGAGAAAGCTTTCTACGTTGGGACATTTTGCTGCGCAAAAATACAAACGCCAACTCTCTCCGGTTTCCCAACGCACCGTCCACTTACCTGACGGTCTGTTTTAAAGTGCAGCTGGAGAGCCTGACTCCAGCTGCCGCCGCTTTTGCACTGCTGGGCGTAATGCCGTGCCTGCACCCTGAGCGGGCTTCTTCACGAAGTCACTCACGTGACTCCGAAGTAAAATCAGTATCCTGCTTTTCTCCATATTTCTTTAGCCAAAAGAGTTAAATCTAATATAACACAAAATGCTGGAGTAACTCAGTGGGACAGGCAACATCTCTGGAGAGCAGGAATGAGTGATGTTTCTGGTCGAGACCCTTCTTCAGACTGATGTCAGGGGAGTGGGTGGGACAGAGATAGAATGTAGTCGGAGATAGTAAGACTGGTTGGAGAACTGGGAAGGGGGATGGGATGGAGAGAGAAGGAAAGCAAGGGCTATTTAAAGTTAGAGTAATCAATGTTCAGACCGCTGGGGTGTAAGCTACCCAAGCAAAATATGAGGTGCTGTTCCTCCAATTTGAGCTGGGCCTCTCTCTGACAATGGAGGAGGCCCAGGACAGAAAGGTCAGATTGGGAATGGGAGCGGTAGTTAAAGTGCTGAGCATCCGGGAGATCAAGTAGGTTAAGGCCGACTGAGCGGAGGTGTTCAGAATCTTTGTTCAGAGCGTTCAAAGCATTCAGAGGTGTTTAAATCTAATTCTCTCTTGAAAACATCTGCCCACTCACCCAATCTATCCAAGCCACCCTGCATCCTCCTCGCAGCTCACACTGCTACCCAGCTTTGTGTCATCTGCAAACTTGGAGATGTTACATTTAATTCCCTCATCTAAATCGTTAATGCATATTGTAAACAACAGGGGTCCCACACCGAGCCTTGCGCCACCACACTCTTCGATAAAGCCAACTTTCTTTCTGAAACAACATAAGGAGAATTGAAAATACAAAACCGCTGATTGTATTATGGCCCAGGCTTTTTGAAAACGGAACTATTTCAGCCTCCAATGCTAGTTTCCTTGTGGGCCAGTCCCACTTTTTAGGCGACTGCAGGTGACTTTGCAGTCACCACATGGTCGCCACATGTTCGCGGGTGGTTGCCGGGGAGTCGTCTTCAGGGTCGTGGGGAGTTCCCGCATTCAGGGAACCAGTCGCGGCCTCATTATAGTCGGCGCGAACCTTTCAACATGTTGAAAAATCAGCGGCGACCAGAATGAAGCCGCCATGGAGAGTAGCGAGAATTCTCGTGCCGTAGGTGGGTTGCCGGGTGGTCCTAGTGGGTTGCCAGGGGGTCGAAGGTTCTCGTAGGTTCTTGTAGGTTGTAGCCGGTGCTGACTGGTGAATTTCATTGGCTCATTGGGGAAAAAAAACGTAAGCAGTAGTTTTCACAACCTAGGATAACTGACTAATTAGATAACGGACTAATAATGATATATGTCTGCCAAACTTCACAGCCGTGTATCTCTGGGTTATTAAAAGTTGTCAACTCCTTCTCCCTCCTTCTCCCCCCTTCTTCCCCCTCTCCTCTCTTGCATCACCCCTCCCCCCTCTTCCCCTCTCTTTTAATGGACTTACCATGCACTGTGCTTTAGCCATCTTAATTACAGCGCCAACCTTACTATTCATCGCGGTGTGTGTCTGTATCACCTTGCCTTTGCACTGTGCGAATTTCAGACAGCGCTCCCCCCGCTTGCCCTGTCCCCCATCTGACAGTCGCCGGCAGTTGCCTGAAAAATCGCCTAAGTGGAACTGGCCCATAACTCCACTGTGATCAAGAGGTTGGCAATTTGTTTTATGGTCACCCTGTGTTGCAGCCTCTCTTCCTGTTTGTTTGGGCCGCCCTCCATGTCTAAAACATTTAAATTAATGGTGCTTTTGAACAACACCCTCAATATTAAGTCTTTCCATGTGAATTATTTGTTTGAGAGCCATTCAGTCAGAGCACAAACAAAACTCTGAATGAAATAACAGAAGAAGCTGAGAATATTTAACAAATAGTGGGGACAACTACGGTGACAGAAACAGTTAACTTTTTAGAACTGAAAAAATCGAGAGATAGAAATTCAAAGAAACATAGAAACATAGATTATAGATTCAGATTATAATTTTCGTCAAAGACGTGGCGCTTTACCTGTGTGCGATTTTGATCATAGTTGCAATGTTAGACCCCTCTTGCCTTATTTAAAACATTGAATATTCTAGTTTGTGCACTTCACACACACACCCATTGCAAATGTACGTATTTCATCAGATAGCTTGCCTTTTTTTATAACCATAATGAATGTGGGTAAGAGGATTGGCAATTCCATATCCCTCAGAATAATACTGGCTTTTGACATTCACAGATATACATAGGAACACCTGGAACCCTGCAACATAATTCTCTCCATCATTGCTTTTGTGGTCTGCAGCCTTTTCAGTGCAGCAGCACTGTGCTGGCAACTGTACAGATGATTACAGATCACACCAAGATGTTTGCTGGTGGTGATGTGTAAATAAGACTTCATTCAGTTGGCAATGATTTTCCTGCACACTATTTTCCATGATCTCCATCCATGAACAACTGAATTATCAACACTATAATGGGAAGATATTGCACTGATGCCCAGAGGGGTGCTGAGTTGCTAAAGCAACTGAGCCATGGTGCCAATCCATGTTAACTTTAGACCCAAGCCAAATAAGACTGCAGGCCTCATTGAGCTGCTGGCTGTCTGAGGGAGAGTTTCAATAATTAATTGGCTCTCACCTGCAATCAAACAGCAAGCAAATTAGATCTGAGAGACGTTAATGCTGAGATGGTGATTGGGCAGGTTGTCAGTAGGCCAGATTTTATTTTACACATACACTGAGAACTCCCACCTCTCCTAGCACACTGTAATAAAATCAATGAAGATTCCTGGGTCTAGCAGTTGAGGTCAGGCTGTTCAACACCTAACCCATCCATCAATAGTTTAGTTTTCCATATGGGATTCAGTGACACATTAAGTTAAAATGCAAGCTGTTGTGGTATCCGGTGTCAAGCCATTTGATGCCAATTTCTCCAACTCATTGTCAGGCCCACCTCAACACCTTTCCAGACAGAAGGAACTGCACATGCTGGTCAACACAAAACACACAACGTGCTGGAGTAACTCAGTGGGTCATGCATGATGTCTGATCCACTGAGTTAGTCTGGCACTTTGTGTCTGAACGTGTTTCTAGCAAGCCTTGGTTGTCGAAGACATTCACTCTGATGATATGGTCAACAGTGGACCTGTGTGTGTCATGAGCTTATTACTGCACAGCAGTAACGCTTGGATAACTAAATTATAAGAATGGAAACGGAATAATTTTCATTTCCACCGCCTTCGTCAGATCCAGGGAGTTTCGTGGCAAGTCAAAATCAACAACGAATCAGTCTTCTGCCTCACCAACAGGCCAAGCATTCCTGCAAACCTCAAGCAGAAGCAGAAGTTGGCTTGGATGGAAAATGGACGCACATCCCCAAAGATGAGCTAGTCGGGGAAATCTCCAATGCACGGTCAGGAGGTAGACAAGGACACGATTAAAACATATATGAACATTTTAACATTGGCATTGATGACTGGGAAGTGGCTGCTGAGTACCAGAGTACCAGAGGAGGTGGGGAAAGGACCTCCAGGCAGGTATGAAGCTCTACGACACCATATGGTCAAGACCCTGCCGGCCAGGGGCCAACACCACAAAATGATCGACGGCAACAATAACACACTCCCCAATCCAACGGCCAGAGACAACTTTACATGTGGGAGCTAAAAGGGTCTGTCTGTCAAGGATGGGCCTACTCAACCTCAGCAGGAGATGCAACCACAAATGAAACATTCCCCTCTTCAAACAGGACAACATCAAACACTCACCATCATCTCTCGCAGGTTTAGATTTTTCGAGATACAGCCTGGAAACAGGCCATTCAGCCCACCAAGTCAGAACTAAGCAGCATTCGCCCTGTACACTATCCTTTCTACTAGGGACAATTTACAATTCACAGAAGATAATTAACCTAGATACCCATTTGTCTTTGGGATGTGTTTGGAAACCGGAGTACGCAGAGGAAAAACACGCAGTCACAGGGAGAACGTACAAACTCCATACGGACAGTACCCATAGTCAGGATTGAACCCATGTCGCTGGCGCTGTAACGCAGCAACTCTACCCCTGCACCACCATGCTGCCCTTGATGGATTGTAACACATGCCCAAAGTAGCTGAGTGCCAAATACCCACCTTCTCCTTAAAAATAAAATAAATGACTGGTTTTGCTAAAAGTTAGAAATTCCAATATTGAATTTCAAATTGAATGTCTGAATAGTAAGAGGGGGGATGTTGTTATTGAGGTTGGGTAGATGAATGGTTTTGGTCAGGTGGAAGTATGAACTAGTTTTCACAGGATCCTCAGTCAATCTGATTATTGACGTTCTCTGAAGAGGTGGAGAGAAACTGACTCGACCTGTAGCCTCAAGAGTAAGTTAGGAATGCACTAGTGTGGTGGTGGAAGTGTCAGCTGGTCAGATCCTTAACCCAGAGTAAAGGGATGTAGTTATGATCTCTGTGGAGAAGGTTGGGAGGGTGGGGAAGGGTGGATATATCCACTGGTCAATCAGAAGGTGGTCTGGCAGAATAGATTAGTTCCTCATGACACACGAGCAATGCTGTAAAGGGTACTGATTTTTCTCCACTTGCTTTCAGCTGCCAAGTATAGGGTGGTACCGTAGTGCAGCGTTAGATCTGCTGCCTCACAGCACCAGAGACCCTGGTTCAATCCTAACTATGGGTATTGTCTGTGCGGAGTTTGCTTGTTCTCCTTGTGACAGTGTGGGTTTTCTTCAGGTGCTCCGGTTTCTTCCCACATTGCAAAGATATGTAGGTTTGTAGGTAATTTAGCTTCTGTAAGTTGCCCCTAGTGTGTAAGATGCAAAAGTGGGATAACATAGAACTAGTGTTCGGGTGATCGATGGTCGGCGTGGATACGATGGTCCTGTTTCCATGCTGTATTTCTAATACTAAAACTAAAATTTACTCTTGTACACCAGGGGTACATCTGTGTCAGAGGTTGATTAGATTTCATCTCATTATACTATTGAAATTAACAAACATCAAATTGTTTATGTTGATGGAGATATTTAACAGTTTAACATCTCAAAATATAGATAGTGACTGAAAAAAATATATTACATACATGTTATTAAACCATTTTCTTAGGGCATGCAGCAGTGAAAGGACAAATATTCAATGTATCACACTCAAATCACTCAGTCCAATCCAGCACAAAAGGTTATATGGCATGGTGGTGCAGCAAGGAGTTGCTGCCAAATGCCCCTGTCCCACTTAAGAAACCTGAACGGAAACCTCTGGAGACTTTGCGCCCCACCCAAGGTTTCCGTGCGGTTCCCGGAGGTTCCCGGAGGTTTTTGTCAGTCTCCCTACCAGCTTCCACTACCTGCAACCTCCGACAACCACCTGCAACCTCCGGGAACCGCACGGAAACCTTGGGTGGGGCGCAAAGTTTCCAGAGGTTTCCGTTCAGGTTTCCTAAGTGGGACAGGGGCTTAACAGCGGTCAGTATGGAGTTTGTACGTTCTCCCCGTGACCTGCGAGGGTTTTCTCCAAGAAGTTGGTTTCCTCCCACACTCCAAACATACAGGTTTACAGGTTAATTTGCTTTGTATCAATGTGAATATCGTCCCTGGTGCAGGATAGCATTAGTGTGTAGGGATCGCTGGTTGCTGCGGACTCGGTCAGGCGAAGGGCCAGTTTCCACAAGTTATCTCTAAACAAAACTAGTTCTAAACAATACTGTGTGCCACGTTTCTTGGAATGATCCAGCTCGGGAAGGATATTCAATGTGCTGACAAATATAACAATTTTTTCTATTCATTAATACAACATGGGCATTCTGACAAGTCTGGATGTAATTGTTCATGTCCAGTTGCCCTTGAGAAGTGGATGGTGAACTCCCTGCAGCAGGACAAAGGAACTCCAGGCTTTTTACCTTGCGAGTATGAAGGACAAGAGATCCCTTTCCAGTCAGGTTTGTCCATGACTAGGAACTTGAATGTGTTGGTGTTGACATTTCCACTTGCCCACTGCCCTAGATCTTCTGGGTAGCAAATGGTGCAAGTTTCTCATGGAATCATAGAGTCATACGGTGGGGAAGCAGTCCCTTTAGCCCAGCATGTCCATGCCGGCTTCCAACTATCCCACCAATGGTTTGTGCTGATCCCATTTACCAGTCCTTGGACCATGATCTCCTCTGGGTTGGAGGTTGGAGAGTTAGTCTAGGTACTTATTGAATGTTCCAGCCTCCAACCCCCTTGCAGGCACTGCAACCACCCTCTAGTTGTAATATTCCTTTGTCAGGTTTCCTCTACCCCACATTTCTCTCTTTAAATGGGTACTCTTTGGGAAGACGTTTCTCACTATCTACCCTTAGATCATCATAGTTTCACTTCTATCAGGTCCCCATGCAGCTCCCTTCATTCCCAGGGAGTTAAACCCAGCCTATTCAGGCTCGTCTTAAACCAAGAACATTCCATCCCCAGAATGTTCCTGGTAAATCTGCTCTGCAACTTCTCCCGTGCAATCATGGTCAAATCTGTGCACAATATTCCATTTGTGGCCTAACTAATGTTTTATAAAGTTGTACCATGCTCTTGCATTCTAAAGCCTGGCTAATGGAAGTCAATATCTTCTATGTGTGGGGAGGAACTGTAGATGCTGGTTTAAATCAAAGATAGACACAAAAAGCTGGAGTAACACAGCGGGCCAGGCAGCGAATGTCAGAGAAAGCAATCGAGGACTCAGACAAGGAGATTGAGACTTGATTATGTGATATCACGGAGGAACTGCCCCGGGAGACAGTTTCTACAGAGTACAGATGGCACGGGTTTATATACTGCCGAATAAACAAGTTCAGATATGCGCAGACTTGCACGTATCTTAATTCCTTAATCAGCTTAGTCAGGGAGCTGGGATTTTATCAAAACTGCCTAAACTACATTACTCAGACCCGTACATGGTTGGTTTTGCAGATAACAGATAATAATATCACGCAAAAAGAAACAGATATTTGTACACAATGCTCCAATCATTCGGCCAGGGCTTTCCTAAGGACAATGTGGCATCTTTAGTTTTGCAACACATGACAACAAGCAGACCAGTTTAGCAAGATTCTCTCACAGCATCTCTGGAGAGAAGGAATAGGTGATGTTTCAGGTCAAAACATTTCTTCAGACATAAAACCAGAACTGCGGGAGAGTCGGTGAGTGCCTGTTGGTGTTGGAGCATGGCAGTCACTGTGGAACGCAAGGCACGCAAGGAGAACTCTTGCCATTATTCTGCCCAGTTTACCAGCTGATGTCGTTCTGCAATCTAAGACTGTCTTCCTCCCTATAAAAGACTGCTTCCATTTATTGTGTCATTTCAAAAGCATTGTTTGAATGACACCAATAAACTTACTTCTTTGTTCTTGTCCCCATTCCACTTGAATCCTTGCATTTTACTGACTGTGTAAATTGAAGAACTATAAAATCAATGTTTAAAACAATCTAAGCAGATTACGTTTAGACAAATATTTTGGGAAAGGGTGTGAAAACACTATCTCATTCTCAAATGCAGAGATTACTATAAATATATATTTGAAACTAAGAAGATTTTATGCTTTCCCAAAGATTAACTCGCTTTTAAATCAATCAGGATTTTAATTAAAATAGACAAGTGGGAGAAGATTTTTCTGTCTCTGAAATAGTAAAATTATAGATTGGGAGATGTATACCAAACCAATGAACAGTAATCAAATCACCCTAAAGAGGGTGGCGTTGAAGATATTGAAGGTGGTTGTCATAGATTACAGCGGGATCTTGATTGATTCGCCAGGTGGGCTGAGGAATGGTTGATGGAATTTAATACAAGTGTGAGAAATGTGAGGTGTTGCATTTTGGGAAGTCTAACATGGGCATGACCTACACAGTGAATGGTAGGGTTCTGAGAGGTGTCGTAGAGCAGAGGGATCTAAGAGTGCATGTGGGTAGTTTCTTGAAGGTGATGTCGCAGGTAGATAGGGTGGTCAAAAAGGCTTTTGGAACACTGGCCATCAGTCAGAATACTGCATGTAGAAGTTAGGCTGTCATCTTGCATTTAAATACAAGAAAGACATAAAATGCTGGAGTAACTCAGCGGGACAGGCAGCGTCTCTGGTGGAAAGGAATGGATGATGTTTCGGGTCGAGATCCTTCTTCAGACTACATTTGATTGCATTTATATAAGACATTGGTGAGGCCACATTTACAATATTTTGCTCAGTTTTGATCACCGAGTTATAGAAAATATATTGTCAAGCTTGAAAGGGTTCAGAGAAAATTTACCAGAAAGATGCCAGATATCGAGCTAAAGGGAGAGGTTGAGCAGTCTAGGGCTTATTCCTTTGAGCACAGGAGGATGAGGGGCGATCTTATAGAGGTGTACAAAATCATGAGAGAAATAGATCAGGTAAATGCGCAGGATCCTTTGCCCAGATTAGAGGAATTAAGAACTAGTGGTCATGGGTTTAAAGTAAAGGGGGAAAGAACAATCAATCAATCAATCAATCAATCAATCAATCAATCAATCAATCAATCAATCAATCAATCAATCAATCAATCAATCAAAATGCTATTGTCATTTAGAAATACATCGATATATGCAATTCTAAACGGAATTCCATTTCATTTGGCTCCCCGTGCAACACAAAATTAAACAGAAGGATAAAATGGATAAAATGGATAACAAGACAAAATGGATAACAAGACAAAATGGATAACAAGACCCTCCCACTCTCCATAACCCCTCTCACCTCCCTACCTCCCTGACCCGTTGGGCCCCGTTTACCCAACACAATATTCCACCAATCATCCGTTCCCCCAACACAACCTGTTTCCCCAACGCAATCAATCCTTCCCACATGGGGGGGAAAAGTCGGCAGTTCATGGAGCCAATGAATGGACTCGACTTATGGGTCGGCGTCGGCCCTCCCTTGAGCCAATCAATTCTTCCCACGTGGGTGTGGGGGAGGGGTGGGGGGGGGCAGAAATCTCACTGCATCCTTACTTCCCTTGAAGGTGTTGATTCCATTGTTTCTCTGTCACCTCTCCCTTTTCCCTGCCCTCAGTCACTCCCTCCCTCACTACTCCCCTTTCACACTCCCCCACTAAAGACAATGTTTCAATAACATTCCCTCCCCTCCCATCCCCCACTCTGTCAGCACTCACTCATAGCTTCTGTATTGGCAGCAGGGATTATATTGTGATGTCTTCACTGCAGCTTCTGTAAATAAGATCCCGTTGTGATTGGACGACTCTGAGATGCCATCGTGACATCATCACCGGAAGCTGCTAGAAAAGTCTCCCATTCACCGGCCATTATTGTTTTCAAAGTTGGCTTTTTTAAAAACTTTAAATATCAATAACATGAAATATAACATCAAATGTGAAGAAACTTGATAATAACAACCACCGGAAAAAGCTGAGTAAGATTCTGCAAAATTTTGCGCCATTGTTTAATGTTTTCGCGTAGCTCCTTGATGTCATAGACAGACAGACAGACAGATAAACAAGATGAGACTTTTAATAGTATACTGGACTAAGTGGGACCCGTTGGGTCCCATTCTCACATGGGAGGGCTGGTCCCCCAACACAATATTCCACCTCTCCAACAATTCCAATATTAATGGCCAGTGGGGGGAGGGGGGTAGCTTTCTGGAGCACTAGTATGGGTGTTGTGGGCCAAAAGGACTTGTTTCTGGAGCACTAGTATGGGTGTTGTGGGCCAAATGGATTCTTGGACTCACAGTTCAGTCAGTCACGGCTGGTGGGCTCGCAGTTGACTCACTCGCGGCTGGTGGGCTCACACATACATACCCTCCATCTCACACACACACACACACACCCACACACACACCAACACACACACACACACACACACACACACACACACACACACACACACACACACACACACACACACACACACACACACACACACACACACACACACACACACACACACACACACACACACCTGGACACACACACACACACACCCTCCATCACAGTTCACACCACTCCATCACACACACACACCCTCCTCGCACACACACACACACACACACACACACACTGGTGGCACACCCTCCATCACACACACACACTCACACACACCTCCATCACACACACACACACACTCCATCACCACACACACACACACACCCTCCATCACACACACACACACACACCCTCACACACACACACACACACACTCACACGCACACACACACACACACGAACACACCCTCCATCACACACACCCTCCATCACACCCTCCATCACACACACCCTCCATCACACACACACACACACACACACACACACACACACACACACACACACACACACACACACACACACACACGCACACACACGCACACACGAACACACCCTCCATCACACACACCCACCACACACACACACTCCCACACACACACACACACACCCGCACACACACCCACACACCCACACCGCCACACACACACACACACACACACACACACACACACACACACACTCACACACACACACCCACACACACACACACACACACACACACCCTCACACATACACACACGCACACCCTCACACACACACACACCATCTCACACACACACCATCTCACACCATCCATCACACAAACACACTCACTGGGACATATATATGACAGTAAAACTCACTTGAATCTACTTACACCCAACTTGTGGAATGAGTGCAACTTTAGTACTCAGCGGGTCTTCCGGCATGAGCGTGACCTCTCTACTCAGCGGGACTTCCGGAATGAGGGCGACCTCTGGACTCAGTGGGACTGCTGGACTCAGGGCGACCTCTGGAATGAGTGGGACTTCCGGACTGAGTGCGACCTCTGCAATGAGCGTAGACTCACAGTTCAGTAACTCATAGATTCACAGTGTTCAAGAAGGAACTGCAAATGCTGGAAGATCGAAGGTACACAAAAATGCTGGAGAAACTCAGCGGGTGCAGCAGCATCTATGGAGCGAAGGAAATAGGCGATGTTTCGGGCCAAAATCCTCTTCAGACCTCATAGATTCACAGTTCAGTCAGCACGATATAGGCTCACATTCAGTCACTCAGCATGGCGTAGACTCACAATTCTGTACTCAACTCTCAATCACGGTCTTCCGGGATGACTGACTCCCGATCGGAACAAACCTTGGCATGCTTGGAACAGTGAGTAAGATGGCAAAAAAAATCACAGCGATATAGGGTAGCGTTTTTGCTAAAATTTATTTACAACATAGACCGGAAGTGGTAATGAGATGAGAGTTTTAGTAATAGTATAGATAGATGGGCCAAAAGCAGACAGGTGGGGCTAGTTTAGATGGGGCATGTTGGTCAGCGTGGGTAATTTGGGATGAAGTGCCTGTTTCCATGCTGTATGACTCTATGACTAGGACTCTAGTAGACCAAATCAGTCAAAAATAGCTACCGTGCATATTACCCATCCCTAATAACCATGTGGATAAAACATTTTAAAACACAAATTAATTATGTCACGTTCAAAAGAGTGCCAAGGATCCTTACTCTGATTAGTCTAGTGTCTGATAATTAAAGATGGAGCCCGGGAGCTAATTTGCTTGTGTTTCAAAGAAATAATTCTTATTATGAAAAATCTATTTTACTGCAATGATGTTATTACAAGAAAAAACTATAAGTGTTTGTATTATGTTTGCATTTATTGACCTTGAGTACTTGGGCAGTGATGAATGCACAAAGGAGTGAGGAGAATTATTTCAACTTTCTGAATAATTATAATTCATATGCATTATTCAGAATGATAAATCTGCTATATTAATGGCACTTTCTTAACTAAAAGTAACTGTGCATTAAATTACTATTTATTACCATTCACTGAAGTCAAAGAAGGTTGAGTATGGTTTTGGGAAATAAATAGTTAGTAGTTTAGACTTTTCTGCTGATGAGGTTAAATTTTAACAATGGCTATATTTTATGAGCTATTACATTGCACTGGTCTAGGGTCTAAATTGAAAATTGTCCAATTAAACTTGGAATTTTTAACAATTCACTGTGGTTATTGAAGATTCGCAAAAAATCATTCTTTGTTCTGTTTTATCGTCTTTCATTGTTTTCTCACACTGATTGCTTTCTATTGCTTCATTAGACTCTATTTCAAACACAATGTTAATGTTAAAGGATTACGTTGACCATACTAGTCTTTTTATAGATGTTGCCTGCAGCCTCTTCTGCTCCTTGTTACACCACTTTTCTCCATCATACCTCATGTGAGGTGTCTTGGACATAAGGTGGGTAGGAACTGATCAAGGGGGGGATATGATGGAATCGAGGTGTGTGGATATGTGTTCAGTGGGGCAGGAGCAGGCAGGAACAATGGGTCTGCCAGAGCAGTTTTGTTTGTGGATTTTGGGAAGGAGGTAGAAGTGAGCATTGTGAGGCTGGCAATGTTAAGGATGGATGCTGTGGAGGGCAGAACGCCGGAGGTGATTACATCAAAGACAGTCTGGGAAATAATAGCCTGGTGTTCATCTGTGGGTTCATGGTCAAGGGGGAGGTTTGAGGAGATGCCTGGTCTCAGCACAGTAGAGTTCAGATCGCCACACTACAACAGTGCCTCCTTGTTGGTGTATTTAATGGCAAAGTTGGGATCATTGCAAAGTGAGTGGAGGGCTGTGTGATCAGAGGGGGTGAGATTGGAGTGGGTAAGGGAAGTAGAGAAGACAAGGCAATTAATAAGGCGGGCGAGGGGGAGTCCAAGAGGAGGAGGTATGTTGGAGATGGGAGAAGGCGACATCACTGGGTGGTGAGGACTCCAGTCCATAGAAAACTGCATGGAAGCGGAGGCAACATAAAGAGCTGTACATCATTTTGGGCCTGGAGCACGTTGAGGTGGGGGCAGAGAGGTATAAAGGTGAGGCCTCTGATGAGGACTGACCATTCTGTATTGGAAAGAGGGAGGTTAGATGGTGGAAACACAGAAGGGGTGAAGGTTTGGGTCACAGGGTTGCAGAGGTGTGGTAGGAACCTTGGGTGAGGTACAAGAAGGAACTGCAGATACTGGTTTAAACCAAAGATAGACACAAAAGCTGGAGTAACAGTGGAACTGGCAGCATCTCTGGAGAGAAAGAATGGGTGACGTTTCAGGTCGAGACCCTTCTTCAGACTCGTTGGGGATAAGGTGAGAGAAATAAAGACCAATGAATGAAAGATATGCAAATAAGTAATGATGACAAAGGAAACAGGCTTTGTAGAGGGAGAGGGGATGCTTGGGCTAACTGAAGTGAGATAAATCAATATTCATAGTACTGGGCTGCAAGCTGCCAAACCAAAATATGAGATGCTGTTCCTCCAATTTGCGATTAGCCTCACTCTGACAATGGAGAAGACCTAGGATGGAAAAGTCTGTGTAGAAATGGAAAGGAGAATTAAAGTGCTTAGCAACCGGGAGATCAGGTTGGTTCAGGCGGGTTGAGTGAAGGTGTTCCGCGAAACGATCGCCATGTCTGCATTTGGTCTCACCGATGGATAAGAGTCCACATCTTGAACAACGGATACAGTAGATGAGGTTGGAGGAGGTGCAAGTGAACCTCTGCCTAATCTGAAAGGAATGTTGGGTTCTTGGACAGAGTCGAGGGCGGAGGTATAGCGACAGGTGTTGCATTTTCTGCGATTGCAGGGGAAGGTACCTGGGGAGGGGTTGGTTTGGGTGGGAAGGGATGAGTTAACCACCGAGTTGCAGAGGGAACAGTCTCTGCAGAGGTGGAAAGGGTTGGAGATGGAAAAATGAGGCTAGTGGTGGGATCCCTTTGGTAGTGGCGGAAATTTTGAAGGATTATATGAGGTATGCGACGGTTGATGGGGTGGAAGATATGGACTAGGGGGACTCTGTCTCTGTTGTGACTAGGCGGAGGGCGAGCAAGGGCGGAGGTGCGGGACACCGATGAGACACGAGTGTAGGCCTCGTCTATGATGGGAGAGGGGAACCCCCGTTCCATAAAGAATGAGGACATCTCAGATGTTCTAGTATGGAACAATTTATTTTGGGCACAGATGCAGCATAGATGGAGGAATTGGAAGTTGGGGATTGGAAGTCTTTGCAGGAAGCCGGGTGGGAAGAAGTGTCCTAACTTGCGAATTCTGCAAATTAGTCCCCACAGAAACAACGATTATTTTAAACAAAATGGCTTTGTCAGACAAGGGAGGGGAATGTAAAGTTAATACAGAGTGACGTCTCTAATGTGCCACGTGAATTTTTGAAAACTAAGGGGTGCGCCACTTTGGCTAACTCCTCCCGGACAGATTTGTGTGCCTGTTATATGTTTTTCCCTTCTTTTGCACTAGTTTTTTTTTTAATGTTCGGAGGGAAATATTTGTTCTAAACCCAAAGCGCTCTAAAATTATTCTAGGATGTTCTTTCATGTTGTCACTCTTCCAAGTTGTGTCCGTTATCAGACAATAGATCTTCATTTTCTTTCAAGTTGTCTTTCATCCAAGTTCTGTCCCTTATCAGACTAGAGAGCTCACTGTTCGTTTCAAGGCTATGCTGCCAAGATACTGGCAGCTCTATTCTACCGTGTTCAGGATTTCACTATGTCTGTTTTATTTCTCCCAAAGCCTATCGGGATGCTTGACATCCAGATCCAGGCTATATTTATATATTCAAATATATGCACCTTTTGATGAAATGGTCCATGTCTGATGAAATAGAATGTCATTGAATGAGCTTGCAATTTATGAAAATTAATTGTTTATTCTTTGTTTTCTCTTAATTTTAAGTTTATTTTCTTCCTATTTCTTACCATTGAGTTCAAATAGAGACTTGAATTCCACAATGGCCACGTGGCATCCAGGTAGATGTGTTAGATAAGATTGGAGATACCTTTATCTCAGAACAAAATCGGTTAATTTGAAATTGTAAATTTGGGGAGATCGCTTAGGACAATTGGGAATATTTAAAAACATTTTTTTTAAAATAATGATCTATTTTTTAAAGGATCTGCCTTGTAGGAAGTTAAAGAGTGATCTCACATCCCCCACCACCAGGGACGTGCGGTCAGGGGAGGCAGAGCCTCACGTCATACTCCCAATAGCTGTTAATAAAAGTAAAGAAAAATAACAATAAAATAAAATAAATATTAAGATTTTTCCACTGATCTGTGTTATAAATGTCATTTCTATATGAATCTAATAATTTTTTACAGGAACAATCGCAACATTTTCGCAGCTCCGCTGCAAATACATGAAGAGATGAGAAGTGAGGCAGCGACGAGCTCTCCCCTCTGATTGCACAACCCCTTAGAAATTGAATGGAGCACGGGCCAATAAGCGTGTGCTTGTTACCATCTCTATGTATGTCACCAACGTTACGTGTGTAAACCCCTTCAGTACATGTCCTTAACTTCCATAGTCCAAGTAACGTATTTCACATATAAAGATATGAAATTTGTGCTCGCTGGTCTCATCATAAAACTGCATTGAAAACGCTCCAGGGGAGGCAGCGATCACATCTGCCTCACTGAGGGGGCGTGTCTTGAGCCCAGTGGAGGAAGAGCGAGCATCTATTACATAGACTCAGCCCACGTAATTGACGCTACCTCACTCTCCCGCCACATTAGCAGCGGCGGCACAGACTGAAGTTCATGGAGCGGAACAAGATACACCACTTGGGAAAGTAGACTTTGTCGGGACATTAGAAAGTAATTATATATTTTTTAAATTGATCTATACTTATCATAATATAGGCGAGCATGGGACGACAAATTGGGTTTAACAATTTCAAAGGATAGTTGGGAGGAAAGTCTCTTATATATACATTACTGTTCTCTTAATGTTAGGCACTCCCTAATACAATTTAAAATACTGCATAGACTCTGTTATTCAAAGTCTAAATTGAACAAGATCTTCCCAAATGTCTCTCCTATCTGTGATAAATGTCTCCTGCAAGAAGCAACTATAAACCATTCTTTTGTTTCCTGCACAAAATTACAAAACTTCTGGAGAGGAATTTTTGATATCCTTTCCAAAATACTTAAAACTAAACTGGATCCCAACATAAAACTGATCACACTAGGTATGTCAGAGGCCTGTTCTGAGCTAACGATATTTCAGACGTTTCCTTAACTTCGGCCTAATAATGCGAAAAAATTAATACTTAATTTTTGGAAACAGACAACAGTCCCTACAGTGAAGATGTGGATTACAGATGTGTCCGAGACACTACATTCGGAAAATATTAGGCTTGTCTTGGCAGATCAATTTCTTAAGACATGAACACCCTTTACCGAATTCTTACAACAATAAGATGGTGCAACACAAATTTAAATTTAAATCCAGTGCTGGGTTGGGTGAGGCGGACAAGGGGCAAGGTATATCACCACTTTTTTCTTTTTCTTTTTTCTTATTTCTATATATTTCTGCCACACTACTTTGATAGTTTAGGGGATTATCTTTTGTTCTTCTTCAATCTATCTTTTCACTTTCTACTGTTTTTCTTTCTTGTTTTCTTTTCCTTTTCTTTTTTCATTTTCATAATTTAGGTTATAAGGTTAAAAATGAAGCTGTACAATAATTGTATAATTTTAGATGCCGAATGGTTTATCTCCGTACAATTGCTTCTAATAAAACATTTTTTTAAAAAATATATATATATATACTTATCACGATAATGAAGTCATCAAATGTTGTAATTCTGTACATTTTTGTTTAGTTCATGTAAGGCAATAGTCTCCAAAATATGGCCCACGGGACACATCAGGCCCACCCACCTGATTTTTCAAGCTCAGTCGTCGAACGTGGCGGCCCTGAGCTGCTCTTAGTGTTGTTACTGGTTAGATCCCTCGAATTGTTAGAGCCGAGCCATCACTGGACCGCCGTGAGGAATGGTGCAATGGTGCAGTGGGGAGATTCGGCTGCGGGTTATAACGTGCTATCATTCCTCTCCCCATTCTCTCTCACTCCCCATTCTCTCTCTCCCTCGCCATTCTCTCTCTCTCTCCCCATTCTCTCTCTCTCCCCATTCTCTCTCTCTCTCTCTCTCCTCTCTCTGCCCATTCTCTCTCTACTTTCTCTCTCTCTCTCCCTTCTATCTCTCTCCTATCTCCCCCATTATCTCTCTCATGTTCTCTCTCTCTCTCCTCCCTTCTCTCTCTCTCCCTCCCTTCTCTCTCTCTCTCTCTCCCTTCTCTCTCTCCCTTCTCTTCTCTATCCACCCTTCCCAGCCATGGCACCACCCCTCTTTCTCCTCGGAGAGATGCGTTGATCAATACAGGGAGGGCCGGTCAACTGATACTAGCCATTGCCTCCCCAGCCATTGACCTCACCGCACGTCAATGCCCACCACCCATAGAATTCTGGATTAGTGGAGGGAATGAATGGGACACTAATGAGTGTGGAAGTTAGTTGTGACCTACAGGCCCGCAGCGATGAATTCATTACATATGCACAGCACAACCTTGTCAGTCTTGCATTCACTGGGGTTGAAAACACAGATGCCACTGCCAATTCAACACAGACACAGTCCATACTACTGGGAGACTATGTACTGATAAGGTAGTGGGATCAGACAAAATTGGGGCTGTGTTAGAGAGGAATGTACCAGGTGCTACTGTGACACCAACCACTGTGAAGATTGAAGACTACCCCCGTCGGAGACATCTGATACGATTGACTGTAAATGGAGGAGAACCAAGAAACAACAATGGGGCTATTGACTCTACTTTTTATCCTGAGGTTGGCCCAGATGGGCTGGACCTGGGGAAAAACCCCTGCACTAAGACGTCCTGAATAAGGCTGACAACTGTCCTTACGTTTATAACACTGACCAAGATGGATCCATTACTACAGGTTCTTGAAGAAACCAGAAAAAGGTGGAAAATTATCCCGGAGCTACAGACCAAGCTGAAACAGATGAGAAATGTGCTCACCAATGCCCAGTCTGAAAATGATTATCTCGCTTCCATCACACAGCAGCTGAAGGTGAGCAATCAGGTTGTGGAGTTTGAAAAGCCTTGATTTTGTAGTGCAACTTAGTTACAGAACTGGATTGAGGTAAATCCCAGCTGTGATCAAAGTGAGGAGCTGAGGGGATGGATCAGACAGCCAGTTGGCATTGATGGAGATGGAAGATGAATGCTGGTTTCACACGCTGATGGACAACTTGGGAGAAAGAATGACTACATTTGTGAAAATAAACTACATTTGTGATGAATGTGGACAGACTTTCAAACAGCGGAAACACTTGTCAGTTCAACAAATGCGCCATTCTGGAGCAAAACCTTTGCAGTGTGAAGTTTGTGGTTTCCAGTGCAGGCAAAGAGCATCCTTGAAATACCACATGACCAAGCACAAAGCAGAAGCTGAACTTGAATGTGCTTGTGACCAATATGAGAAGTGGTTTGAGAAGGCTCACAATTAGAATGTTCATATGTCCATGGTTCATCCCTTGACCCAGAACACAGATAAAAACAAATTGATTTAGAAGGATTGAAATTGATTTAGAAGGATTTGCAGATGCTGGAAAATCGAAGGTGAACAAAAGTGCTGGGAAACTCAGACTGAAGAGTCTGAAGATGGGTTTCAGCCCGAAACATTGCCCATTTCCTTTGCTCCATAGATGCTACCGCACCCGCTGAGTTTCTCCAGCACTTTTGTCTACCTCGTATTGAAATTGAATCAAGAAACGTTAATTAAGCAGGAACCCATTAATAGTTATTCAACAGCTAAATGAGGAGTCTAAATAATATTGTTTCCTTTTCCAGTGTCAGCAAGACACAAAGGATTAAAATGAATAAATGCAATCAAGCCAGGCTCACCTAAAATAGGTAGAGCAAAGGAAAGGCTAGTGTGGAGAACATACTGTAGTTCTGAGCATTATAGCACACCAGTTCCAGAGACAAAGTCCAATGTCTGCAATGGGGGTAAAGGTGAATCAGGCAGAATCCTAGCAATTGGAAGGACTATTCAGAACTCTGATAATAGAGGGGAAGAAGCTAGTTGGTGTTGTGGTGAGGCAGGATGAAGAGAGTGAGAACTGGTTGCCTTATCCATTGGTTTGATGGACTTTCGGGTACTATTGAACAGGTAGCCATACATTTGGTTTGGTGGACTTTGGGGTATTGTGATACATTATGGCTCTATCATTCTGCTAATAATTGCTCTAATGCTTGTGACCATTGTGTGTACCTACTGAGGTCTGTGAATGTTATCACGTTTGATAAAAAGGAGGGAATGAAAGAGCTAATGGTCAAATCTAATAGTCAAATCTAAAATGGTCATTCGTCTACAAAAGCATGATCTAGTAGAACAAAAGAATGGCTCGGTGCCAAGTCTGAATGACTTTGTAAATTATATGGAACACAATATGGAGGACAGGTTGCCTTTTCAATAAATAAATTAAGATGGAACCCTGCAGTAATAACATGTGCTTCTTTCAAGGCCATGAAGAAGCCAAGATTGAAAAAAGCAGCTGACGCTCCATAGATAAGTAATAACTTGTTATTGGATGAGCTTGATTTGGACCCAGCTTTTCCTATATTCTGAAAGGCTGCAGAATGTTTCAGTCCTGCCATATTCAGACTTGGTAGGAGTGTTTTACTGATAAGAAAAATGTATAATTGTGCTAACTTCCCTTTGTTCTGTGAGTGGAGCCTGAGAAACACTGAGCTCATTTGTGCTCATTGTAGATCTTTGCCACTCCCGTCTGACGAATCAATTAAAGATTGCCATGGTTTACCTTTAACAGTTTTGTTGCTATCAGCTTTTTAAGAAACAAACTTTGACACAGGTACCTTCCCCTACATTCACAGGAGATGCAACACCTGTCTTATGCCTCCTCACTCACCTCCATCAAGTGACCGCAGTAGTCCTTCCAGGTGAGACCACCTCCAATGTGCACATCCTCTAACCTCATCTACCACATCCGGTGTTGGCAATGTGGGCTCCTGTACATAAACAAGACCAAACATAGACTCGACAACTGTTTCACTGAACACTTGCGCTTGTTCAGCTGAAGCCTACTGGACCACCCAGTTGCTGACCACATTAACTCTCCTTCCCATTCACATACTGGCCAGGGACCACAGTTTAAGAATAAGGGGTAGGCCATTTACAACTGAGGTGAGGAAAAACTGTTTTACACAGAGAGTTGTGAATTTATGGAATTCTTTGCCTCAGAAGGTAGTGGAGGCCAATTTACTGGATGCATTCAAGAGAGAGTTAGATAGAGCTCTTAGGGCTAGTGGAATCAAGGGGTATGGGGAGAAATCAGGAATGGGGTACTGATTGTGGATGATCAGCCATGATCACATTCAATGGCGGTGCTGGCTCAAAGGGCCGAATGGCCACTCCTGCACCTATTGTCCATGTTTCTATGTATCAATGACCTTTCTGTCCTGGACCTTCTCCATTGCCAGAGTGAGGCCACACACAAATAACAGGAAATGTCAGTTAACTAGTCAATCTTCCCAAATGTCTCTCCTATTTGTGATAAATGTCTCCTCCAAGAAGCGATTATAACACATTATTTTGATTATAACACATTATTTGGAGAGGAATATTTGATACCTTTTCCAAAATACTTAAAACTAAATTGGACCCCGATATAAAACTGATCATATTAGGTATGTCAGAGGCCTGTTCTAAGCTAACGATATTTCAAAGACGTATCCTCAACTACGGCCTAATAACGGCGAAAAAATGAATACTTAAATTTTGGATCGATTTTGGACTTAAATCACAGTCCCCACAGTGAAGATGTGCATTACAGATATGTCCGAGACACTACACTTGGAAAACATTAGGCTTGTCTTGGCGGAAAAAAACAGATCAATTTCTTAAGACATGGACACCCTTTACTGAATTTTTACTACAATCGAATGGTGAAACACAAATTTAAATTTAAATCCAATGCTACGTTGGTGAGAGGGGGGAAGAGGAGCAAGGTATATCTCCATTTTTTCTTATTCCTCTTTCTCTCTGCTGCACTGCTTTGATAGCTTAGGGGACTTTTTCTCGTTGTTTTCTATTCCATCCTTTCACTTTTTCCTTTCTTACTTTCCTTTTGCTTCTTTTTTTCCATTTTTTCAATTTAGGTTATAAGGTTATAAATGATGCTGTACAATAATTGTATAATTATAGATGCCGAACAAAAAATCCCCCCCCAAAACTAGTCAGTTAATTAGTTCCACAGTTTACAACCACCTACACCTCTTGGAATCACACCTGTTTCTAGCCATCAGTCAGCCTATAATGGAACCAGAATCTATGGTTCCGTGGAATCTAGCATGGAACCAGTTACTCCAGCTTCATGGAACCACCTTGCCTGACCTGTTGAGTTACTCCAGCATTTTGTGTGTATCTTTGGTATAAAGCAGCACCTGCAGTTCCCTTTTATTACAAAGAGTCATCCACCAGCTGGCTACTATGGATATGGAGAACACAATTAGAAATACAAAACTAAGGAGCTCAATTACAAACCTTCTGTCTTCATAAGTCTACTCTGTGCTTCAAGATTTGTGTGAAAGAGCAATGTCTCGAGGGCCTCAAATTACTGGAAAGATTCTCCTGCAACTTTAAACGCACAGTTTGTTTCATTAAAACGTTAGACTTGATGAATGTGTGAGTTTAAAAAACCATAAAAGAAAGTACAAATGTTTCAAAAGATTTAAGGGAAGAAATGAGGAAGGAGATTGGATACTAAATCAAACCAGATTCAAAAATATAAAAGTATCTACAAAATTGGGGAATGAATGTGCACAAGAAAGCTAAATGAAAGCAGTATGCAGAAGAAACAAAGTTTCAAGGATTAGGAAGGTTGAATTGATGGAGGTTGAAAGAAGGTAGGGAGATTTTCAACTGATTTATAGCTCTTCTTACTGCTGGTAATAATATTTCTATGAGTTGGACGATTAAAATAAGCATCTTAAGTCATGTAGAAGATGGAGATTAGTAATGTAATAATCATGAAAATAACTGGAGCATTTGTATATTCATGAGGCAAGCAGCTCCGATGAATTATACTTGAGGACAGAGGCACAGAGCCATTCTGTGCATGAATTAGCTGATGACTGAGATAGGACATCTGATTCAGGTGGATTTATGCTTGTTCCTTTAGAGTGTGTGCATTAGATTAAACTAATTAGCAGTTGATTCCTACATGGTAGAAATCTACAGAGCTTGTACCAGCCTTTTGGGAATGTGCACGTTATTACCAAATTCCATGGATATTGTAAAATGCTCCTCTTGAATGCCTGGCAATGGGTACAGGATAAAATAGGCAAATGTTTTCCTTTCTGTTCTCCTGCAAATATTGCACTTTCTCGCATTCTTAAGATTCATTAATTACAAACCAAAGGAACATCTTGTAAATGAATAATTTCATTCATGCTCTCCCTTCCCCCAACAAAGAAACATAGAAACATAGAAAATAGGTGCAGGAGTAGACCAGCCAACCGTTAGCTTGGCCAACATGCCATTAGATTTCATCACTGACAGTGTTGGATTGTTGATTCACATTTCTACCAACTTCTTGTCTTAATTGACTATAAACCGAAATTAAGAAGGAAAAGGATCTGGTACAATACTGTTGGAATGAGTTACAGATTGACAAATGGTTAATCATCCAAGAAGAACAATTGAAAATAAGTTATCTCAGCTCTCCAGATTCAATGGGCAAAAGTTGTAAAGACTGAGAATTATCCCCACACACAGTGAGGGGAGGTTATAAGGGGGGTTTGTTAAAGGAAAAAAATAAACAACTACAAACATTAGCACAATTCTGTCCAAGAAGGAACTGCAGATGCTGGAAGATCGAAGGTACAAAAAATTGCTGGAGAAACACAGCGGGTGCAGCAGCATCTATGGAGCGAATAAAATAGGCGACGTTTCGGGCCGAAACCCTTCTTCAGACTGATGGGGGGTGGCAGGGGAGAAGGAAGGAAAAGGGGGAGGAGGAGGAGCCCGAGGGCGGGGGTATGAGAGGAGACAGCTCGAGGGTTAAGGAAGGGGAGGGGACAGCAAGGGCTAGCAAAATTGGGAGAATTCAACATTCATGCCATCAGGATGCAAGCTGCCCAGGCGGAATATGAGGTGCTGTTCCTCCAATTTCCGGTGTTGCTCACTTTGGCAATGGAGGAGACCCAGGACAGAGAGGTCGGATTGGGAATGGGAGGGGGAGTTGAAGTGCTGAGCCACCGGGAGTTCAGGTAGGTTATTGCGGACTGAGCGGAGGTGTTCAGCGAAACGATCGCCCAACCGCGGCTTAGTCTCCCCGATGTAAATCAGCTGACATCTAGAGCAGCGGATGCAGTAGATGAGGTTGGAGGAGATACAGGTGAACCTTTGTCGCACCTGGAACGACTGCTTGGGACCTTGAATGGAGTCAAGGGGGGAGGTAAAGGGACAGGTGTTGCATTTCTTGCGTTTGCAAAGGAAAGTGCCCGGGGAGGGGGTGGTACGGGAGGGAAGGGAAGAATTGACAAGGGAGTTGCGGAGGGAGCGGTCTTTGCGGAAGGCAGACATGGCGGGAGATGGGAAGATGTGGCGAGTGGTGGGGCCACGTTGGAGGTGGCGGAAATGGCAGAGGATTCTGTGTTGTATTTGATGGGGAGAGAGAGCAGTGTTGCGGCGTATTGATGAGACCCTGGTGCGAGCCTCATCTATGGTGGTATCCAGGAGGGGAATCCCCGTTCCCTGAAGATGAGGACATTTCCGATGCCCTGGTATGGAATGTCTCATCCTGGGAACAGATGCGGCGTAGTCGGAGGAATTAGGAGTAGGGGATGGAGTCTTTACAGGGGGCAGGGTGGGAAGACGTGTAATCCAGATAGCCATGTGAGTCAGTTGGTTTGTAATGTATGTCGGTCAGAAGTCTGTCCCCTGCGATGGAGATGGTGAGGTCAAGGAATGGTAGGGAAGTGTCGGAAATGGTCCAGGTGTATTGGAGTGCCGGATGGAAGTTGGTGGTGAAGTGGATGAAGTCAGTCAGTTGTGTGTAGGTGCAGGAGGTGGCCCCAAAGCAGTCGTCAATGTAATGGAGGTAGAGGTCGGGGATGGGGCCCTGGTACGTATTGAACAAGGATTGTTCAACGTACCCGACAAAGAGGCAGGCGTAGCTGGGGCCCATGCGTGTGCCCATAGCTATGCCTTGTGTTTGGAGGAAATGGGAGGAGTCAAATGTAAAGTTGTTGAGGGTGAGGACCAACTCCGCTAGGTGGAGGAGAGTGTCAGTGGCTGGGTATAGGTTGCTCCTCTGGTCGAGGAAGAACCGGAGGGCTTTGAGGCCATCCTGGTGGGGGATGGAGGTGTAGAGTGACTGGACATCCATGGTGAAGATGAGGGGGTGGGGGCCTAGAGAGTGGAATGCGTGGAGGCGGCGGAGAGTGTTTGAGGTGTCTAGAACATAGGTGGGAAGGGGTTTGACCAAGGGGGATAGTATGGAGTCAAGGTATGTGGAGGTGGGGCACGAACACGCAGAGACAATGGGTCTGCTGGGATGCTAGGTTTGTGGATTTTGGGGAGAAGGTAAAAACGGGCCACGCGGGGCTGGGGAACGATGAGGTTGGAAGCTTGGTCGGGCAGGGCGTGGGAATTGATGAAGTCGGTGATGGTGCTAGATATGGTGGCCTGGTGCTCGTCAGTGGGGTCATGGTCCAAGGGTAAGTAGGAGGAGGTGTCCGAGAGTTTGCACGTGGCCTCAGCTTTGTAGAGATCGGCGCGCCAGACTACCATGGCACCTTCCTTGTCGGCTGGTTTGATAACCCAATCTGGGTTTTTGCGGAGTGATTCAGTGGCAGTGCGTTCAGAGGGGGAGAGATTGGAGTGAGACAGGGGAGTGGAGAATTTGAGGCGGTTGACGTCGCGGCGGCAGTTCTGGATAAAGAGTTCCAGAGCCGGGACTTTTTGAGGGGGGTTCCACGAGGAGGGGGTGCGTTGGAGATGGGAAAAAGGGTCATCATTGGGGTGTGAGGACTCCTTCCCATGGAAGTGGTTATTTTTTTCTTTTTTCCCCCGACCTCTACCTCCGTTACATTGACGACTGCTTTGGGGCCACCTCCTGCACCTATACACAACTGACTGACTTCATCCACTTCACTACCAACTTCCATCCGGCACTCCAATACACCTGGACCATTTCCGACACTTCCCTACCATTCCTTGACCACACTATCTCCATCGCAGGGGACAGACTTCTGACCGACATACACTACAAACCAACTGACTCACATGGCTATCTGGATTACACGTCTTCCCACCCTGCCCCCTGTAAAGACTCCATCCCCTACTCCCAATTCCTCTGACTACGCCGCATCTGTTCCCAGGATGAGACATTCCATACCAGGGCATCGGAAATATCCTCGTTCTTCAGGGAACGTGGATTCCCCTCCTGGATACCACCATAGATGAGGCTCGCACCAGGGTCTCATCCATACGCCGCAAGAAATGCAACATCTGTCCCTTCACCTCCCCCCCTCAACTCCATTCAAGGTCCCAAGCAGTCGTTCCAGGTGCGACAAAGGTTCACCTATATCTCCTCCAACCTCATCTACTGCATCCGCTGCTCTAGATGTCAGCTGATTTACATCGGGGAGACTAAGCCGCGGTTGGGCAATCGTTTCGCTGAACACCTCCGCTCAGTCCGCAATAACCTACCTGAACTCCCAGTGGCTCAGCACTTCAACTCCCCCTCCCATTCCCAATCCGACCTCTCTGTCCTGGGTCTCCTCCATTGCCAGAGTGAGCAACACCGGAAATTGGAGGAACAGCACCTCATATTCCGCCTGGGCAGCTTGCATCCTGGTGGCATGAATGTTGAATTCTCCCAATTTTGCTAGCCCTTGCTGTCTCCCCCCCTTCCTTAACCCTCGGGCTGTCTCCTCCCATCCCCCCACCCTCGGGCTCCTCCTCCTCCCCCTTTTCCTTCCTTCTCCCCTCCCACCCCCCATCAGTCTGAAGAAGGGTTTTGGCCCGAAACGTCGCCTATTTTTTTCGCTCCATAGATGCTGCTGCACCCGCTGAGTTTCTCCAGCAATTTTGTGTACCTTAGCACAATTCTACTCATTTCCAGAGATGATGGACAGCACACAACTCATTTTTTCTGACTGCGACATAGTTTCCATCACAGTCCAGGCCTACACTTTGCAATTAATGGGGGCATCATAATCAGTCAGATATGGGAAGGTGGGAGACTTTAGCAGATTTTCCTCATTTCCTGATAAGATAAACAACTTTGTCTTGTCATCAGACTCATTCAATGAGTGATAACAAAAGAAAAAAACACCTCATTCTTTCCAATTTCCTTAAGTCAGTATAACATTTTGAATAATGCATAGTTTGTTCAGAATATGTGTACTGGGGAAAGTTCAAGGTCGTATCTTGAATGAAGACATTAATATCAGGCATCTGTCTCAGAGGCAGTGTTCCTCAAGGGTAAAGAATGCAAACATCAGCTATACCATTGCCTCCACAAATATAATTTAACTCGATAAGATCCCCCTGCAGTTTGCTTTGGCTCCAAATGACAGCATCTGCAGTCTCTGGTAGGCAATAATGCTCCAATCAGATATTATATTTAAAATAATTGCCATTTACATTGTTTTCTATTCCAATATGTCGAATTCCATTAAAGTGATGTGAAGAATTCTCATTAAAAATTCTCTCTCTTAACATTGTCTGGAATCCTTGTGATAATTAGTTCATCATTGCAAAGTGACATTTGTTCACACCACAAGTCGCAGGCCTCCAGTCCAAGAAACAATCTTTCACCATCACCCACTGCTTCCTTCCATGAAGCCAATTTTCTATCCAGTCAGTTAGCTCTCCATGGATCCCATGCGATCTAACGGTGATGTAAATGTTAATAGTTGGCTTAGTTAAAACCCTATAGCTAGATTATCATCCATCTGAAGTAAAGCAAGTTGGTGTACCTTAATGACTACCAGTGGCTCTGACATCTACTATCATGAAGTTGTGACACTAACTCCAGCCTCTCAACCAACCTTGATCCACTGCAGTTTTCTGACCATCGCAACTGGTCCTAAGCAGATGCCATTTCCCCGTCCCGAAACTCATCTCTGGAACACCTAGACAACAAGGACTGCTACATTAGGTGCCCAGTTATCAACTAGAGCTCTGCCTTCAACACCGTATTATCATCTAAATTAATCTCCAAACTCCTGGACCAAGGAATCAACACAGCCCTCTGTCAATTAACCCTTGGCTTTCTGACACACAGACCACAATCAGTGAGAATAGGTGACAACACCTCCTCCACTATAATTCTCAATACACTGGCCCACAAGGAAGCAATGACGAGATGAAGTACAGGAAGGAGTTAAAGAAGTTAGTAATGTGGTGTCAGGCCAACACGCTCCTGCTCAATATCAGCAAGATGAAGGAACTGGTTATTGACTTCACGTGTGATGGAGTACGTGCCCCAATCAGCATCAACGGTTCAGAATTAGAAATGGTTGAGAGCTTTAACTTCCTTGCCATTAATATTACCAATCATCTGTCGTGGACCAATCACATTGATGTGACAGCCAAGAAGGCTCACCAACAGCTCTACCTACTTGGGAGACTGAGCAAATTCAACATGTCTCCAATGCCATTTACAAACATCTACACATGCACCATAAAATATCCTGCCGCGTAGCATTCCAGCTTGATTTGAGAACAGCTCTGCTCAAGATTGCAAGCAGTTGCAGAGAGTTGTGGATTTAGCCAAGTCCAACACACTAACCACCATTGATTCCACTCACCCTGCACACGTAAAGTGGCCCAAATAATTAAAGACGTCCCATCTTGGTCATTCATTCTTCTCCCTGCTCTCATGAGGCAAAAGGTAAAGAAGCTTGAAATGTGCACCTCCATCTCCGACACCTCCCACCCCTTTCTTGATCTCACCGTCTCCATCACTGGCAATGGACTATCGACGGCCATCTATTATAAACCGTGTAGGAAAGAACTGCTAATGCTGGTTTAAATCTGGTGTCTACCTTTGACACAAAATGCAGGAGAAATTCAACGGGACAGGCAGCATTTCTGGAGAGAAGGAATGGGTGACGTTTTGGGTCGAGACCCTTCTTCAGACCATTATAAACTTTATAAAATGTATCTACAGGTGCACAACCTTTTATCCGAAAGCCTTGGGACCAGACACTTGTCGGATTTCGGACATTTTCGGATTTCAGAATGGAAGATTTTTAGCGTAGATTAGGTAGGTAGCGCGGGCGGCTTGAAAAGTCTGGAGCTGCTGCCTCCTCCCGGGTGACCGGGAGACTCATTGCATAAATGTTAGTCAGTTAGTTTGGAGGGATTTTATGTGGTGGTGGTGGAGTCGGGGTGAAGGGGGAAACTTTAATTCTTAGTCCCCTACCTGGTCGGCGACTCCCAACCTCGCGGAGCTGGGGGCTCCGTCCGGCCGCGGGCGGCGCCGGTTGGAGCTCCGACCCCGGCAACTCTACCCCTGGCTGCGAGGCGCTCCAAATCCAGCACCGCCCGCGGTCGGACGTCCCAGCTCCGGGAATGTCGGGAGTCGGCAGCGTCGCAGCGCTGGGATACCAGCGGGGAGCGGGCAATGCCTTACCGGGTCGCCGTGCGGCAAGCTCCGGAGCGCTGTGACCGCCGACACACAACATCACGGAGCATCGCTGGATTTGGAGCCGCGGAGTTGGGGGCTCCGTCCGGCCGCGGGCGGCGCCGGTTGGAGCTCCAACCCCGGCAACTCTACCCCTGGCTGCGCGGCTCCAAATCCAGCGACGCTCCGCGATATTGTGTGTCGGCGGCCACAGCGCTCCGGAGCTTGCCGCACGGCGACCCGGCAAGGCATTGCCCGCTCCCCGCTGGTTTCCCAGCGCTGCGACGCTGCCGACTCCCGACATTTGCGGAGCTGGGGCGTCCGGCCGCGGGCCGCGCTGGATTTGGAGCGCCTCGCAGACAGGGGTAGAGTTGCCGGGGTCGGAGCTACAACTGGCGCCGCCCGCAGCCCCAACGGCCACAGCGCTGCGGAGCTTACTGCACGGCGACCCGGTAAGGCATTGACCGCTCCCCGCCTCTCCGACCAGGTAGGGGACTAAGAATTAAAGTTTACCCCTTCACCCCGCTTCACATAAAAGCCCTCCAAACTAACTGACTAACATTTAAGCAATGATTTACAGATGTTTAAGCGTCCCCCGGTCTCCAGGGAGCAGGCAGCCGCTACAGTAGTACAGACCTGGGTTGACCGTGGGTCGTTTTGGGTCACGTTTGGCGCCAAACGCGAGCTTTGGTGCGCAGACGACATCTGGAAAAAATGGCCGGTTTTCGGAGCTTTTCGGTTTCTGGAACACCGGATAAAAGGTTGTGCACCTGTATTATAAACCCACTGACTCCCACAACTATCTAGACTACACTTCGTCCCACCCTACTTCCTGCAAAGACTCCATCACCTACTCCCAATTCCTCCATCTACGCCACATCTGCGCCCAAGATGAGGTGTTCCATATCAGGACATCCAAGATGTTCTAATTTTTTAGGGAACATGGGTTCCCCTCTCCCATCATAGATGAGGCCCTCACTCATGTCTCCTCGGTACCCCGCAACTCCACCTTGCTCCCCCTCCCCTTTGTAGCAACAGAGACAGAGACCCGCTAGTCCTCACCTTCCACCCCATCAGCCATCGCATTCATCACATAATCCTGTGTCATTTTGACCAGCTCCAACGGTATCCCACCAGTAGTCACATCTTCCCATCTACACCCATTTCTGCTTTCTGCAGAGACTGTTCACTCCACAACTCCTGGGCCAACTCATCCTTTCCCACATAAACTATTCCCTCTCTAGTTATCTTCTACTGCCTGCCCCTATGCCTTCCCGCTCAAATCTGTCCAGGGACCCCGGCAGTCCTTTCAGGTGAGGCAGAGCTTCACTTGCACCTCCTCAAATTTCATCTACTGTATCTGCTGTTCCAGGCGTGGACTCCTGTATAGCGGCGAGAACAAGTGTAGATTGTTTTGCTGAACACCTTCATTCAGTCCACCTTGGCCTATGTGATCTCCCGATCACTAAACACTTTAACTCCCCCTCCCATTCCCACACTGACCTTTCTGGCCTGGGCCTCCACAATTGTCAAAGTGAGGCCCAACGCAAATTTGAGGAACAGCACCTCATATTTTGCTTGAGAAGCTTACACCCCAGCGATATGAATATTGATTTCTATCTTCAAGTAACCTTTGCATCCCCTCTCCCCCAGAACCTACAACTACCTAGATTACAATTCTTCCCATCCTGCATCCGGCAAGGACTCTATCCCCCTACCAATTCCTCCAGCTAAGCTGCATTTGCGCCTGAGATGAGGTGTTCCATACCAGGACAACCGAGATGTCCTCATTCTTTAGGAAATGCGGTTCCCCTCTGCCATCATAGATGAGGCCCTCACACATGTCTCATTGGTACCCCACAGCTCCGCTTTAGCTCCCCATAGTCACAACAGATACACAGTCCCCCTAGTCCTGACTTTTCACCCCATCAGCTGTCATATTCAACATTTTCGCCACCTCCAATGGGATCCCACTCCTAGCCACATTTTCACATCTCCTCCCCTTTCCGCCTTCTGCAGAGACCATTCCCTCCGCAACTCCCTGATTAACTCATCCCTTACCACCCAAACTACCCCCTCCCCAGGTACCTTCCCCTGCAACTGCAGGAGATGCAACACCTGTCCCTATACCTCCTCCCTCGACTCCGTCCAGCAACGCCTGAGGCAGAGGTTCAGGTGAGGCAGAGATTCACTTGCACCTCCTCCAACCACATCTACTGTATCTGTTGTTCAAGGTGTGGACACTTAAACGAGACCAAACGTAGACGGGGCAAAAATTTCACTGAACACCTTTACTCAGACCGCCTGGACCAACCTGACACCCCAGTTGCCAAACACCTTCATTCCCCTTCCCAATCTAATACTGACCTTTCTGTCCTCGGCCACCTCCATTGTCAGAGTGTGGCCAAATGCAAATTGGAGGACCAGCATCTCATCTTTCACTTGGGAAGCTTCAGGGCCTGTCCCACTTGAGCGTCATTTACGTGACATCATTTATACGTCACGACGTACAATGCGCGTATGACGTACGATGGCGTCCCCAGGATTTGGGGATTCTCAAAGTCTTTGCACGCCACCTACGTGACGTGCAAATGACGCCCAATGGGGACAGGCCCTTTACACCCCAGTGGTATGAACATTGATTTCTCTAACTTCAAGTAACGCTTTCATTCCCCCCTCTCTCTATCCCTCCCACATCCATCGCACCAGCTTCAAAGTCGTCTTGTTGAGCTTGTTGTCGGTAACTCGTTTTCACCTAGCCACAGTTAACAATGTTTCCTTTATCATTGTTACTTTTTTACATATCTTTCTTTAATTTGTTCTGTATCTCTCTATATCACCGTCTATGCCCTTATTTTCCCTTTCCCCGATTCTCACCCAAAACATCACCTATTCCTTTTCTCCAGAGATGCTGTCTGGCCCACTGAGGTACTCCACCTTTTTGTGTATCTGCAGAGAAAGATAAGTTATTTTAAAACTTTGAAATGTATATTTTTCTGAGCCGAGGAATATTAAGAGAAAAGGAGCTGTGGTGACTGTGGAGTGCAATAATAAAGCAGGTTTCAGGGCTGAACAATATACTCCTGACCTCACTTTGTGTGAGAAATGTATTTGTCTAACCAAGTTTTGAGTTACAACCACCTCTCTAAGTTAAACAGGTTTGTGAATAGCAAGCAATGCTGCTAATGTAGTCGGCAAACTTGTGACAATGCCTTAATCCACTCACTCTGCTGATCAGTCTAAAGATCGTACCTGGATTAGGAGGTTTGCTGTGCTCCTGGGTCCATTACACAAGCTGCTCCACACTGCAAATTACAATGAAGGATGTTTGTGCTTAATATTCACCCATTCACTAGCCATTGTTCACCCATTTTGTGATTCTCAATGTGTGAAAATGAAGGCCATAGAAAATGGCGCCATTGCCCAGTCCATGCAGTATCCAGTATGGATTGGATCAATAGGGAGCAGCTAATATCATCAAAGGCCCACACTGCACAGCCACACTCTCATCTCATTGTTACCATTGGGAAAAAAGTACTGAGACATCAGACACGTTACCTGTAGGTTTGAGAGCAGCTTCCTCCCATCAACCAGCACGTTATTGAACTATCCTGTACAACCCTAACTATAATAGTTTCTCAGCACCAAACCACTACAGATTTTGCACCACTATAGTTGCTCTCCACACTTTGGTTTATGGACTATCATGATCTAGTTTGCTTAGAGTAATAGCAATAATTAGAATTATTGCATATAGTATTTATTTTTGTTGCTGTCATGTTTAATGTGGCTCCAAAGGTGCAGCAAGAAATAATTTAATTGTCTTGGTTCATATCCAGTGTACATAACATTTAATTCTTCATCCCCTCTTTCATCTCCTACTCCTCATCTGCCTTTTTTTTAATGACTTGCTACTTTATTCAAGCTAGAGCATTTTCTTGTGCAGGAAGGAACAGCAGATGCTGGTTTAAACCGAAGATAAACACTAAAAGCTGAAATAACTTTGCAGGACAAGCAGCATCTCTGGAGAAAGAATGGTAGAGATATTCTTCTGCAGTTGTATAGGGCTCTGGTGAGACCACATCAGGAGTATTGTGTAGAGTTTTTGTCTCCTAATTTGAGGAAGGATATCCTTGTGATTGAGGCAGTGCAGAGTAGGTTCACAAGATTGATCCCTGGGATGGTGGGACTGTCATATGAAAAAAGATGGAAAAGACTAGGCTTGTATTCACTGGAGTTTAGAAGGATGAGGGGGTATCTTACAGAAACATATACAATTATGAAAGGACTGGATAATCTAGAGAGAGAGAGAGAGAGAGAGAGAGAGAGGGCACACACACACACACACACACACACTCCATCACATGCACACACCCTCCATCTCACACACATAATCCGTCACACACACACAGCCACACACACAGACACCCTCCATCACACACACACACTATCACACATATACACACAGTCACACACACACACACACACAGTCACACACACACACACACACACACACACACACACACACACACACACACACACACCTCCATCTCACACTCACACACAGCCACCCTCCATCTCACACACAGACACTCACAGCCACCCTCCACGTCACACGCACTGACTCACATACACTCACACACACACAACATATATACAACAGTAAAACTCTCTTCAATCTACTCACTCGGCTGAGCGCAGCCTCTCCAGTGGGGTCTAACAAACCATTTATTCCTTCCAAACAGTGGGGGCTAACAAAGCATTTATTCCTTCCAAACACAATTGGGGCTGAAAAATAATTTATTCCTACCAAACACATTGGGGGCTAACAAAACATCCATTCCTTCCAAACACAGTGGGGGCTAATGCATTTCTTCCTCGCAAACACAGTGGGGGCTAACAACACGATGCTTCCATGCAAACACAGTGGGGGCTAACAAAGCATTTCTTCCTTCCAAACTCAGTGGGGGCTAACAAATCATATATTTTTCCATACACAGTGGGGGGCTAACAAATTATTTATTCCTTCCAAACACTGTGGGGGTTAAAAAAAGCATGTATTCCTTCCAAACACAATGGGGGCTAACACATAATTTATTGTAAGCACATTGTAGACTTACAGTTCAGTTGACTAACTGTTCAGTAGACTCACAGTTCAGTAGACTCACAGTTCAGTTGACTCACAGCTTTGAATCACAGTTGTGGACTCACTCATGATCTTCCAGAGTGATCAACTCACATCTGACATCCGGAGCTTTATACTCCTGCCCTCCCCCCCGGAAGAGCTGTTACCTTCAATGGTGATTGGCAGGTGAGAGGACCAATCAGCTGATCTCAAGATTTATTAAACATTCATAACTTTTTTTATTTTTCAGCAATTGGAAAAATCCTTGGAGTTGCTGCAGCAGAGGAGGACAATGAATAAGATGGCGAACAAATCATAGTGATATAGGGTAGCGTTTATTCTAAAATAAATTAACAACATTGACAGGAAGTGGTTAAGATGAGACTTTTAGTATAATAATAGATATACAGCATGCAAACAGGCCCTTGGGCCCATTGAGTCTGCTCCATCCAGCAACCACCCATACACTAGTTCTAACCTACACTCTGGGGATGATTTGCAATTTTTGTCCAAGTAAAACAATACTGTATGTCTTTGGAGTGTGGGGGAAAGCCAGAGCACCCTGAAAAAACCCCACCCATAAACACAGGGAGAACACACAAACTCTGTACAGACGGCACTGGTAGTTAGGATCGAACCCGGGTCTGTGGCGCTGTAAGGCAGCAACTCTACTTTACAATTCCTGCAATTATGCTTGCTGACCTCCAGTTCATTGTGACCAAATTTGCAGAAGCAGCACAGGCATATTGTCTCACAATTAGCCTCAACAAAACAGAAGTCATCCACTAGCAGGCTCCAGACTCTGCAGCACCGCCCCCAAGTGTGCACATTGACAGCACACAGCTGTAGCCGTTGACTCCTTCAAATACTTGGGGAGTGTAATATCATCAGATGGCTCCCTGGACAAGGAAATCTCAACGAGAATCAGCAGTCAGTCAAGCACTTGGACGACTGTGTTGCACGAGTGTTGAACCACCACAACATCAAGCTGTCAACTAAACTCAAACTCAAAGTCCACAAAGCAGTTGTGCTCTCCAGCCTGGTCTATGGCTGTGACACATGGACCTTGTATAGGAATCACATCCGTCAACTTGAGAAGTTCCATATGTGCTCGTTACGGTCCATCATGGGCATTCGCTGGCAGGACAAAGCGCCCAACATAGATGTATTGGACAGATCCAGCTTCACAAACATCAAGGCAATGATCACCAAAGCAAAGCTCCAATGGACTGGGCACATCATCAGGATGGATGAAACCCACATGCCTCGACAGGTCTTCCGCGGCGTGCTCTCCCAGGGACAAAGGAACCGTGGACATCCCAGGAACTGGTACAAAGGTTGCGTCAAGGGAAAATCTCCACTACTGTGGTCTTGCGCTCAAGCAACTGGAAGCCTGGTAGACAAAAGTGCTGGAGAAACTCAGCGGGTGCAGCAGTATCTATGGAGCGAAGGAAATAGGCAACGTTTCAGGCCGAAACCCTTCTTCAATCTGAAGAAGGGTTTTGGCCCAAAATGTTGCCTATTTCCTTTGCTCCATAGATACTGCTGCACCCGCTGAGTTTCTCCAGCACTTTTGTCTATCTTTGATTTTCCAGCATCTGCAGTTCCTTCTTAACCAACTGGAAGCCTGCGCCAGTGACAGAACACGCTGGCGCGCAACAGCAGCTAGTAGCTTAGAGGAGCGCCGCCTTGAGTGACTTACCAACGCCAGTGAGAGGAGGAAAGCTGCCGCCCAGATCCCGCCAGCGATTACCTTCATCTGCCCCCAATGCCCTCGAGTGTGCGGATGACGAATTGGACTTGTGAGCCATGTCAGAAATCACCAGAATTGAGACTGCACAACCCGTCATCATCGTTACCGACAGGCCACCACCATGCAAGTCATGCCCCCGACATGTGTGAAAGAATGTGGAGAATGCTGCAGTAAAAGGTTTTGTGTCAGTTTCAGGTTATCTTTAAACACTTGTTCTTCAAAGTGTTGGCATGCTAAAAAAATTGCTTTAAATCATTCATCAACAGCTCCCTGACTTTATTAGCGTTAACAATATTGCACACTCATGCGACAGAATGCAACTCTCAGATTGATTACATATAGCGTTAGGAAAGCCCAGTTTATTTTATTCCCAGTAAAACCTTCTCACCAATCATCGGAAGCAGCAATAGACCCATTATGACCCTTCCAGGACAAGGGGTCACAGCTTAAGGATAGAGGGGAAATCCTTTAAGACCGAGATGAGAAAAACATTTTTCACACAGAGAGTGGTGAATCTCTGGAACTCTCTGCCACAGAAGGTAGTTGAGGCCAGTTCATTGGCTATATTTAAGAGGGAGTTAGATTTGGCCCTTGTGGCTAAAGGGATCAGGGGGTATGGAGAGAAGGCAGATACGGGATACTGAGTTGGATGATCAGCCATGATCATATTGAATGGCGGTGCAGGCTCGAAGGGCCGAATGGCCTACTCCTGCACCTATTTTCTATGTATCTATGTATCTATGCATTATACAGTAGTCGTTCAGCATATTCACACCTCTAACCGTCTCTAGTCCAAAGGCATCTTCAATTGAATCACTGGCATGTTTAAACTAAAGCAAAGTGTTGCGGATGCTGGGAATCGGAAATATAATACAGATAATATAAATCAGGTCAGGTGGCATTTAAAAAACAAACCTTACATTGCAGCATTCAGATCAATTCAAAACATGAAATCTATTTGTAAATGTCTTCACACAGGAGAGGTAAATGAACAATATGTGTTGGACCTCCTTAGACTCTCACACTCATGGGTGCCACGCTTCAGCTAGTTTGATTCACTGCAAGCGATATTCATGAAAGAAGAAGTGCATTGGTTTGCAAGAACCTACCTGACCTCCCGGTGGCTCAGCACTTCAACTCCCCCTCCTATTCCCAATCCGACCTCTCTGTCCTGGGTCTCCTCCATTGCCAGAGTGAGCAACACCGGGAATTGGAGGAACAGCACCTCATATTCCGCTTGGGGAGCCTGCATACGGTGGACATGAACATTGAATTCTCCCAATTTTGTTAGCCCTTGCTGTCTCCTCCGCTTCCTTAGCCATCAAGCTGTCTCCTCCCATCCCCCAGCCCTCGGGCTCCTCCTCCTCCTTTATCCTTCCTTCTCCCCGCCACCCCCTATCAATCTGAAGAAGAGTTTCGGCCCGAAACACTACCTATTTCCTTCGCTCTATAGATGCTGCTGAGTTTGTCCAGCATTTTTGTGTACCATTGGATATGACACAGGTTAAGGTCCCTGACAACGATCCAATATCAGTGCTGAAGCAGGCTCATTTTACTACTACTGTTGGGGATAGGAATTTTCCTACAATTACCTACCTCTATGACTTGTTTAATTGTCACCCACCATCGAAATATAACTAAAAGTCTCATCTTGTATGTATGTTCCCGAAATACACCCAAAATGGTACACAATAGCGCAACAAATTTTGTAGCGCCTTACTCACCATTCCCTATGCCGAGTCCACCAGCCGCGCCTGCGCAGTTATGAATGAAGAGACTGAATTTGAAATAACTGAACGTCTTGAGGATCCCTGGTATCGCAACAGGGACCCAATGGGTCATCCAGTTTACAACTCTCTGTCCTGTGTCTCCTCCAGTGCCAATGAGAGGCACCAGATTATAGATTGCAATGGAATGCAACTCTGCTGCTGCTGCTGCTGCTGCTGCTCACTTTCTAATTCCAGTCCAATTTTTTTTTGTCCGGAAGTGGCGGTGCTGCCTTGCAGCTGCGGCTCGCTTGCAGTCCGTTTGTCTTTTCTGTTTTTTGGTTTCTCTTGTCCCGTTTTTACAGTTTATTTTGGTTTATTTAGTTGTGTATGTGTGTGGGGGGGTGGGGGGGGTGGGTGTAGCATGTTTTTTGACTCTTCCTTCAGGGGGGATGTGACCTTTCCTGCCGTATCTCCCGTCTCCGTGTCCATCTGCGCTGAGGCCTATCGCGGAGCTGGTGGCCTCCAACTGCGACCGACCTCGAGGCTGCGGAGTCAGAGCCAGGACTTACCAACGAGGCTGGCCGACTTCGGGGCTGTGGTTGCGGTGCGACCCAACTTCTGACCCGACTTTGGAGCCTCGGAGGCTCGGCCTCGGGCCAGTGGACGACATCATCGGGAGCTCGAGTTCTGTTTTCCGGAGCTCCCGCAACTACAGCTGCGTCTGCTGGACTGGAGGGCGGCAGCTTCAGCAACTTCGACCGCCTTGGGCCGCGGAGTTTGAAACCGGCCCGTTTGTGAAGCATGGATTCAGCCGCGGGACTTACTTACCATCACCCGGCGGGGTCACAACATCGGAGGCTTGGATTGCCTCAGCGCAGAGGGAGAGCAAGAAGGGAAGAGACAATGACTTTGGGACTTAAACTGTGTTGAGTGTTTGTTATTTATTCTATGTTATGACTGCAGGCTAAACCATTTTGTTGCACTGAAAAGTGCAATGACAATAAATTGAATCAAATAAAAATAAATAAAAAAACAAATGCGGTGGTAGTGCATTAGAACGTTGATCCAATTTAACAGTAGCCCAGTCCAACGCACCTGTCTGTGGTTAGCATATACATGCAGCCTTGAGTTGAAGCCTCACCAAGTTGGATGCTTTTTATATCTAGCATGGTCTTCTGCACTCTTATTCAATTGTATTTACCCCAACTTGATGGTAATGGGTAAAATAAGAGGCACCAGATTATAGATTGCAATGGAATGCAACGCTGCTGCTGCTGCTGCTGCTGCTGCTGCTGCTGCTGCTGCTGCTGCTGCTCGCTTTCTAATTCCAGTCCAATTGAAATAAGTTTCAACTAATTCATTTGATTAAAAATGTACTCTTGAGAAAAGGTGCGGTTGTTTGATCTGATAATTGAAGGAATGAAATTGCTATTGAACATTTACTTACAATTATAAGAATATTTGAACCAAGTTATAAGGTGTTGAATAAAGAAAGCAACTGCATATTGAATTTAGATGATGTGATTTCAAATGTAGTTTATAAGGGACTTTAGAACGAGTTTATCTTAAAGTATTCAATACATGAATCACAAATATCTACACAATGAATAAACCAATTTTTACATTTGTGCTATGAGCTGAAAGCTTTGTGTTATCATATTCCTCTGTCATCCTGTGGGGTTTTGAATATGATTCAAGAACAATAATTTTCCATCTGAACAAAGCAACATGGGGTAGAAATTCAACCTCACTTGTTAGTATTACACTAGATTAGATATGTGAAAGACAGTAACACCTGGTGTTGGTCAAAACTTCTAAAATTAATTCTATTGGAATTAACGCAACTCACTAAATTGAGGAATGAGGATTGGTAATTTCAATTGGTCCCTCTCTGCGCCATAGAGATTGCTTGGCGTTGCTTTAATGATTTTTATGCCATTAGAAAATAGTCATGCTTCTAAATATGAGTTATGTTCAATGGGCAATTAATGTAGAAAATCAGATTGTCACTTGATTGTGACTGTGACAGGTGCCTGTAGATTGTGAGCTGGTTGTGCTTGATCTGTGATGTGACCTGTGACTGTGACTGTAGATTGATCAGCTGGGATTGTGACTGTGACTGTGACTGGATTGTCACGCAAGATTGTACTGTTACTGTGATGTGACTGTGCTGGCCTTCAGTTGTGACTGTGTTGTGACGGTGATGTTATTGTGACTGTGCTTGTGGACTGGTGACTGCTAAGACTGGTAGACCTGTGACTGGGGATTGTGACTGTATTGGGATTAGATGCACTGTGCATCTGCTGACTGTCAACTGTGCACTGTGCCTCACTGCTGTGACTGTGATTGGACTGTGCCTAGTGCTATCGTGATGTGTGACTGTGATTGTGAGCTGTGACTGTGATGTGACTCCTGTTGATTGTTCCTGTGTTGATTGTGACTAGTAGAGCTGCTGACTGCTTTCTGACGTGACTGTGATTGTGACTGTGCTGCTGAACTGCTAGCATTTACAGTCACCCTCGATTGTGAACACTGATACTAGTGGATTGCATGACATGTGAGCCGGGGCGTGATGTGACTGCTGAATTGTGCACATGTGCCATCTGTTCACAATGTGAATATGGCCTGATTAAGTGACTGGATTGTGTACTTATGATGACATGTAGAATAACTGCTGATGTACGTGACATGCTCGCTGATTGTAGATGTCCGATTGGTGATAGATGTGACACTGGAACGCTAGATCTGTGACCTGTTGGGCCGACTAGACCCGACTGATCGCATGTGCACCTGATGAAGGCGCGCACTGGGCCAATCAGTTAAACGCCCTGCATTGCATGAAACTGTAGCACTGACTGAGTCTGTGCCAACTACGCCATGACTATGTGTGATTAGTAGACTGGAGCGTGATGTGGTGACTGACATTGTGCACTAGTTGCATTGTGACCTGACTGCATTAGTGATTAGTGACTCGCCTAGAGATTGCACTGATGCCTGACGGTGACTAGTGGATTGATAGAACTGACTCGCGACTAGTCGATTGTCGACTGTCGACATGCCCTAGCACCAATGCTGAACTTGTGCACTACGTGAGTGTGACTCTGAGTAGCGACTAACGGGATATGTGATTGCCGTGATAAAGAATGATGTGACTGTGCATCTAGGGAACGTGTGCGCCTGTTTTCACTGCCTGCTATTGCTGCAACGTGACCGTGGCTGCACTAGCTGCCAGGGGTCTAGTGACTGTGTAATTATGGGACATTAGTGAGTCTCGGCCTGCAACTGCTGAACATTGTGATTGTAGACATAGGTGCTGTACTGCCAGAGGGACTCGTGACGCCTGCATTCATGGCCAGCTACGCAACCTGCAAACTGTAGGTTAGCGGAAGCTGCCTGAATAGCCTGTAGATGCCTGATTACGTCATGACATGTGATTTGTGCACTAGTGCGATCTGTGAAGATGTACTGTGATTGCTGCCAATATTTGCTCAGATAGATGTACTTCTGACTGTGACTGGCTGGCATTCGAATTGACTGTGACGTGACTTTGAGGCTCGTGAACGACAGTAGGCTTTCTTGGGTGATTCGCTGATGGTGACTAGGTGATTGTGCAATTGTGACTGATGATCTGTCAGATATGTGACTGCGCGATTGTCACTGTGACTGAGAAATGTGAAATTGCCTGACACTGTGCACTGCGGGTCATTGTCACTGCAGTCGGAATCTGCACGCGATTGCTGACAGTAGATGATTGTGAGTGCTGTACTAGGGCGAAGATTTTACATTTAAATATTATTTATATACCAAGCCAATTAACATACAAAGCTGTGCCATCCTTTGGAGCTGTGGGGGGCACCAGAACAAAACAGTTCTCGAGAGGACAGAAAATCCAAGAGACGTGGTCTGCCTGCAGGACCAGAAGCAAAAGAAGAGAGAAACACTTTTTAATACTCATGAACAGACAAGGCCCCACATAGTGACTATGAGATCAACCGGCAGCCCCGGCGATGAATCTGGACCTGCTGAATAGAGAACCGAGCAAATCTAAACTGCCTCTGCATACCGATGCCTCGCCAATAGGTGTGCAATGCCTTGGGAGGTGATCGAGATACATACGCTCATTCTTACCACAGGTATTGCCCCTGGGTCTGAAAATCAGTGACTCAATGCGGGCGGTTAAGCAGCAAAAATACCGTTGCAGTGTTATACTAAAAATGAAATATATAATTCAAGAAGGTGACCATTACGCAGTAATTTAAGGTCACATGTCACGGCCCCTACTGCGACACAGAAAAGGCATACGAATAGTATTTTTTTCCCCCGCCGGTGGCATTATGGCGTAAGTAGTACGTCAATGACTCTGATGAATACGTATAGATAACATACCTGAACAAATTGTCGCATTAGAATATGCCGTGATCTAGCTGCACGTTGTATGTAACGTACTTCTGCTAGGGTATATAAGACAGTGAGAGGAGAGTAGATTTATGTGATCGATGATTGCGTTGATGCACGAAATAGAATTAATAGAGATCTGACTTCCATGCCAATGCATATTTTAATGCGCATTATAGGCCCCATACAACCCTCAGCCGATTGAAGCAAAGGGCCTGGAGGTAACTTTGGATATAGCCCAAAAAGGCTTTATCTAATTGAGGGTCAGCCAACCTTAGGTTGATCGAGTAGTTAAATCTGCACTGTGTACATATAAAACATTGAAGTAAGCATCTGCTCCTGGAAGAAGGACGGAGAGTTGATAGAGAAAATGAATAACCCCCAGAATCAGTACAACCTCCAATCCCTAGTGTTCAAATTTTAACGAATGAATGAACGTAGATATCAGTGACCAATTAAAAACAGGTGGTTTCATTATTTATAATGTTGAAAGCATTATCTATCCAGGAATGTGATAGCTACTGCAATATAAATTCCGTTAAGCATATAATGTAGTGCTCCATAAAAAGTAAGCAGCCCCTGCCTGGTCTAAACAACAAAAGATTGTGTTATGGGTTCGATCCATAGGGATTATAGTTGATCGGTTAATGTTCCCCTGTTTTGATACAGTGCCAGAATGCTTAATGAAAACCAAATTTTGCCACCTATTTTGCCTCTTCCAAGTTCCTTACTCAAAAGCTTCAACTTATCTACATCTCTTGGGTTTTACTCAGGGAATAGCTACCTTCTAAGCTGACAATCGTGAGATGTCGATAAGCGAACACAGTTTTTCCTGCTGAAATATAAGGGCAATCAGGCTGTAACGTGCTGCCAGCAGCGAGGTCTGTGGATGAATTTGCCTAATAATGATCCCCATTTAATAATCTGATCCTAGTGTGGGTATTACATTGTTGCCCAACACATATTTTTTTTAGCAAAATGCTTGTTGTGTGAATTTTCAGCATTATAAACTTTGTAGTTAAGCTCGATAGCCACCCTGGGATGGTTTTAAAGCTCACTGCATAGGGGTGCAAACACAAACATAAAAAGCATTCGGGCGTTAGTTGCAGCCTTGTTTATTTGTCATTGCATCCTTTAGGCCCGTCCTCCAGAAATGATGCGATCCCTTGCCCCTTCAATAGCACAGTACCTAATTATGTTAGGGCCAAACCGTGAATTGGATCTTTTTTTTTACAGCCGTCCATATCTTATATAAGCGGGGGAAGTGAGACATAAAATTTTTTTTTTTACAACAGTCTGAACAATATTTCACTAGGAGCAGCAAGCGCACTGATGGGGGTTTTTTTTTTTTGGGGTGGAGCCCCCCACTCACCCAACCATTGGATCTCCTTTGGCTTGTCCGTGAAGAATCGCACGATTCAGGGCATGTCCGCCCTACTACTCTAGCAATCCCTCATACAGATGCGCCCTTAGTGAAAGCCAGTTTTAGTTTTTCATCAAGGATGCTTCACAGCCTTTGGTCCTTATGGCCAAACATTGCACTCGCATATCCGAACCCCACTGCAAAGTGCCCAACGATTGGTGGACGCCGAGCTCAGATCATCACACAAACTAACCCCACCCACTCCATTATCTGCACAGCATGGGCGTTGGGGGGGTTCTTTTTTGATCACCGCGCCAAGCAGCCCAGCATCATTGAATCTACAGGCCGGTTGCACCTTGGCCCCAGACTCCCTCTTCTCCCTGATCGCCATTATTGAATTGAATTGAATTCATTAAACTCTCTTTTATTTGTCATTCAGACCTTTCGCCCCGCTTCGCCTGGAACTGAAATTCGCCCCGTCCCTGCTCTGCCCTCAGCCCATACATGTAATAATAAACCAACACACAATAAACACAATATTAATCTCCGAACACAGTGAAGCCTTCACCAATGCACCATCATCACTATGATCAGGTGAGCAAAAAGATGCTTAGCCGCGATGTACTGTATCGTCACTCATCATTATCACCACGCTCTTGACGCCCCACCGATTGGGCGACTCTAGCCCAAACCGGGCGATGGTACCATCGCTAAGTCAAGCTCCGCCAGCCAGGGAGGTGGGCCGAAGCTGCCCGCCCCCTCCAGTCCAATGCACACGCACCGTTGTATAGCAAAGCAAATAGTATAGCCGCTATAAAGATCTTTGGTTTCGTTGTACACTTTTTTTTTTGTTTTTCACCTCTGTGTGGTGTTCCGACGCCTCCCGCCGAAAACTAGGTTTAGTAAATGCATACCTGTGACCCCCCGCTAGCCCGGACGGCTCCCGACGAAGTCCGTCCACTGACACCCTGATCATCGGACCTGGAAATGCCCCCCGACCGTTTCATCCGTCGCCCCACCACCAGAACGCCACCTCTGCTCACCGGTTCAAGCCAGCACCATCTACTACGCCCCCTCGCACCGGGCCACCTCCACGGAGATGTCTCAGCCCCCGCACCGGACCCGAGGCCACTACCGCCTATAAGGAGCCCAAGTTCAGACCACGGGCCACCGAGGTCCCTCGCACGCCCGCACACTGATCCCCGCGAGCACTATTCGCAGCCGCTTGCAGAAGAATAACCGTTCGCCACTCACAGCTGCATTGTTTACTCAGCACTTTATTGCTATATATACCATGTTCTCCAGATGCCATCAAAGCCCCGGCTTGTTTTATGTTTGCTTGTCATTTGACCTATATTGCCTGATAGCACACTGTGAGTGGTGCGGCCTATGATCTCAGACAACGATAGAGGAAAGATACGCAGGAGGAATGGCCCGATAGGCCGAGCATCTAGCACTCTTGGCTGCACGGATAACAGCATCCTCTTAAACATTTCCCCCCCCAAAAAAACGAAAGCCGAGCGACATGTTAACTTTAGCGCAGGCCGGCCCATAATCATCCGAGTCGACATACACGCAATTTGAGGATAAATGGGGATCCTGTGGATAGGCTCGTGAACTGTATATTAAATATTGCCCGGATTCGTCCACATCTTTGTGATTTGAGGCAATATGACAATGGGCATCACACTGAATCAGACCATCTCGTGAGCTAAGGACAGCGCCAGACGCAACTTTACCACCTCAGGCAATTGAGGAAATTCAGAGCTGTCTCCGAGAGATCCTCCAGTGCTTTCTAACGCAGCGCTCCGCGTTGGCTACGCCCCATCTTGACTCACGCGCAGCAACTGATGCATCTGCGTATGGGAATTGCTCTGCCTGTAAGAGACAAGAAGGCTCTGCAGAGAGTCGTGCCATTCGGCCAAATGCCGCACTCATGGAACTGCACTTGCCCCTCTGCACAGGGAACTATACATCAGGAAGGCTGACCAACTACAGAACCAACAATATCATGAGAGACCCCTTACACCCCTGCCTAACGGATCTGTTCAGCGCTACGAGTCAGGCATACCGCCTCTAACGTTGCCAGAGACGGTGAGAACAGAGAGGTTGCAGAAAGCGAGTTTGGCTTCCAGAGGCATTCGGACCTGTAAAAGCCTATCTCCACCAGCGGACTAACTATACTTAGAAAGTTGTTCCTTCCATTATTCTTAATTATGTTGAAGATATATGTGATGTTATGATGTGTAGTTTCTAGCTTTGATTTGCCGTTGTTTGCTCTTTTTGCCACCAAAAAAAAAGGCCCGCGAGCATTGCCCCCACTTTCATTTCACTGCCACATCGTATGATGCCTATCGCTGAACAAATAAACTTGAATTGACTTAGACCTGCGAGCTGAACTTAGCCCTTGTGTACCTATCCCGCGTTCTCCAGATGAAACGCGATGACCTACTGATCTGCCACTGCACCATCCAGCATTTTGTGTGGTTTGCGTTAACCAGCATACTGCAGTTCCTTGTTTCAATAACCTATCTTTATTCTATATATTTTAAGGAGACTACCCCAAAGGAAATGTGTGGAGAACTATAGTGAGCTAGCATCTGTGTTAGGCCAAGTTACTAGGAGGATATCGCCGAAGAGGGGAAAAGATACATCCGCACCAATATGTTTATGGAAAGCGATCGATTACCATGGGTTGTTAGAGGGGAATCATGTCTTACGAAGAGACTGATTGAGCCGTTTTGAAGAGAAAGTAGCTAACCAAAGAATGTTGTCAAAGGCAAGGTTGCGCATTGTCCATAAAGCGGCAACTTACTCAAGGATTTTCAGGTAAGCATTCAAATGGTAGGCTACTAGAGGACGCGCTGGCACGAGAAAGTGTTGGACCTCTGTTCGAGAAATGAGACGGCCCGACAGGTGGCAGAGTATGATGTTGCAGGAAGCACTTTGCGTCAGTGATCACAATATCATTAGTTTCAGATATAATTGACGAGGATGGAAGGTCAGAAACTAGGAGCTAGGCCGTTGAGCATTTTGATTGAGAGAAGGCAACTTTGATGCCGATATGAAATGATTTAATAATATGATGTGAATACGCGGACATTTTGTTTTATGGGAAGTTGATAAGAAGAGAAATGGAGGACATATTTAAAGCGGAACATTTAAGAGTCACAGAATTGTTTAGGAGTCCTGTTACTGTTGAAAGAAACAGTAAAAAGTTGGAAAAGAGCCTTGAGTTTTCAACGGGCGAAATTAGCGAAAACTGTCATCGGAAAAGAAGATCGCGGAGATTACAATAATTATAAGGCAACATGAGTAAATGAGCGTGCTATGAGAGAGTATAAGGAATGATAAAAAGAATCTTAGAAATACATTAGAAAAAGCTAAAAGCAAGACTGAGCTTGCTTTGGAAGTAAGTGAAAGTAAATCAAAGAGCCGTTTCAAAGCTATATTATAGCAAAAGGATAACGTAGGGTTGGATAAAATTGGAATCCATTGGAGAGACGAGAGTGAGACAGCTATCTGCGAAGCCAAAGAGGAAGGAGGCGCGAAGATATTGCAACAATTCTACTTGTTAGTCGGGAGATATTCACCAAGGCAAGTAAGGATAAATGAATTCTCATGTGAGCGTAAGGCGAAACATAGTAGCAGTAGCTATGGGCATACTAAAATATGATGTTTCAAAGTAAAAGAACTAGTATGAACAAGACTTTTTGAAAATATAAAAAGTGGATAAGTCTCCAGGTCTGCTCAGGTTATTCCTAGGACATTTGCAGGGAAGTTAGTGTAGAAAATAGCCGGAGGCCTATGACAGAAAAGATTTCTTTTTTTTTTCTTTTGTTTGTTTTTTAATCGGGCATTAGACAGAAATGCGCAGAATAGTCCCGAGGATTGGCGTATTGCGACATGTTGATCTCCTGGTTAAAAGGGTTCTAAGAGCAAAATCCTAGCAATTATAGCCTGTTAGTTCTGCACACTTAGTGGTGGACCAAATAATGAAATAGATACATTGGATGATCCAATTACATAAAGCCATATGATAAACAGGTCAGAATAAGGAACAGTCTCAGCAGAAGATGTGTGCCTGGAAATGTCATGTGTGGCATAATACTCTGAAGTTTTGAAGCCATGGTTTACATTAGAGGCCAAGAGCCGAAATTGCAACCTGAGGGTAAAGCAGTAGATGCTTGCTCTATATGGAACTTAGTAAGGCCTTGACAAGGTTCCTCATGGACAGCGTTCGTAAGAAAAATAGAAACATAGAAAAATAGGAAATCGTATGGTGCATGCAGTATGGCCAATTCGGAGCACCATTCGAGCTGCACCGCCATTCAATATGCATCATGGCCTGATCATCCAATCGCTCGTATCCCAGGTGACCTGCCTTTTGCTCTCCATACCACCCCTGGATCACCTTCGAAAAAAAAAAAAACCACAAAGGGCCCAATCATCAACTCCCTATTAATTAATATAGACAAGGGGAAGCTGTGCACTTCAACTACCCTGACTGCTTTTTGTTGTGTTTTCACTGGCCAGACGCAGTATCAGAGAGATTCACCACTCTACTGATGTGCAAAAAAGTTCTCCTCATCGCGTCAAGCGTTTTAAAGGAATTTTCCCCCTTTATCCTTATAGCCTGTCGACACCCTGTCCTGCCGATTCCCTAACATCGCGGAACGAAGGTTCACCTGTTTGGGTATAAATGCAGGAGTAGCCGAAAAAGATGCGATTCAACAGTGGGCGCTGAATAGAGAAAGCCAGAGGCAGTTAATCGGCTGGATGGCTGCTTTGTCAGGTTGCCGAGCCAGCGCGTGACTAGTGAGCGGTGACTCAGCTGATCCGGGTGTTAGCAGTCCTTTGTTGTTTGTCATAGTATCAATGATCTGCGATGAAGTGCGATAAATTGCGATTAATAATGTATGCACCGATTGATCACAGATGGTGTTGTGTGTGGAGAATGAAGCATGTTTCAAAGTCTACAGAGTGAATTTTAAGGCCAGTATTTGAGAAAGAATGGCCCGAAAGAGGCGAGATGGAGCTATTTAATGACTGATAAATGGAGTGACACCTTGGCGGTTTTTTTTTTCGTTTCTTGCCCAGGACAAATCAAAAGAAGCCCTACATGGCTAAATGGTAGGCGAATGCAAGAATACAGTGAACGAGGAATCTGCGAATAACCGCTAGCCATCGTCCCCTGAATGCGTGGAAATCTCAATATAGAATAGACTTGTGTTAAAAAGAAAGCTTTTAGGTATGCCTGAGCCTTTAAAAATCAGAGCATTGAGTATAGAAGCAGAGGGGTAATGTATAAATTGTACAAGGGCATTGGTGAGACCAAACTAGGAAGTATGCGTGTACTAATTTTAGGCTCGCCCATATTATAGGAAGGATGCTCAACAAAATAGAACGAGTACAGAGGGAGATTTTACTAGAATGTGCCTATGTTTAACAGCATAAGTTACAGAGAAAAAGCCCGTTTTGCCCATAAGTTAAGTCTTATTCTCTAGGAGAACAGAAGGTTACGTAGTGCGGACTTGATAGATGTCTTTTTAAAATGATAAGAGGGGAATAGACAGATGCGTTGTATGTGGCATCAGCATTTCCCTTTGAGAACTAGGACCACGCGAAGATTCAACAGAAGGAATGACTGCAAGCAATCAAGGACAGAAGTTTAGGATGAGAAGATCGCGTGTAACAATGAGGGCGCGAAAGTCTTTACTCCTCGAGTGAGTGGTGAGCCCGAGTGTGGAAATGAGCTTACAGATGGAAAGCTGGTGGAGGCAGGTTCGACTCTGGTTCATTTAAAATAATTGCATAGGCTCATGGATGAGAAAGGGATCATGGAGGGTTATGAGTGCTGAGCTGCACGCTAGGTGGGAACTACGGGCATAACAAGTTGTTCGCTTGTGTTTTGTTAGGACACGGCCACTCTGCCTAGGGCCGAGATGGCTCTGTTTCCAGATGCTGTAATTACGTTATATCGGTTATATGAGTTTATACGGCTGCCCTAGGAAAGTTATATCACATGCGGGTCCAATGCTATTTAGATGACTGGTAAGATCGAGAATTGACTTCAGGAAGAAGTAGCAGAGGTGGTCTCGACTAGAAGATGTTTCAGACTTTCAAACTAGTAGCTAGAGCGCCCCATTATTGTGTTTTTGATTAATATCAAGGATATTGTATGTAGAATATACAATAGCATGATGATGTAGGTTTAGCAGCAGTACTGATTGCTAAACCGCCGGGGTATTCAGGAACTCCTTTTCTCAGCCTAACCAGCAGGCAGTAGGTACAGAAGTTTGAATTATGCACTCCACTTTCAGTGGGCCCCCAAGTTATTCCCAGCTGTTAATCAGGCCCCAACTTGCCACCTAACCGTCCTCTCACAACGCACTCGAGCCAAGTGCGTCTGGACATCGCCGTCTTATAACTCATTGCGAAGAATAACTTTGCAATATCTTTGACATGGCTTAACTGGAGTTTAGCTTAGCCCCACTAAAGCCGTCATTACCCTTCATGCTTTATCTAGCTACATTGTCACAGACCGCATTGCCTCTCATGTTGCGAATTTCACTGACGGACTAGAACAGTGACAAACAACGCTATTCACTGAACCTCGAGCTCATCGTGACATAACAAACTAAGTAAAACCTAAAAAATTCAAAACGAAGCGCTATTAGGAATAGACAGATGAAGAATGAATGTGTAGGAGCAGAGGCATCTAGATAGCACAGCCCTAGATATAGCCTTCCCTGAAAGTGGCGTAACAGGTTAAATAGCGTGCCGGTGTCGAAAGAGCTTTTGGTCGTTCATCAGATAGGCGGAGGCTGCATATAGAAGTGGCCGCGCCCCGGACAATGTCAGCATGACCAACGAACCATGCAATTAGATGCTCTACTCGCAGGTTTTGGCAAGCAGAAATAGTAACCTAGTCGTACCTCCTACCCCCCCTACCCCAACCAACACGTTCACATACTCACCTCCTGGTCCCCAGTCTGCCCAAGAGACAGTACCTCGACACCCACTCCTCACACCAAACACCACTTACTTTTTACAAGCCCAAAGCTCCAGTCTTGAAAAGACTGGACCCTTTCAAACCCATCCCTACTCCAATCACCATGTAACACCCAATTACTGCCTGACTGCAAAAGTGTTTCCTTGTCTCCGTTCTAAATGGCTCACCCCTTATTCTGTGACCCCTGGTTCTGGACTCCCCCAACATCGGGAACATGTTTCCTGTCTCTAGCATGTCCAAACCCTTAATAATCTTATATGTTTCAATAAGATCCACTCTCATCTTTCTAAATTTCAGAGTATACAAGACTCCATCGCGTTCCATGCCATATGACAGTCCCGCCATCCCGGCGAATTAACCTCGCTGAACCTATGCTTGCCACTCCCTCAATCGCAGAGAATGTCCTTCCTCAAATTTGGAGACACCAAAACTGCCACACAATACTCCAGGTCGTGCGTCTCACTAAGGAACCCTGTACAACGGCAGAAAGCGACCTCTTTCCTCTATACTGCAAAAATCTTCTGTGTTTATGAAGGCCATCATCCCTTCGCTTTACTTCACTTGGCCCGTATTTCTGCTAATATGTTGGCCTACGCTTATCTTCGATACCTCAGTATTTTCCCTATATAGCCTTTTAGTTATATTCTGTTGCCCTCTTTATAAACATTCGCCTAAGGCCAGATAAATCCCCCCAGCGTCTGCTATGCGTCTGCATGCACGTCTGCCATCCCAAATGCTACTCAAGGAGAGTGGCCCTTGAAATCATGATGGCAATGGTTGCTAATTTTCCAATGTTCTCTCGATTACTGTTTCATGACTTCTGTGGACTGGAGACGGTAGACTAATCATGAACTCATTATTTACAGAAAGGTGGGAGAGAAAACAGGGAATATATAGCATCCAGTTAGCCTCACATCGAGTGGTGGGGCAGATAATGAGACGTCAATTCATAAAGATGTCATAGCCGAGCACATTATGCCGAAAGCAGTGACAGGCATTGAATCAAGTCAGCTGGAACGTATGAAGCGGGAAATCATGCTGACTAATCTTCTAGAGTTTTTAGAGTATGTAACAAGTAGAATGCGAATAGAAGGGTAAGAGCCAGCTGGAGGTATGTGTGTAATTGACTTTCAAAACGCCTTATGACAACGGTCCCACACAAGAGTTAGTGTGCAAATTAGGACACATTTGTCTGTGCGGTAGGTTAGTGACAGTGGATATAGAGCAAAATAGTGCGCAGGACAGGCAGCAAAGAGAGGAATTACGGGCTCCTTTTCAGAATGGGGGCAGTGACAAGTGGGGTGCGCAAGCTCGTGTGCTAGGAGGTGATCCAGTTATGCAAATATTGTCTTTGCTGCGGGACTTTCATGTCCCATCTCCACATTCGGATGCCTCCATGGTGGGTTGTGGGTGTGGCTGCAAGGGTACATTCTGAGGTTGCCCCGGGTCACGGTGCGACTGGCAGGGTACAGGACCGCCGGGTTTCTTTCTATGGGCCCCGATTGCCTTTGCATCACTGCCTAAGTGGCTAACTTTATTCTACTTTTTTTTGGTGCCCGTACCGATGCCACAGTCACCATGCCGCTCGCCCAGACCCAGAGCTTATAGATACGTGATATGGCAGGGTCTGGTTGATTTCATGCCGCGTCGCGAGCGGACGGTGACCGTTCTACGCCGTCGGCGCAGCTCCCCCCCCTCATTAGCAGTATGCTACCCACCCCGCGGCTGCGTGCGCACGCCCAGGCGCTATCGTGTGCACCAATCTGGTTCTCCTTTGCAGCCACATGCATTCTTGTTCTTGACCCCCGGCCCCCCGTGCCAGGCCCCCGCTATCAGGTTCAAACGTTCTTCCTCGCGATGGGCCCCGGGACACCACCACCCAATCATCATGACAACGAATAGCGCTCGCATGGGGCTTAAATTCCCTCCGAACCCGCGTGGACAAGCGTGAGCGGCATCTCTATCGCCCCATATAACCCTTCTTCACGCCGTCCCACCCCCCTGAAGGTCGCTGATTGCCCCTCTTTCTCTGATTGTTGTGGGGCGCCTAGAACCCGGCGTCCCCGTTTACTACGCAACTGACCCGCGCCAGTAGGCCTGAGCCGACCTGAGACTGACCCAGCCCCGCCACAAACCCACTGAAGTCCCGCCGACCGCGTTGTCAGCTGGGCATTCCCTGCCACCGGAAGCGCAAGTGCGCGGCAATACTGGCGTGTTCCCTGAGGGCGCGTTACTTCCGTCTTTGGGCCTTCGGACCTCAAAGGTCCGCATGCCGGCAAACCCCCCCCCCCCCGCCATATTCGACGGACCCAGGTCGGCTGTTATGCAGGCGCGTCTTGATTTAATAAATATGATCAACCATGATCAGTTGAATAAAGGGGAAAGAAAGCTATTTTGAGACGGGAAGAGAAGAGGTACTCCTGAACACTGATATGAAAGAAGTGGATAGGTTAGACCCCCTATAGTTTAAAAAAAAGAAGGACTGTCGGAAGAAATTGTGATAAAAAAATTTAAAGGAAATGAAAAGCCATGTTAGTGCGTGTGCGTGCAGCTGAGATATAAATGAAAAAGACTCTAAGAATGGAAGTACAATAAAGGGTGGATAAGTTAAAAGTTGACTATAATTTGGAGATGTCTAACAATTCTTCCACGTACGCATCTGTTGCGAAACCATAGCCCCCGGGAGAATTTTGTCGTCGGCAATATTCATTTAGGAGACTGTGCGGGATATTTTAAATCTCTCCTAATGGTAGTGTTCTCAAAATATGCAAGTTGCAGGAATGATCCGCGGTGTAAAAAATGGAATGACACGTCTTTCCGAAAAAAACCTGTTCTCTGGTATTCTAGCCTGGAGTTTAAGAAACAAAGAAATGAGGCCCCCTTCGGAAATAATTGTCTAAAGTATGCCGCTGAGAAGGAATGTATCTCCCCGCATTGAAGAGATCCTTTTAAATCGTGGGTCCCCGTAATAGGATATAGGAGTATAATAAGATTAAGCCGAAGTATTTTAAGGAATTCGAGGAGTACTGGCGACCTAGTAAGAGGGTCTCTGTCCCATCTGCTCCGAATTATTGAAAGAAAGGTCTGTGGACAGTTAAATGGTATTAAATTAGGACCCCTCCCCCGGTGCTAAAGTACCTTGAAATTTGTAAGCGGTGTAAGAGTTATGGGGGTAGGAGAGCGAGAATCCCCCGTTAGACACTAAAGATAAAAGGACTGATTGATTGACCTACCCTGAAGGCCGCCCCCCCGCCGTGTGAAAAATGGAATAAAAATTCTTATAATAGTTTTATTGAAACCCCTCTCTGTTCCTCTCTTCCCCTGTCCTCGTCGTTCCCCTCTTTCTTCGAACCCAGTTGAACTTGTGAGACTTGTGTGTTTGGACATAGGGCTAGAACCAAATCTGCTCTCCCGGATAAGTGTTCCTAAAAAGATGCCCCCCCCCTAACACGCTTTAATGCGTAAATAATATGTGTACAAATTCCCTAAACTGTCAATCCCCCGCGAAAAAGCGAAATCCCTTTTTGTCACATACATCTTGTTGAAGTGAATTTGAGTTACCAATGAGACAACAATAGATAACAAACACTATAGAATTTTTTACATAAACTACTTATCAATATATATTTTTTTCGCCTTAATTGTACTAGCCACAAGGATCAACTCTGGAGTTACATTTGAGCGAAAATTATTTATTTTTAGGATTCTTGTGAACCGGTCGGTCAGGACCAAATTGTTAACGTCATTTCTGGCTGAATGGGATACGGATTGAGGGCATGTTCATATGATGCGGTGTGCTGATTGAAGGGCCAATGGCCATGCTAATTGCACATGTATTTGTTTAAGCTCTACATTTTAGATAGAAATCGTTTTGTTTTATTCGTTAAATGGAAAAATAAAAAAACACTTGAGCTTACATTAGCAGAAGTATAATCCGCTGTAGACCATTTTCCACTATTCTTATGCACTATATTTATTCCATGTTATACTTCATCATGCTACGCATTTTCTTATCTCTGCAATTTCTAGGGATGACTTTTGCTTCCATACTTCATTTCTTACAGAAAGGCTGTTTCAGACATTCAAGACTAATACTAATATAGAACAAAAATGGCTGGTAACTCAGCGGACGGAATGCAGCTCTGGGGAAGGAATGTCTGCGATCGATTTTTCAGGCGAGACACTTAGCCCGTGGTCATCAGAGGTCTTCAGCTCTGTGACTCTGAGACGCTATCTACTTCCAGACACTTCTCAGCGCTATCTAAGTGATCGAGCCACGATTCCGCGTGCACACCTAAGTAAGTGCATTAACTACTCACATCGAACTAAAACTACATCAATTCATCATATCGACTACTCACATAAAGACACCTCTCATGGACTATATATCACATACTTCTTTCGCGACTCAATCACATACTAACTCTTTAAACCTCCATCTAAAAAGACACTCACATAAAATTCTTAAATTCTGGGCTGGAAATTTCTCTCCATAATCAACTTCCTACCATATCATACAACTTCCTCGCCTGTAATTGACCCAATTCACACCCCCTATTATGAGTACATCTATGGCATCCTCATTTCTAATCCTTTCATTAATCCCTGTAATCCATAACAATCAGGTAAATATACGGCTCTTCAATTTCCAAATTCAAGTTCATTTTCTCTTTCCTCTCTGTCATCTTCTTTTTCCTCTTCAAATATTCAAACCTCACAAACTTTCAGACCTCCTTTCACTCTTTCCTTCCTCTCCAATCAGCACCCCTTGGCCAAAAACCTATCAAACCCCCCTCACAAACACCTCACCCCACGCTACCAACAACTACACCACTGCTAATGCCCCCCTACCCTAAGCCACATCACCCCCTCCGATATCCCTGACCCTAACAGAATCTAGCACCTATCTTTATTGCTACTGGGCAAGAATGCATAACATGCCTAAATAACCTGACTTTGTATCTTTGAAATGTGGCAACACACCACACACTAATCCACAAAAAAAAAAAAAAACAACACTACCCAGAACCTTGTTGTTACTTTAAAATTAATCGCGATCTGACATGTCCTTGAAGCGAGCGGAAGATAGATCACAGATGCGATAACGAAAAAGACCTGAAGGATAAACATGGATCAGTGGGCAGATTTAATGGGTAATATTTGCTCAGACCCCATGATTTCCGTAACCGGCATTCCGAACGACCTCTCTCACAATATGCCACCGCCAGACTTATTCGAGCGGTAGACAGTTCATGAAGATACTAGTGAGGAGACGGAAGCCACTCTTAATATCGGAAACACTCCTCGTGACAAATAAAAGTTATCTTGGAATAGAAATCCTTCATAAACCTCATATTATGAAAGAAAAATTATATACAGAATATTTAACTTATACATAAGTTCCGCCATTAAAACTGTTCCACAAACACTGCAAAACGTATGCATGCCTCACCCTGCGTCCGCGGTTATACTTGAAATGGATGAAAAAAAGGGCCCACCCCACAGTCACTCACGCACTAAACACGGCGCCCATTGATTCGACGGGCGTGAGTCTATCTTGCTTTAGCTAAGAGGAATCTTTGCTTCCTCCTACATGTCACTCATATGCAGTTGAGGTGTCAAGGAAGCAATTGATTCCAACACCAAGAATGCAATTCAAGATATAAATTCCCGACAACACTTAACAATTCTGGAGTAAACTAGCGGGCAGGCAGCATCTCTCTGACACAATAAAGAAGGAATGGGTGACGTTTTCGGGTGAGACCCTTTTCAGGACAGGCCTGGTAACGCAGCCTGACGCTTGCGCCTATCGGCTTAAACGATCTAAGTCCGCTGCTAGCACATTTGTATACTCACTAATTATTCCTTGAACACTCCGTGATGTTCCATGGACAATTGATACCAAAAAGCAGAAAATACACCCCCCTTCTTTTATTTCTTTCTCTTTTAAAGCTCAAAAAATGAAGTGGTACAACATAATGTAATAAGATATATGCAATGTATTGATGTGATTTACTGTACTGCTAATAAAAATAAAATTAAGGGGGGGGGGGGGGGGGGGGGGGGGGGGGGGGGGTCTAGGGGGGGTCTGGGGTGATGGGCAAGGTGGGATAGAGGGGAGAGAGGGGGACAGGGAGGGGTGGATTTGATGATACCCGGACATGGCACCGACAGACAAGAAGCCAAAGCAAAGAAGTCGAAGCCAAAGAACCAAATAGAAACAAGGCCGAAACGCCAATAAACCGAAAGAGTCAGAAGGCGAACCTCCTACTAACTGAAAGGATGGGACACCTAAATGCAAACTAACCGAAAGGGCGGAACGCCTAAAAGCCAACGAACCAAAAGGCTGCATCGCCTAAAAGCAAACTTACCGAATGGCCACTCTGTCAAAACGCCACCTACTGTGAAGGCATGAACATTGTCCCATACCTGCACTCCACCCGGCCCACAGCCCATGGAGGGTGGCCGTGGGAGAGTGGGGGCTGTCCCTAGCGATAAGCACCTTCGGCCGCTTGGTGCTTGGGTTCAGATTGCCCAGTCACCTATGGCTTGTGTGGGAAAATGAACCCCACGCTCCCATCACCCCCTTCTCCCTCCCCTCTTCTCTCTCTCTCCCCCCTCTCTCTCTACCTTCTCTCTCCTCTCTCTCCCCTCTTCTCTCTCCTCTCTCTCTCCCCTCTACTCTCTCACCTCCTTTCTCTCCATTCTTCTCTCTCTGCTACTCTCTCTTCCCCTCCTCTCTATTCCCCCCTCTCTCCCTTCTCTAGCCCTCTCTCTCCCCCTTCTCTCCCCCCTCCCCCGCTCTCTCTCCCTTATCTCTCTCCCCTGCTATCTCTCCTCCGTCTCCACCCGCGGGAGCGTCCCACAGTCACTGACCGCGATGCACAGCCATCGGACCACAATCTCCATGCCAGGGTGATTCCCCCACCCCGACCCCTGGACTTTGACACCCACACCAGGGTGATTCACCCCGGCCGCGGGGACAGACGGTTTATTTATTACCGTCCCGGTGTTTGTGGAACGTACCCAAGCTCCCACGCACAGAACAGGCAGCATCTCTGGAGAGAAGGAATTGGTGATGTTTCGTGCCAAGACCATTCTTCACAGTGCGTCTGAAGGGTCTTGATCCAAAACGCCACCCATTCCTTCTCTCCAGAGATGCTGCCTCTTCAGCAATTTGTGTTTATCTTTGGTGTGACAGTTGTGTAATTTCATCGGCTTCGTGTATTGCGCGACCAGAAGAGAAACTGGACACGACGCTTGCATCTATTCAAACAAGTGCGCTCAAATTGAAATCCCATAACTTTGCGCGGGAGAGATGGAATAACCATATAACCATATAACAATTACAGCACGGAAACAGGCCATCTCGGCCCTACAAGTCCGTGCCGAACAAATTTTTTTTTCCCCTTAGTCCCACCTGCCTGCACTCATACCATAACCCTCCATTCCCTTCTCATCCATATGCCTATCCAATTTATTTTTAAATGATACCAATGAACCTGCCTCCACCACTTCCACTGGATAGATGTAATCACCGGCTAAAACAAAGGCTGTTAGGACAGGGAAATAATGCCACCAGTGATTTAACCATGTTCCCGAATGTAAGAACGATTTATACATATAATACATGATATACACCAGTTAATTAACTATGTATAAATATATATCATGTATTACATGTATAAATCGTTCTTACATTTGGGAACATGGTTAATTCCCTGGTGGCATTATTTCACACAAGCCATAGGTGACTGGGCAATCTGAACTCAAGCACCAAGTTGAATGCGGCCGAAGGTGTGCATTCCTCGGGACAGCCCCCACTCTCCCATGGCCACCCTCCGCGGTCTGCAGGTCGGGTGGAGCGGACGTTTGGGACAATGTTCATGCCTTCACAGTGATGTGATGGACGCAGGGGTCTGGACCAATCGCTGACAAGTCTGCTCCCTGGCAACGTCAAGTCCATATAACCATATCACAATTACAGCACGGAAACAGGCCATCTCGACCCTTCTAGTCCGTGCCGAACACATAATCTCCCCTAATCCCATATACCTGCGCTCAGACCATAACCCTCCATTCCCTTACCATCCATATAACTATCCAATTTATTTTTAAATGATAAAAACGAACCTGCCTCCACCACCTTCACTGGAAGCTCATTCCACACAGCTACCACTCTCTGAGTAAAGAAGTTCCCCCTCATGTTACCCCTAAACTTCAGTCCCATAATTCTCAAGTCATGTCCCCTTGTTTGAATCTTCCCTACTCTCAGTGGGAAAAGCTTTTCCACGTCAACTCTGTCTATCCCTCTCATCATTTTAAAAACCTCTATCAAGTCCCCCCTTAACCTTCTGCGCTCCAAAGAATAAAGCCCTAACTTGTTCAACCTTTCTCTGTAACTTAGTTGCTGAAACCCAGGCAACATTCTAGTAAATCTCCTCTGTACTCTCTCAATTTTGTTGACATCCTTCCTATAATTAGGCAACCAAAATTGTACACCATACTCCAGAATTGGCCTCACCAATGCCTTGTACAATTTTAACATTACATCCCAACTTCTACACTCAATGCTCTGATTTATAAAGGTCAGCACACCAAAAGCTTTCTTTGCCACCCTATCTACATGAGGTTCCACTTTCAGGGAACTGTGCACAGTTATTCCCAGATCCCTCTGTTCACCTACATTCTTCAATTCCCTACCATTTACCATGTACGTCCTATTTTGATTTGTCCTGCCAAAATGTAGCACCTCACACTTATCAGCATTAAACTCCATCTGCCATCTTTCAGCCCACTCTTCCAACTGGCATAAATCTCTCTGTAGAGTGGCATAATTCCGTTAAGTCCGTTATTGGATGTTTCTGTTGAGCGGCAGTCGGTCCTTTGGCCTGTAGGCGACGCCGCCTTTCGGGTAGGTGGCGTATCGACTGAGCGGCCATTCGGTAAGTTTGCTTTTAGGCGACGCAGCCTTTCGTTTCGTTAACTTTTAGGTGTCCTGCCCTTTCAGTTAGTTCGCATTTAGGAGTCCCGTCCTTGCGGTTAGTAAGCGTTTCGTCTTCTGACTCTTTCGGTTCATTGGCGTTTCGGCCTCGTTTACATTCGGTTCTTTGGCTTTGGCTTCTTGTCTGTCGGAGCCGCGTCCGTACACGGGATTTGATGGTAGGGGGATAGGCATGAGTGGTGGAATATTCCATTGGGGGAACGGGTTGCGTTGGGGGACCAGGCCTCCCAAGTGACAGGGAAATATGTCCCACCGTCTAGTATGACCTTAAATGTAGATTCTCTTCTGTTATTTTCTGATCTTGAGCTGGGCAGCATGTAAAAATTTCAATGTAAATTTCCATTAGACCTCCTGATTAAAATAAATGAACTGGTCTATTTGCATTTATCCGCCATTCATTGAGCAATGGTGGCGTTTTGATGGATATAGTTACACCAAAAATTTCCAACAAGACATGGGATACAGTGAAAAGCTAATACAGAGCAGTAATTTTTCCTGTCTGAAGAAGGGTTTCGGCCCGAAACGTTGCCTATTTCCTTCGCTCCATAGATGCTGCTGCACCCGCTGAGTTTCTCCAGCTTTTCTGTGTAACCAGTAATTTTTCCTTGTAGTCTTTCTAATGGGAAAATTGTGAATGTCCATGAGGTCATAAGGTCATAAGAAATAGGAGCATAAATAGGCCATTCGGCCCATCAAGTCTATTCCGCCATTTAATCGTGGCTGATCTGTTCCCTCCGAAGCCCATTCTCCTGCCTTCTCCCTATAACCCCTGACAGCCGTACCAAATCAAGAATCTATCATTCTCTGTCTTTAAAATACCCATTGAATTGACCTGCACAGCCTTCTGTGGAAAATAATTCTACAGATTCACCACCCTTTGATGAAATAAATTCTACCTCATCTCCTTCCTAAAGTAACGTCCTTTAATTCCGAGGCTATGACCTCTAGTCCAAGGCTATCCCGCTAGAGGAAGCATCCTCTCCACATCCACTCTATCCAGGCCATTCACTATTCAGTAACTTTCAATGAGGTTCCCCCCCACCCACCCCATCCTTCTAAACTCCAGCGAGTACAGGCCCAGTGCCGTCAAATGCTCATCAAATGTTAACCCACTAATTCCTGGGATCATTCTTGTAAACCTCCACTGGACCCTCTCCAGGGCCAGCACATCCTTCTTCAGATATAGTGCCCAAAATTGCTCGCACTATTCCAAATGCGGCCTTACCAGCTCCTTATAAAGCCTCAACATTACAAGCCTGGAGCGTATCGTTGCATCGCAACTTCATTCCCACCTCCTTGCGTATAACCTACTTGAACCCCTCCAATCTGGCTTTCGCCCCCTCCATAGCGCAGAAACTGCTCTCCTCAAAGTCCTCAACGACCTCACCTCTGCTGACACTGGTTCCCTCAACATCCTCATCCTCCTCGACCTGAGCGCAGCCTTCAATACAGTGAACCATAACATCCTGCTCACCAGACTCAAAGACCTCGGCATTGAAGGCTCTGCACTCAGCTGGCTCCGTTCCTACCTTTCCAACAGATCCCACTTCATCTCTCTCCACAAATTCACCTTTGCTACAGCCACAGTCACTCAGGGCATTCCCCAAGGCTCCGTACTCGGCCCCCTCCTCTTCATCATCTACATCCTCTCCCTTGGTCAGATACTCCGCAACTTCAACCTTGACTTCCACTGTTACGCCTGATGACACCCAGATCTACCTTGGCACCAAATCCCCCCACAACCCTCCCTCTCCCATATGAACTCCAGCTATAAAAACCTGGATGCAACATAATTTCCTCAAACTCAACAGCGATAAGACAGAATTCCTCCTCATCGGCTCCAAAGTCACACTCAACAAAATCAATAACCCCACTCTCACCATCGACAGCACCACTGTCTCCCCATCTCCCCAGGCCCGCAACCTTGGCGTCTTCTTTGATTACACCCTCTCCCTTGAGCCTCAAATCCGCCATGTCATTAAAACCTCCTTCTTTCATCTCCGCAACATTGCCAAACTCAGACCTTCTCTCACACCGCCCGCTGCTAAAAGACTCATCCATGCCTGCATCTCCTCCCGACTGGACTATTGCAACTCACTTCTCCTTGGCATCAGCTCCACCTACATCAACCGACTCCAACTGGTCCAGAACGCAGCCGCCCGACTCATCACCCACACCAAATTCTGGCATCACATCACTCCAGTCCTCAAACAACTTCACTGGCTTCCCATCTCCCACCGGATCACCTACAAAATCCTGATCCTCACCTACAAAGCCCTCCACCATCTGCCCCCCCCCCATATCTCACTGACCTCCTCTCCCCCTACCAACCCTCACGGTCCCTCAGATCCACATCAGCCGGTCTCCTCTCCATCCACAAATCCAACCTCCGCAGTTTTGGGGACAGAGCCTTTTCCAGGGCACCTCCCAGGCTCTGGAACTCCCCTCCCCAACTGATCCGCAATTCCGTGTCCCTCACCATCTTCCAGTCCCGCCTCAAGACCCATCTCTTCACCTCTTCCTATCCTTAGCCCCACGTCCCCCTCGCTTTTCATCTGTGCATTAATTGCCTCATATTGTGTTTTGTATTGAATTCTGTATTTACTTTGTGTACTAGTCATGTCTCTACTATTTATTTCATGCCCCTTACATGTTTTTCCTCTACCTGCTAAATTTGTGTAAGGTGTCCTTGAGACTCTTGAAAGGCGCCCATAAATAAAATGTATTATTATTATTATATTATCCCTGTTTTTGTATTCTAGCGCTGTTGAAAAAAAATTAGCATTGCGTTTGCCTTCCTTACTACCGATTCGACTTGCCAGCACTCACAAGTCTATTTGAATACATTATAAAAATAGCAGCAACTTCTTAGAACCTGATGTACAGTAAAATTAGGAAATTCAGTTATTTTCTGTACCTCTCTGGTTTCTTGTAAGTAGTGGATATAAATGATTAAAATAATATTTTAAGTATTTATGCTTGCACCTCCTGATGTAATTTGTACCCTACATGCTGGCTGCTGTTCGGAGGCCTGTATATAACTTTCATCAGGTCTCTTTCTCCTGTTTATGAATTATTCCTGCTGCTAAAAAGAAAATGAAATACGCTGTCTTTGTTGCCAACTGTATAAGTGGGCTTTTAATAGCATACTGACTAAGTGGGGCCCGTTATGTCCCAGTCACAAGGGAGGCCTGGTCCCCAATGCAACCCATTCCCCAATGCTATATTCCACCATGGTGTGGGAGGGAGAGTGTGTGGGGGGTAGGGAGGGAGGGGGGGGGGGAGGGGAGGGGGTGGGTGGTGGTGCATGGGGTAAGGAGGGGTGGCGTGGGGGAGGTGGTGCATGGGGTAAGGGGGGGGGTGGCATGGGGGGGGGGGCATGTGGGGGGGGGGTGTGTGGTGAGAGGATGGCATGGGGTGGGAGGGGGTGGCATGTGTGATGGGGGGTGGGGGGGTGGCAGTGTGGGAGGGGATGGCATGGTAGGGGGGGGTTGTGGGGGGGGGGGGGGTGGTAGGGGGGGTGGAGTGGGATGGGGGGATGGGATGGGGGATGGGGGGGGGTGATGTTGGGGGGGGATGGTGTGGTGTTAGAGGGGTGGAACAAGAAGCCGAAGCAAAGAAGCCGAAGTCAAAGAACTGAATAGAAATGAGGCCGAAACGCCAATGAACCGAAAGAGTCCGAAGATGAAAAGTATTTTCGGTTCTTTGGCTTTTAGGCGTCCCACCCTTTCAGTTTGTTTGCATTCAGGCGTCCCATCCTTTCGGTTAGTAGACCCTTTTGTCTTTGGACTCTTTCGGTTCATTGGCGTTGCTATTCAGTTCTTTGGCTTCGGCTTCTTTGCTTCAGCTTCTTGTCTATCTGGGTGGGGGGGGGGGGGGTGGGGGGTGGGGTGGTGTGGGGGGTGGTGTGGGTGGGTTGGGGGGTGTGGGGTGGTGTCGGAGGGGGGTGTTGTGAGGAGGTGGGGTGGTGTGGGGGTGGGGTGATGTGGCGGGGTTGGGTGGTGTGGGGTTGTGTAGGGTGTGAGAGGGAGGGGCGAGGGGGGAGGAACATGGGAAGGCTAAACGGGGAGCATTGGAGTGTGGGGAGGATCAGCGGCCACCACACAGCAACTTTCCCGACTCCAATCTTGCAGACTTTCAGCCACCCCACCCCCTACACTGCCCACCCTCTCACGCCACCCCACCCCCATGCCACCCCTCCCCTCTCGCCACCTCAAAACTTGGTGCGCTTAGAAGAGAGGAGACGGTGAAGTGGCGAAAAATCCTTGCGATAAGTGGGACCTTTTTTGCGCTAATTAAAAAAAAAAAAGCAAACCGGCGGTAGTCGAGATGAGAGTTTCAGTAATAGTACTAGACTAAGTGGGACCCGTCGGGTCCCATGTTCACACGGGAGGGCTAGTGTCGTGGTTTACATGACTCAAATTAAAGATATAAATGACACAGACACGGAGAATTCTTCAAGAAGACGAGAGGCCTTTAATTTGCACAAGTCTGGGCCTGGAACATTCAGAGATAGTACAGCTTGGCCATTCTCCAAATGCTCACGGAACTATATTTTCATGCAGCATTTTATTATAATTTCAGTTCTTATCTTTGGCTGCTTAGCATTCATGTTTTTACTAACTTTAACCCCGTACTGTCCTTGTCTTTTATCTCCAATTTCTAAGTTATCATAATGTTCTAGACTAAAGCAAACTAATGTTCTAGACTAAATAAACTAAGCAATAACATGTTTTTGGGCATGACTTCTGAGCACACAAAAAAGCTGACATCTGCGAGATTTACTCAATGTTTTAAGCATATTGGTTAGATTTAAGAAGTAACGTGTTTCTTCTATATACATTCTATATAACTTCTATACTAGTCCCCCAACACAATATTCCACCTCGCCAATATTGTTGGCCAGTGGGGGGGGGGGGGGGGGGGGGCTCTCTGGAGCGCTAGCATGGGTGTAGTGGGCTGAAGAGACTGGTTTCGAGAGGGCTAGAATGGACATTGTGGGCTGAAACGATTCTTGGGCTGGCAGCTCAGTCACTCAGGACTGGTGGGCTGGCAGCTCAGTCACTCAGGACTGGTGGGCTGGCAGCTCAGAAACTGCTGGTAATTCTGCCCAAAGCTGGTGACAGACTCTGTGAGAGAGAACAGGGAAGAGGGTGGAGAATCAATTAGACACTTTACAACTTTTCTTACAGATCACAGCAATGAAGGAAGAAAGTCTATCCTTGCGTGGATCTCACAGGGAGCCAATGAAGGGCGGGAGAAAAATACTGGTGTGAGGTTTAATACTTGCAGGGGGGATACTCATTGATGGGCTGAAGGGTCTCCTCTGGGGCTAGTACAGGCCTTATGGGCCTAAGGGATTCTGAATTAAAATTCTGAGTGAATATATTTAAAATCTGAGCAAAATCTGAGTGAAAGGCACTTTATCTGGACTTTTCCTGGCCTGGCATGGGCCTTTCGGGCCAAAATGCTCCTCCCGAGTTAATGGCATTTTGGGCAAAAGGGACAGGATTCTGGGCTAATAGGGGCCTCGTGGGCCGAAATGAGTGTTTTCAGGTAGGCCAAATGTGGGTTTGCAGTTGACTGACTCACTCACGGCTGGTGTGCGGGCAGCTGACTCACGGCTGGTGAGCTCACACATACACACATCCTACATCACACACACACAATCCATCACACACACATTCACAGTCACACACGGACACCCTCCATCAGACACACACACACCATCACACATACACACACAGCCACACACACACACAGACACCCTCCATCACACACACACTCCATCACACACACACACACCATCACACATACACACACAGCCACACACAGACACCCTCCCACACACAGACACCCTGCATCACACACACACTCACACACACACAATCCATCACACACTCACAGCCACACACAGACTGAGGGCAACTTTATTGAGATGCACAATACCACGAGGGGCATGGATAATGAAATTCTCACAGACTTTATCCCAGGGTAGAGGATTTAAAAGCCAGAGTGAGAGGGAAGAGATTTAAGAGGGACCCCAGGGGCACCTTTTCACTCGGAAGGCGTTTGGTATTCATTGTGAAGGGAACTGAGTGTGAAGGTTGGGGTATCATGATGCAGCTGTTATCTTGTGTGCATTACTGGGTTGTTATCTGCGCTTGAAGGCTTGAGTTATAGGGAGAATTTAGATCAGTTTAGTTTAGTGATACAGTGGGGAACCAGGCACTTTGGCCCAGCAGTTTTGACCAATGATCACCTGAACAATAGTTCTATGTTTTCCCAGTTTCGTATTCTACACACTCAGGACAAATTACAGAAGTGAATGACCCTACAAACCTGCACATCTTTGGGATGTAGGTAGAAATCCGATCACTCGGAAAAAAAAAACCCTCGCATATCATAGAACATAGAAACTCCGTAAAGGCATCACCCGTACTCTGGATTGAATCCGATTGAATCCGGATCTCTGCCCTGTAAGGCAGCAAATCTGTGTCAACGTGCCATCCTTAAGGTTGGATAGAGTGGGGATATTTTATTTGGAGCTTAAGCGGCTGAACGATAGCATTGTCCTGATGTACAAGATTTTGAGGGGCATGGATCAAGTAAATGGTCTTTTTGCCAGAGAAACGGCATTTAAAACATGAGTTTACATGCTCCCAATATTGACTGGGTAAATCATAGTGTGAGTGGTTTAGATGGAGTGTAATTTCTCAAAGGTGTTCAGGAGAGTTTTCTCCAGCAATATGTAGAAGGCCCCACACGTAAGAGGGCAACACTTGATCTAGTCTTGGAAAATTGGGAAGGGCAAGTGAATGATGTGTTCGTGGAGGAGCCTTTTGGGACCAGTGACCACTGTTCAGTTAGGTTTAAGATAGTTATGGATAAGGACAGAGAGGGCCCACGTGTTTAAATGCTAAATTGGAGTAAGCCCAATTTTGAGGGTATGAGAGAAAGTCTCGCTCAAGTTGATTGGAGCAGATTATTTGAGGGGAAAGGAACATCAGCCAAGTGGGATGTTTTTAAAAGTGTGTTGACGAAAGCTCAGGATATGTACGTCCCAGTTAGAGTGTAGGGCAAAGCAGGCAAATGCAAAGAACCTTGTCTGACGAGAGAAATAGAGGCAGTGGTCAAGAGTAAAAGGGATGCAAGGGACAGGTATAGACATTTGGCACAAGTAGATGCCTGGAGGAGTTTTGGGAACAAAGGAGCAAAGTAAAAAAACGGAAATCAGAAAGGGCAAAAAGGAGCCAGGAGATAGGTCTGGCAGCGAGCATTAAAGATAATCCCAAGAGATTTTATAAATACATAATGGGGAACCTTCCTGTGAGTCTCTATGGGTGGAACTCAGTAATGGACAAGGAATTGTCACTTTCATGGACTGTAATGTATTAAAGGCCTCCCAGTAGTCTGTGTGAATTAGAGGAGCAAATATGCACAGATTGCAGATGATACAAGGACAAACCATTCATGTTATAAATACATAAGGGGCAGGAATTGAAGTGGTCACCTCTTTGTGGAGCCACAGGTGATGGGCAAGGTCCAGAATGAGTATTTCTCCTCTGTATTTACTGAGGAGTGAAACAAGGAGATGGAGGAACTTGGGGCAGTCAATGCAAGTGTCTTGAGAACAGTCAGTGTTATGGTCGAAGAGGTGCTGAAGGTACTATCGTGTTTGAAGGTTGACAAATCTCCAGGGCCTGATCAGATATATCCATGGACATTATGGGAAACCAGACAGGAAATTGCGTGAGCCCTGGTTGAAATGTATGTGTTGTCATTAAATACAGGAGGTGCTGGAAGACTGGAGGGTGGCAAATGTTGTGCTTCCATTTCAAAAGGTCTACAGGGAAAATGCTGGGAACTATAGTCCGGTGAGCCTATCACCTGTAGTTGTAAAGTTACTGGAGAGTATTCTGATGGATAGGATATACAGGCATTTAGACGGACGAGGGCTGATTAGGCATAGTCAGCATAGTGGGAGATTGTGACTCACAAATCTGATTGAGTTTTTTGAAAACGTAACCAAAAAGGTTGATGAGGGCTGAGCTGTAGATATAACCATATAACATATAACCATATAACAATTACAGCACGGAAACAGGCCATCTCGGCCCTACAAGTCCATGCCGAACAATTTTTTTTTCCCCTTAGTCCCACCTGCCTGCACTCATACCATAACCCTCCATTCCCTTCTCATTCATATGCCTATCCAATTTATTTTTAAATGATACCAATGAACCTGCCTCCACCACTTCCACTGGGAGCTCATTCCACACCGCCACCACTCTCTGCGTAAAGAAGTTCCCCCTCATATTACCCCTAAACTTCTGTCCCTTAATTCTGAAGTCATGTCCCCTTGTTTGAATCTTCCCTATTCTCAAAGGGAAAAGCTTGTCCACATCAACTCTGTCTATCCCTCTCATCATTTTAAAGACCTCTATCAGGTCCCCCCTTAACCTTCTGCGCTCCAGAGAATAAAGACCTAACTTATTCAACCTATCTCTGTAACTTAGTTGTTGAAACCCAGGCAACATTCTAGTAAATCTCCTCTGTACTCTCTCTAGTTTTGTTGACATCCTTCCTATAATTGGGCGACCAAAATTGTACACCATACTCCAGATTTGGTCTCATGTTGTAACATGGACTTCAGCAAAGCATTCAACAAGGATCCGCATGGTAGGCTGCTCTGGAAGGTTAGGTCGCATGGGATCTGAAGTGAGATAGCTGAATTGATAGAAAATTGGCTTCATGGAAGGAAGCAGAGGGTGATGGTGGAAGGTTGCTTCTAGGTTTGAGGTCTGTGACGTGATGTGCCTCAAGGTTCGGTGCTGGGCTTGTTATTCTTTGTTATCTACATCAATGATTTGGATGAGAACATACATGGCAAGATTAGCAAGTTTGCAGTGCGTGGGTGGTTTTGCAGACAGTGAAGATGGTCATGAACAAATGGAGAAGTATCTTGATCGATTGGCCATGTGGGCTGAGGAATAGTAGGTAGCGTTGTAGAGCAGCAGGATTTAAAGGTGCAGGTGCATGGTTCCTTAAAAGTCATTTCACAGGTAGATCGGGTGGTCAAAAAGGCTTTTGCCACACTGGCCTTCATCAGTCAGAGTATTGAATATAGATGTTTGGAGGACATGTTGCAGTTATATAGGACTTTGGTGAGGCTTCATTTAGAGTATTGTGTTCAGTTCTGGGCACCGTATTATAGGAAAGATGTTGTCAAGCTGGAAAGGGTACAGAGAAGATTTACAAGGGTGTTGCCAGGCCTAGAGGGTCTGAGCTATAGGGAGAGGTTGAGTAGGCTGGGACTCTATTCCTTGGAGTGCTGGAGGATGAGGGGGTGTTCTTAATGAGGAGCTTAAAATCATGAGAGGAATACATCGGGTGGATGCACAGAGTCTCTTGCTGAGAGTAGGTAAATCAAGGACCAGAGGACATAAGTTTAAGGTATAGGGGAAATGATTTAATAGGAATCTGAGGGGTAACCTTTGCACATAGAGCATGATGTGTGTATTCAACAAGCTGGTAGTAAACGCAGGGAGAATCCCAACATTTAACAAACAGTTATACAGATACAAGGATAGGACTGGTTTGCAGGGGTATGGGCCAAATGAAGGCAGGTTGCACAAGTGTAGCAGGGACATTTTGGCCAGTGTGGGTGTTGGGTCAAAGGACCTTTTTCCACACTGTATCACTCTACGACTCTAAGGTGAGAGTCTATAGATTTAGCAGGGTCCTCAGCTGCAAGTTCTTCATTCAGAGACGTGTCCGTTTCTGGAATGAGCTGCCAGAGGAAGCAATAGAAGTGCATACAATCGCAACTTTTAAAATATATTTGGATGGATTGGATGGTTTTAGAAGGTTGTGGGTTAAATGTAGGCAATGGGTCGGGCCAAATTTATTGGCTGAAGGTCCTGTTTTGGTGTTTTACAGATGTATGACTATGACTGAACTAGAAACTGCTAAAATTTTAGTTGTGTCTTTATTCAAATCGACATCAAGGAATCATGCTGATATTATGCTCCCTTTGAAATTTGTACTGAACAGTTTCATTCAAACCCCGCTATAGTTTGTCTTCAAAACTGATAGCTCAACACTTTCTAATCAGAATCTATTTCTGTTCATCTTTCATGGGTTTGAAATGGGATGAACTGCCGTCAAGGCTCATTAAATAAATGGTTTAGTTTTTAAGTACAAATCATTTTTCCTTCCAATTTACACGTATTTTAATTGCATTTTTCCCTCATAAACTAGCAAAATTACCCTCATTCTCATTCCCTGGTGTGCAGTACCCAGCAGGAAGGACCACAACATTAAGTAGTCTTTCAGCCAAATCATGCACATTTCTTCATGGTCCTCATGTCTACCTACGTCCAGAAGACTGAATTCTAAACTGTTCAGCCTCATAAATTTAATTCGCAACCATGAATCATGCAAGTGATAGTATAATATTAATGATCAGGAGTTGACATTACACACAGAAAGTGTAGCTGCGTAGTGGTACTGATGAGCAATCATCGACTTGAAACTTCAACGCTGCTTCTTTCTCCACAGATGCTGCCTTGCTCAATGTTTCCCCATGTTTTGTTTCAAATATCCTTTTATTAATATCTACTTTCTTAGACAAGGCTGAACAGGGATTGACTTTTAAATTTTGTTGTACCATGTGCAATGACAATAAAGGGATTCATCATTCATTCATTCATTAACTATTAAAAACAGGTTGACACGTGCTATATTCCAGACAGCAAAATGAATAAAAACTTACACGCAGGTTGCCTGGATTACGAGAGAGAGATTTATTACCCAACATTCCCTACTTATATACAACACCAAGTTATTAACATATACATGAATGTGCATGAATATGTTACACTGCTCTCCTTTTTTAAAGTATTAAATCTAAGTACTCATTTACAATTTTGTTGTTGTGATACTTGATTTAAACCAGTATTCATGAAGGGGGTGTGTGGGATGGGTGGAGGGTGTATGGGGGTGGGGGTGTATGGGGGTGGGGGGGGGGTGTGGGGGAGAGGTGTGTGGGGGAGTGGGGGGTTTTTTGGGGGCATGGGGGGGGGGGGGGGGGGGGGGGGGGGAAGGGGGGGTGTACAATGCAAAACCCAAAATATGGAATAAGCTGTGAGACAAAGAGCCACAGCTCATATGTTCATGTGAGGAATATGTGAGAAGGGCACATTGAACAAGGCAGAATATTAGCATAGAGGTCTGGAAAGTGATAAGTTCCACCAGAGCCCAACCATCATCTGTCAACAGTATTTATATCTATGTGGATGCTGCATATGATGCAAATTAAAGTAACTCCTTCTGCCTGCACATTATCCAGATACCTGCATGTCCAGCCCATATAAAAATCTCCTAAGGGCCTCTTCTGCATTTTCTTCCTTCAATATCTATGGCAATGTGACTCAGATACTTAACTCTCTCTCTGTAAAGATTATGCTTGGCACATTTATTTTATTTTCAGTTCAGTTAAGATTATTAACACATGTACCGAGGTACAGTGCAAAGTTTTTGTTGCGTGCAAACCAGTCAGCGGAAAGACAATACATGATTACAATCGAGTCATTTACGGTTTAGATACATGATAAGGGAATAACGTTTAGTGCAAAGTAATGCCCGTAAGTCCAATTAAATATAGTCCGAAGGTCACCAATGATTCAGTTGCCTTGTAACAGCTGGGAAGAAACTCTCCCTGAATCTAGTTGTGTACATTTTCATACTTCTATACCTTTAGCCTGATGGGACAGGGGAAAAGAGGGAATGGCCAGAGTGCAACTCATCCTTGATTATGCTGCTGGTCTTGCAGAGGCAGCGTGAGGTATAAATGGAGTCAATGGATTGTTGGTTTGTGTGATGGTCTGGGCTGCGTCCACAATTCACTGCAATTTCTTGTGGTCTTGGATGGAGCTGTTCCCAAGCCAAGCTGTGATGCATCCTGAATAAATGCTTTCTATGGTGTATCTGTAAAAGTTGGTGCGAGTTGTTGGGGACATGCCAAACTTCCTAAGCCTTCTAAAGAAGAAGAGACATTGGTGTGTTTTCTAGTCGTTGCTTCAGTATGGGTGGTCCAGGAGAAGTTGGTGATATTAACTCCTAGGAATTTGACGTTTTCAACCATGTCTATTTTGGCGCGAACAATGCAAACTGGGGTGTGTGTACTGATTCACTTCCTGAAGTCAATCACTATCTCCTTTGTCTTGCTGACATTGAGAGAAAGGTTGTTCTCTCGACACCAGGACACGAGGTTCTCAATTTCCTTCATGTCTCATCATTATTTGTGTCGTCACAATGGTGATGTCACTGCAAAATTGAAAATTGAATTATATTTGTGCATGGCTGCACAGTCGTGGGTGAACAAAGAGTAAAGGAGGCAGCTGAGAACGCAGTCTTGTGGACCACTATTGTTGAGGATTATTGTAGAGGACAATTTGTCCCCTATCCTCACTGATTGTTGGTCAGGAAACTTTCCCCTCTTACTCTGAAGCTATGTGTAGATTGGCTATTTTATACTAGCCATTTATAGTGCTTTTTAGTAGTGACTCCATCTATTATCAAGAGCTTGCCTACGCTACTTAGTATGAGTAGCAGCTCGGAGATGTAATGCCTGCAGATCCTTGGTGTAAGTAGATTTAATAAACGTGTGTTGTATCTTGATTTGTGTTCGAGCCGGCTATGTTTTCTATTATTTGATAACTGAACCCTGGGGAAAATATTTTGAACTAATCTATACCTCCCATAATTTAATAAACTTCTGTCAGGTCTCCCCTCATCTCTGATGCTCCATAAAACAACAATCTAAGTTTGAACAAACCTTTTCTTATAATTACTACCCTGTAATCCAGGCAGCAGCATGTTAAACATCATTTGCACCTCTCCAAAGTCTCCATGTCTTTCCCATAATGAGGCAACTAGATCTGCACACAATACTCCAAATGCGGCCCAACCATCTATACTATTACTAAAAGTCTCATTTTGACCACTTCCTGTCTGCATTGTAAATACATTTTAGAAAAAACGCTACCCTATAGCGCTATGATTTTTCACCATCTTACTCACCGTCCTCCTCTCCTCCAACTGCCCCAAGGTTTTTTCTGATCGGTGAAATAATGAAAAGTTAGGAATGTTTAAAAAATCGTGAGATCGGCAGATTGGTCTTCTCGCCTGTCAGTCACCACGATGAAGGTAACGCCCCTTCTGGGGGCCCAGGAGAATAAAGCCCAGAAGGCCGGACGTGACTCAGTCACCCTGGAAGACCATGAGTGAGAGTTGAGTCCAGAAATGTGAGTCTAGAAATGAAACATCAAGATCAGACGAGACTGAGGGCTAACTGGATAGGCCAAACATTTCACTCTTCATTCACTTCCAAATCCAGAGGTGCTGCAATTATTATTCGTAAAGGAATTCCATTTAAATCAAAGAATACTATTTCAAATAAGGAAGGGAGATATCTTATAGTAGCAGGAGAGATCAATAATACGCCAATTACGCTGGTAAATATATATGCGCCCAACTTTGATAACCCTCAATTTTTTAATAAAATTCTGAATATAATCACAGAATTTAATTATCAAAATGTTATAATTGGAGGAGACTTCAACTGTGTTTTAGACCCTTATTTAGATAAATCGATGCAAAAACAAAAAGGTAATATGAAATCTAAAACCAGTGAACTCTTACATACATATATGGAAAACACAAATATAGCAGATGTATGGAGGATTGCAAATCCGACGGGAAGGGACTACTCGTTTTATTCAACGGTGCATAAAACATATTCACGGATAGACTATTTTCTTGTGGATACAAAATTAATTCCACATACTATGAATGCCGGACGTGACTCAATACCACCTTAATGCGATTTCAGATCATTCTCCGCTAACCTTTGTTTTAAAATTAGAAGGAATGTCTATGAATAAATCGTTATGGAGGTTTAATTCGCAACTTTTAAAAGACCCACAAGGGAGTATATATCTAAAAAAACAGATGGACTTATTCTTTGAGATAAATGATACACCAGATATATCCCCCGCGCTATTATGGGAATCCTTTAAAGCATTTATTAGAGGAGTCATTATTTCATTTCAAGCTTATCAAAATAAAAATAATAAGAAAGAACAAAGACATTTAGAAGAACAAATACAACAATTAGATACAGATAATGCTAAAGATCCAACTATGGATAAACATAATAAAATCCTATTATTGAAATTCAAGCTAAATAAATTATTGTCAGAGAAAGTTATAACATTATTCCAAGTTACAAAACAAGAACACTTTGAATTCGGGGACAAACCCCACAAACATTTAGCACGCCAGTTGAAAAACGGGAAAAAGAGAATGCAATACTAAAGATTAAATCAGATAGTGGGGAATTATTAACATTACCCAAGGATATCAATAAAAGATTTGCTCAATTTTACCAAAATCTATATACATCTAAAACGTCAATAGATAATAATAAAGTTTCAGAATTTCTGGAAAATTGTAACCTCCCACAATTAGAATTGAGGGAACAAGAGGAACTGGGAGCAACATTTACTTCTAAGGAGATAGAAGACACAATAAAAACAATGAAGAATGGAAAAACACCAGGACCAGACGGATTCAGTAACGAATTCTATAAAGCCTTTTACGACATAGTGACCCCACGATTACAGAAAATGTATACATACGCTTTTAAAGAGCAAAGCTTACCCGAAACATTAGCAGAATCAACGATTACATTAATACTTAAAAAAGATAAAAACATAGAAGAACCAGGCTCATATAGAGCTATTGCTTTGTTAAATACGGATCAAAAAATAATAGCGAAAACACTAGCCAGTAGACTAAGCAGGTACGTTAGTAGACTAATAAATGGAGATCAAACAGGATTTATACCTAAGAGACACTCATTCAATAATTTGAGACGTTTGCTTAACATAATGCACTCACATAAATCTCACGACCAAGAGTTATCTATCATCTCACTGGACGCAGAAAAAGCGTTTGATCAAGTAGAATGGGAATATATGATTAAAGTATTGCAAAAATTCCAATTGGGAGAAAACTTCATTGCATGGATAAAACTATTATATAACAAACCTACGGCTAGAATATTAACTAATAATATATTATCCTCGAAATTTGAACTATCAAGGGGTAATAGACAAGGATGTTCATTATCACCGCTGTTATTTGCTTTGGTAATTGAACCCCTTGCTGAAAAAATAAGAACACACCCGGATATTTATGGTTATAATACAAAATACTCAAAGAATAAAATATCCCTATATGCCGATGATGTACTACTGTACATCACAAAATCACAAATTAGTATACCAAACATATTAAATTTAATTGAGGACTTTGGATCCTTTTCGGGATATAGAATAAATTGGAACAAAAGTGAAATTATGTCGATAAAACCAAAAGACTCAACACATCTTCGGAAATTTCCCTTTAAAATAGCTACAGAAAAATTCAAATATTTGGGAATTGAAATTACTAGAAATTACCAGGATATGTTTAAAGCCAATTATAATCCCTTACTCAAGAAATTGAATAATCTGATTAAATTCTGGAAAACACTTCCGATGTCCTTAATAGGCAGAATAAATGCTATTAAAATGATTTTCTTACCACAAATCCTATACCTATTTCAATCAATACCTATATACCTCCCAAAAAAGTTTTTCAAAAAATTGGACTCAGACATTACAAATTTTATATGGGATTATAAATCCCATAGAATACAAATAGCACACCTTAATAAACGAAAAGAGCTGGGGGGTGTAGCGCTCCCTAATTTTATGTATTATAATTGGGCAGTAAATATTAAAAATATGATTCACCTGCTGGACAATTCTGCACAGCAGGTGGACTGGATGGTAATGGAAAAAGGGGACTGCTCCCCGAGTAATATAGGAGAGACCATCCTCTCACCAATAAATTTGAATAATAAAAATTATAATAAAAATCCAATTATACATAATACAATAAGAACATGGAAACAAATAAAACAGAATTTAAAATTAAGAAACCTATCTCTTTTAATACCAATAGTCAATAATCCATCGTTTAAACCATCAACCATAGACAAATCATTTATACAATGGGAAAGAATGGAAATCAAAACGCTCGAAGATCTGTATGAATTGGGGAATTTACTATCATTTCAACAACTACAACTGAAATATAATTTGAAAAATAACCAATATTTTAAATATCTTCAAATTTGTGATTATCTGAAAAAACACACAAAAGACTATCATAATATGCCTTCCGACTTATTGGATGAAGCAATGAAGACAAAGGCGGAATCAGCTAATTTAATATCGTGCCTATATAATATCATTTTAAACATAGAAATATCCACAACAGATGGAATTAGAAAAGATTGGGAACAAGAATTAGCTATAAAAATCTCAAAAGAGACTTGGGATAATCATTTACTACAGGTGCATAAATGTTCGATCAACGTACGACATACGCTCATCCAATTTAAAACATTACATAGATTATATTATTCAAAAACTAAATTAAATAAAATCTTCCCTAATGTTTCACCAATCTGTGATAAATACCTGTGTCAAGAAGCTACCATAGCGCACTCTTTTGTTTTTTGTACAAAAATCCAAAAATTCTGGTATGAAATATTTGATATTTTTTCAAAATTAATCAAAATAAAACTGGTACCAAAACCAGAATGGATTATCTTCGGAATATCGGAAGGTAACCCTGAACTAAACGTGTTTCAGAAGAATTTATTTAATTACGGGCTAATAATGGGAAAAAAGCTTATACTTAAATTCTGGAAAAATGCGCCCACACCAACAATAAAAATGTGGATATCAAATATGTTTCAAACATTACATTTGGAAGAGATGAGATTCCTCTTAGCAGGTAAAGCAGACCAACTCCAAAAGGCGTGGTCTATGTTTCTGGACCTATTACAAGTATGAGGTGCAATAGTAATTTAAATAAACAAATAAATAAATAAGTGGTATCAGGACCTGTTAACGGGAGGTAAAACAACAAAAACAGACTTGGTTGGTAGTCCCCTTTCTGCGGAGTTTAATGTTATAATAGAGCGATTGTTCCTATTTTCTTTTTCTTTCTTTTCTAGGATCTATTTCCCCACTTTACTTTCTTCTCTAACTTCTTTTCTAAGGGGCTTTCTTTTCCCAACACTCTTGCACTTCACGACTCTCGCGCACTTTCTTTACTTTCCCTACTTCTACCTTTTTCTTAAAGCTCAAAAAAAATGAAGCGGTACAAAAAATGTATTAAGATATGTGTTGTATAGTATTGTAATTTACCGTACTTCTAATAAAAATAAAATAAAGAAAATAAATTTAAAAAAAGAAATGTGAGTCTATACCGTGAGTGAACTGAACTGTGAGTCTGCACTGTGCTGCTTGAACTAAACTGTAGGGTCTGCACTGTGCTGCTTTAATTGAATGTTGTGCTCATTCCAGAAGTCCTGCTCACTGCAGAAGTCCCGCTCAGGGGAGATGCCGCGCTCAACCGTGTGAATAGGTTCAAGATCTCACAATTGTTCATCCCAGTTAGGCAAAAGAATAAATCAGTGAAGCTAGTGCATCTGTGGATAACAAGGGAAATCAGGGATAGTATCAAAACAAAGGATGAAGTGTACAAATTAGCCACAAAAAGCAGTTTACCACAGGACTGGGAGAAATTCAGTCCAGCATAAGGAGGACAAAAGGCTTAATTAGGAAAGGGAAAATAGATTATGAAAGAAAACTGGCAGGGACCATAAAAACTGACTGCAAATGTTTTTATAGATATGTGAAGAGGAAAAGATTAGTTAAAACAAATGTAGGTTCCTTGCAGTCAGAAACAGGCAAATTGATCATGGGGAACAAGGACATGGCAGACCAATTGAATAACTACTTTGGTTCTGTCTTCACTGAGGAAGACATAAATAATCTGCCGGAAGTATCAAGCGACCGGGGGTTAAATGAGATGTTACAAAAAATGTATTAAGATATGTGTTGTATAGTATTGTAATTTACCGTACTTCTAATAAAAATAAAATAAAAAAGTAGACTGAGTGAAATCCAAGTTAGCTGGGAAGTGGTGTTAGGTAAATTGAATGGATTAAAGGCCGATAAATCCCCAGGGCCAGATAAGTTGCATCCCAGAGTACTTAAGGAAGTAGCCGCAGAAATAGTGGATGCATTAGTGATAATTTTTCAAAACTCTGGAGTAGTTCCTGTGGACTGGAGGGTATCTAATGTAACCCCACTTTTTAAAAAGGGAGGGAGAGAGAAAATGGGGAATTACAGACCAGTTAGTCTAACATCGGTGGTGGGGAAAATTCTAGAGTCAGTTATTAAAGATGGGATAGCAGCATATTTGGAAAGTGGTGAATTCATTGGACAAAGTCAGCATGGATTTATGAAAGGTAAATCATGTCTGATGAATCTTATAGAATTTTTCGAGAATGTAACTAGTAGAGTGGATAAGGGAGAACCAGTGGATGTGTTATATCTGGACTTTCAGAAGGCTTTCGACAAGGTCCCACATAAGAGATTAGTATATAAAGTTAAAGCACACAGCATTGGGGGTTCAGTATTGATGTGGATAGAGAACTGGCTGGCAGACAGGGAGCAAAGAGTAGGAGTAAATGGGTCATTTTCAGAATGGCAGGCAGTGACTAGTGGGGTACTGCAAGGCTCAGTGCTGGGATCCCAGCTATTTACAATATATGTTAATGATCTGGATGAGGGAATTGAATGCAACATCTCCAAGTTTGCTGATGACACAAAGCTAGGGAGTAGTGTTAGCTGTGAGGAGGATGCTCGGGGGCTGCAAGGTGACTTGGATAGGTTGGGCGAGTGGGCAAATGCATGGCAGATGCAGTATAATGTGGATAAATGTGAGGTTATCCACCTTAGTTGCAAAAACAGGAAAGTAGACTATTATCTGAATGGTGGCCGATTAGGAAAAGGGGAGATGCAATGAGACCTGGGTGTCATAGAAACATAGAAACATAGAAATTAGGTGCAGGAGTAGGCCATTCGGCCCTTCGAGCCTGCACCGCCATTCAATATGATCATGGCTGATCATCCAACTCAGTACCCCGTACCTGCCTTCTCTCCATACCCTCTGATCCCCTTGGCCACAAGGGCCACATCTAACTCCCTCTTAAATATAGCCAATGAACTGGCCTCAACTACCCTCTGTGGCAGAGAGTTCCAGAGATTCACCACTCTCTGTGTGAAAAAAGTTCTCCTCATCTCGGTTCTAAAGGATTTCCCCCTTATCCTTAAGCTGTGACCCCTTGTCCTGGACTTCCCCAACATCGGGAACAATCTTCCTGCATCTAGCCTGTCCAACCCCTTAAGAATTTTGTAAGTTTCTATAAGATCCCCTCTCAATCTCCTAAATTCTAGAGAGTATAAACCAAGTCTATCAAGTCTTTCTTCATAAGACAGTCCTGACATCCCAGGAATCAGTCTGGTGAACCTTCTCTGCACTCCCTCTATGGCAATAATGTCCTTCCTCAGATTTGGAGACCAAAACTGCACGCAATACTCCAGGTGTGGTCTCACCAAGACCCTGTACAACTGCAGTAGAACCTCCCTGCTCCTATACTCAAATCCTCTTGCTATGAAAGCCAACATACCATTTGCTTTCTTTACTGCCTGCTGCACCTGCATGCCTACCTTCAATGACTGGTGTACCATGACACCCAGGTCTCACTGTATCTCCCCCTTTCCCAATCGGCCACCATTTAGATAATAATCTGCTTCCCGTTTTTGCCACCAAAATGGATAACCTCACATTTATCCACATTATACTGCATCTGCCAAACATTTGCCCACTCACCCAGCCTATCCAAGTCACCTTGCAGTCTCCTAGCATCCTCCTCACACCTAACACTGCCCCCCAGCTTAGTGTCATCCGCAAACCTGGAGATATTGCCTTCAATTCCCTCATCCAGATCATTAATATATATTGTAAATAGCTGGGGTCCCAGTACTGAGCCTTGCGGTACCCCACTAGTCACTGCCTGCCATTGTGAAAAGGACCCGTTTACTCCTACTCTTTGCTTCCTGTTTGCCAGCCAGTTCTCTATCCACATTAATACTGAACCCCCAATGCCATGTGCTTTAAGTTTGTATACTAATCTCTTATGTGGGACCTTGTCGAAAGCCTTCTGGAAGTCCAGATACACCACATCCACTGGTTCTCCTCTATCCACGCTACTAGTTACATCCTCGAAAAATTCTATAAGATTCGTCAGGCATGATTTACCTTTCGTAAATCCATGCTGACTTTGTCCAATGATTTCACCACTTTCCAAATGTGCTGCTATACCATCTTTAATAACTGACTCTAGCAGTTTCCCCACTACCGACGTTAGACTAACTGGTCTGTAATTCCCCGTTTTCTCTCTCCCTCCCTTCTTAAAAAGTGGGGTTACGTTTGCTACCCGCCAATCCTCTGGAACTACTCCAGAATCTAAAGAGTTTTGAAAGATTATTACTAATGCATCCACTATTTCTGGAGCTACTTCCTTAAGTACTCTGGGATGCAGCCTATCTGGCCCTGGGGATTTATCGGCCTTTAATCCATAATCATGGTACGCCAGTCATTGAAAGTAGGAATGCAGGTGCAGCAGGCAGTGAAGAAAGCAAATGGTATGTTAGCATTCATAGCAAAAGGATTTGAGTATAAGAGCAGGGAGCTTCTACTGCAGTTGTACAGGGTCTTGGTGAGACCACACCTAATCTGAGGAAATACATTCTTGCCATAGAGCGAGTACAGAGAAAGTTCACCAGACTGTTTCCTGAGATGGCAGGACTTTCATATGAAGAAAGACTGGATAGACTTGGCTTGTGCACACTAGAATTTAGAAGATTGAGGGGGGGTGGGGGGGGGGGAAATCTTATAGAAACTTACACAATTATTAAGGGGTTGGACAGGCTAGATGCAGGAAGATTATTCCCGATGTTGGGGGAAGTCCAGAACTAGGGGTCACAGTTTAAGGATAAAAGGGAAGTCTTTTAGGACCGAGATGAGAAAATCATTTTTTACACAGAGAGTGGTGAATCTGTGGAATTCTCTGCCACAGAAGTTGGTTAAGGCCAGTTCATTGGCTATATTTAAGAGTGAGTTAGATGTGGCCCTTGTCGCTAAAAGGATCAGGGGGTATAAAGAGAAAGCAGGGTGGGATACTGAGTTGGATGATCAGCCATGATCATATTGAATGGTGGTGCAGGCTCGAAGGGCCGAATGGCCTACTCCTGCACCTATTTTCTATGTTTCTATGTTTCTATGTATGAGTTTTACTGTCATATATATGTGAGTGTGTGAGAGTGTGTGATGGATGGTGTGAGTGTGTATGTGAGAGATGGTGTGTGTGTGAGATTGAGGGTGTGTATGTGAGTGTATGTGTGTGAGATGAAGGGTGTGCGTGTGTGTGTGAGCACACCAGCAATGAGTGAGTCAACTGCCAGCAGATACTGGAACAATCGAAGGTAGATAAAAAAATGCTGGACAAACTCTGCGGGAGAGGCAGCATCTATGGAGTGAAGGAATGGGTGACGTTTCGGGTCAAGACCCTTCCTTAGACTGGCTAAAGAAGGGTCTTGACCCGAAACATCACCCATTCCTTCGCTCTCATATAACTTCCTGATCACTATACTTGTGTTGCTACTTTCAGGGAGTTATGTACTTTGACACCAAGATCCCTTTCTACACCATGAACTGTAGACTTTCCCCTTGCTTTCAATCTCCCAAATTTCAACACCGAACAGTTGCTCAGATTAAATTCTATCTGCCATTTCTACACCATATGTATAGATAATCTATATCCTGTTGTATCCTTTAAGTGTTGTTCACTATCGGAATTTTTATGTTTTCTGCAAACTTACTAATCAAAAACTACATTTTCATCCGTCTTTTATATATATATAAATCTATAAATCTATATATATATAAATATATAAATTTTATATATATATAAATGATATATATCACAATCAAAATGAGGCCACAACTGACGCACAATGCCACCAACCTCCAGCCAGAATAAGACCCTTCTGCTATGACTCTCTGTCTTCCATGAGTAAGCCATTTCTGAATTCAAACAACCAAATCACTGTGAATCACATGCATTTTGGGATGGGATCAGCCAACCATGAAGGACCTTTTCAAGTACATTACCAAAGGCATGTAGATTACAACCTGCTGCCCTACTTCCATCACTTCCTCAAAAATCCCAATCATGTTTTGAGCAAAGCACAAAGTACTGGAGTAACTCAGCAAGTCAGGCAACATCTGTGGACGGAAAGGATAAACGACTCTTCTTCAGACTTTGTGTTTTGCTCAAGATTTTGGCATCTTTAGTTCCTTCTGCACCCAATCAAGTTTGTAAGACATGACCACCCTCCCAAAGTCATGCTGACTGTTCCTAGTTAGCCCATTCACTTCCAAATACGAATAAATCCTATCCCTAAGAATCTTCTCCAATAGCTTTCCTGCCACTGATGTCAGGCTCACCTGCCTATAATTTTCTGCATTGACCCTATGTCCTTTCTGTTGGTTTGATCTCTCAATGTTTGGAATACAAGGAACAAAATATATTATCACAAAATTAATTGTTCCGTAAAATAAATCAATACAAAGGCAATTGACATTGGTGTAAAATTGATCGCCGTAGACAGATACAGTCAACTTGTATCCTGAATACACATTTGGAAATGACTTATCCAACATTAGACAGCAAATGCAAGTGGAATTGTTCAACACAGTTTGGTGGAGTTTCAAGCAGTGAACAACACTGTTACAGGAATCGCCAGGATACAGATGATCTATGCATATGGTGAAGAAATGGCAGATAGCGCATGAATGGTGACATGAACAAGCAAACAGACATGGAGATGGCTAAAGCTGCCACCAGGTTATCCTTTTTGTAATAATGACCCAGTTTTTCTCTATCCACAGACAGTTTCTGATCAACTGAGACTTTCTAGTACTAACCTCTTCATTTCAGGCATCAGCTATATCTCTGATCTGGATTTGCTAGCTTTAACCTGCTTCTTTGGTTGTTTTCTGTCTTTCAAACTGCCCTCATTAATCTATCAGCCACCTGGCTCCATGGGTAGCAGAATCACCTGTGGTGTACTCTATCAGAAGTCATAAGGAATAGCAGTAGGATTAGGCCATTCAGCCCATCAAGTCTACTGATCCGTCTCTCCCTCCAAACCCCATTCTCCTGCCTTCTCCCCATAACCTCTGACACCTGTACTAATCAAGAATCTATCTATCTCTTCATCTCATTAATTTTCACTTTCCGAGCCCCACTCCCTCATGTTTACTATGGATGTTCAGTCACTCTACACCTCCACCCCTACCAGGAAGGCCGTAAAGCCCTAAGTTTATTCCTCAACTGCAGAACCATCCAATTACCCTCTACTAACACTACTCCGCCTAGCAGAGCTGGTCCTAACCCTCAACAACTGCTCCTTTAACTCCTCCCACTTCCTCCAAGTCCAAGGCATAGCTATGGGCGCCTGCTTGGGCACTGGCTATGCCAAACCCTTTGTAGGGTACATTGAACAATCCCTGTTCTAGGCGTATACTAGTCCCATCCCCGAACTATATCTCCGTCACATTGACAACTGCAGTGGTGCCAATGCCTGTACTTATGCAGAACTCATGGACTTCATCAAGTTCACCACCAATTTACATCCCACTCTCAAATGTACTTGGACCATCTCCGATAACCCCCTCCTCTTTCTTGATCTCACAGTCTCCATCACAAGAAATAGACTATTGACTGACATCTATTACAAACCCACTGACTCCCACAACTATCTCAACTACACTTCTTCCCACCCTGCTTCTTGCAAAGACTCTATCACCTACTCCCAATTCCTCCGTCTACGCCACATCTGCGCCCAAGATGAGATGTTCCATACCAGGACAACCGAGATGTCCTCATTCTTTAGGGAATGGGGGCTCCCCTCTCCCATCATAAATGAGGCCCTCCTCAGAACCCTGCAGCTGTGCCCTTGCTCCCCCTCCCCCTAGTTGCATCAGAGACAGAATCCCCCTGATCCTTACCTTCCAACCCATTAGGCGCCACATACAACACAGATGCTGCCTGTCCCACTGAGTTACTCCAGCTTTTTGTGTCTATCTACTGTATCTACTGTATCTCTGCCTTAAAAATATCCACTGACATGGCCTCCACAGCCTTCTATTCCCTTTGTCCTCTTCATCTTACCCCTCTCTGTAACCTGAAACTGTTGTCTTTTTGCTTTTCAAGTTCTGATTGATGCTCTTTGATCTTAATCATGAGCTGTGTTTCCCTTCCCACAGGTGCCGCCTGACCTTCTGAATGTTTCCGGCATTTCTGTTTTCCTTTCGGATTTCCAGCACCATTCTCTTTCCGATTTATAAGACGTCATGCTGCCGGAGGAATATTTGCTGTTCAAATAGTAGCGTATCAATAAATGCTTTGATGAGATAAAACAACAAAGATTTCAGCAAACTGACAACTTTCTGAATCAGTTTAACTGTTGTTTAACACTTTGAAAATGCTAACACACCAAATCTGTTATCTGGTGACTAGTATGTGCCACCTCTACCCATCTGAGGCCGGGCGCCAACTCACAGAAACCCGACTGGGTGGTCGAATTTGCTGACAAGGGAGGTGCCGTGGTAGTCTAGCGCACTGATCTCTACTGGTCTGAGGCCGGGCGCCAACTCTCAGACACCTCCTCCCAGTTATCCTTGGACCATGACCCCACAGATGAGCACCAGGCCATTAACTCAAGCACCATCACTGGCTTCATAGCTTCCGCTCCCTGCCCTCTCGCCTCCAACCTCGTTGTTCCCCAGCCCCGCACGGCCTGGTTTTACTTCTTCCCAAAATCCACAAACCTGACTGTCCTGACAGACCCATAATTTCTGATTGTTCTCGTCCCATCAAACTTATTTCCACATACCTCGACTCCATCCTATCCCCCCTGGTCAAATCCCTCCCTACCTATGTCCAAGACACCTCACATGCTCGTTGTTTCCTTCATGACTTCCTTTTTACAGGCCCCCACTCATTCATCTTCACCATGATATCCTACACCTCCATCCCCCACCAGGAGGGTCTTAAAGCCCTCCATTTCTTCCTCGACCGCAGAGCCAACTAATCCCCATCTACTAATACTCTCCTCTGCCTGGTCCTTACCCTCAACAACTTTTCCTTTGACTCCTCCCATTTCCTCCAAATCCATGGCTATGGGCATGCGCATGGACCCAGCTATGCCTGCCTCTTTGTAGGGTAAGTCAAACAATGCTTGTTTGAGGCATATCGTGGCCCTATCCCCGAACTCTACCTCTGCTACATTGACGACAGCATTGGTGCTATTTCCTGCACCTATGCAGAACTCACTGACTTCATCCATTTCACCACTAACTTCCATCCGGCACTCAGGTTCACCTGGACCATTTCCAACATCTCCCTACTGTTTCTAGACCTCATCATCTCCATCGCAGGTAGCAGATACTGTACCTCATCTACTGCAACCGCAGTTCCAGATGTCACCTTCTCTACATCAATGAGACCAAGCGCAGGCTTGGCAATCACTTAGCCCAACACCTCTGCTCAGTTCTCAATAAACAACCTAATCTACCGGTGGCTCAGCACTTCAATGCCCCCTCCCATTCCGAATCCGACCTTTTTGTCCTGGCCTCCACCATGATCAGATTGAGTCCCACCGCAAATTGGAGGAGCAGCACCTCATATTTTGTTTGGGTACTTTACACCCCAGCGGTATGAACATTGACTTCTACAATTTTAGGTAGTCCTTGCTTCTCCCTCCTTCCTCTCCCCTTCCTAGCTCCCCCACAGACTACTGTGTCCGCCTCTTCCTTTCTTTTTCCCACCCCCCCGACATCAGTCTGAAGAAGGGTCTCGACCCGAAACATCACCTATTCCTTTGCTCCATAGATGCTGCCTCACCCGCTGAGTTTCAATGGTCCAGGTGAACTTGAGTGCCGGATGGAGAGATCCAAGATGGCGGCGCGCACTGTCGCAGCGGCTCGAAGCTCTCCCTTTCGGTGCTTTTTTTGTGTTTTTGTTCGTATGTCTGTTTGACAATGATACGTTTTGTCGTGCGAATCTCACCTTCAGCCGACAGGATCTTCTGATTATCGGATTACAGTGTAAACAGGCAGTTAAGTGTGTTTTTCTGCATTCACGCAACATACCGGAGGAGATAGCCAGGACACCGGGCTCTCCGTGGATTGTTGTCGGCCCCAGCAAACGCCGGAGACGGAGGAGACACAGGAAGCAAAAGCGTGGTCGTCGGTCCGGACTACTCGCTAGGCTAAGGCAACAACCACATAAACCACCGCTACCCAGCATCATTCTCACCAACGCCAGATCCATCACCAACAAAATGGACGAACTAAGACTACAGGTCGCCACAAACAAATTCATCGCGAACAGTTGCATTCTGCTAATAACAGAGACGTGGCTACACGCACTTGTACCGGACGGAGCCATTGAGCTAGCAGGTCGCACAGCATTTCGCTGGGATAGAAACAAAGACTCCGGTAAGAGCAAAGGAGGGGGGTTATGCATCTACGTTCATAACAACTGGTGCACAAATACCACAATCATAGACAGACACTGTTCTGCTGATTTGGAGTACCTGATAGTTAGATGCAGGCCTTTCTACCTTCCACGTGAGTTTACCATGGTCATAGTTACAGCTGTGTATATCCCACCGGATGCTAATGCTAGCATAGCCCTAGGCTACCTCCATAGCGCTATCAGCAAACAAGAGAACACCTACCCCAAAGCAGTCCATATCATAGCTGGTGATTTCAATCACGCAGACTAAAATCAGTTCTCCCCAAGTTTGAACAACACATCAAATGTGCAACCAGGGGAGAAAATACATTATACAAGGCCTACTCAAACATCAAGAAGGGGTTTAGAGCCACACCACACCACTACTTAGGCCAGTCGGATCACCTATCCATTCACTTAGCACCAGCATACACCCCCCTCAGGAGAAAAGCTCAACCCACCACCAGGACAGTTAAAACTTGGCCTGAAGGAGCTTCCTCACAGCTACAGGACTGCTTTGAAAGGACAAACTGTACCCCAACCAGAAGCCGTGGATGACAAAAGAGGTCCAAACTCTCCTCAAGGACCGCAACACCGCCTTCAGGTCTGGCGACAGAGCCCTGTACAGCGCTGCTAGAGCCAACCTGAAGAAAGGCATCAGGGATGCCAAAGTGGCCCACAAGAGGAAGATAGAGGACCACTTTAACAACAAGGATCCATGGCGGGTGTGGCAGGGCATCCAGCACATCACCAACTACAAGCCCAGCAACAGCACGACGGCCAACGGCGATGCCTCACTGGCAGAGGAGCTGAACTGCTTCTTTGCTCGCTTCGAGGCAGAACCAGAAGAGTTCGTCACCATTCTCCCACCAGCCCCTAACAACAACAACTACACCCTCACTGTGCAGGAGCATGAAGTGAGGCGGGTGCTCAGGGCGGTGAACCCGAGGAAGGCTGCCGGCCCGGATGGCGTGACAGGAAGGGTTCTGAAAGAATGTGCAGACCAGCTCTCTGAGGTCTTCATGAAAATCTTCATCCTGTCCCTGTCCAAATCCATCATCCCACCGTGCCTGAAGTTTGCCACAATCATCCCACTACCAAAAAAGCCTGTTATCAGCGGCCTTAACGACTACCGACCAGTCACTCTCACACCAGTCATCATGAAGTGTTTCGAGAGGCTGGTCCAGCAGCACATCAAAGCCAGCCTCCCGCCCACCTTCGATCCACACCAGTTTGCCTACAGAGCAAATAGGTCCACTGAGGATGCCATCGCCACTGCTCTTCACACTGCACTGACCCACCTTGAACACAAGGGGAGCCATGTGAGGATGCTTTTCATTGACTTTAGCTCCGCTTTCAATACTATCATCCCCAGCAGACTGGTCACCAAACTCATGGATTTAGGACTCTCCCAACCCATCTGCCTCTGGATCAAGGACTTTCTGTCTAACCGCCCCCAGACCGTCAGACTGGGCCATCACCTCTCCACCCCCATCACACTGAGCACCGGCTCCCCACAGGGCTGTGTGTTGAGCCCCCTCCTCTACGCCCTCTACACCCATGATTGTGCCCCCGCCCACTCCACCAACACCATCGTCAAGTTTGCGGATGACACGACTGTGGTTGGACGCATCTCAGGAGGAGATGAGACAGCCTACAGGGAGGAAGTCCAAAGACTGGCAGCGTGGTGTTCAGACAACAACCTCATCCTAAACACCACAAAAACAAAGGAAATTATCATAGACTTTCGTAAGAACAGTGCAGCCCTCAAACCCCTATTCATCAATGGGGACTGTGTGGAAAGGGTCTCAGACTTCAGATTCCTGGGCACACAAATTACGGAGGATCTCTCCTGGACTACAAACACCACCACAGCGGTCAAGAAGGCCCAGCAGCGACTCTACTTTCTGAGGATCCTCAGGAAAGACAACCTGGAGGGAAGCTGCTGGTGTCCTTCTACCGCTGCTCCATCGAGAGTGTGCTGGCGTACTGTATAACCACATGGTATGCCAGCTGCTCTGCAGCGGACAGGAGAGCCCTTCAAAGGGTCATCAACACCGCACAAAAAATTACTGGCTGCCCACTGCCCTCCCTGAAGGACATCTTCAGCTCTCGCTGCCTTGGCAGGACAGCCAACATCCTAAAGGACCCTTCCCACCCTGGACACAACCTGTTCCACCTGCTGCCCTCTGGCAGACGGTACAGGTCTTTCAAAACACGCACAAACAGAGACAGCTTCACAGCTTCAGCCCATAGCCATACGTGAACTTAACAATGCAAAATAAGAAATAACACACATTCAACTGAATGGCTCTACCTCAGCTGCTATTGTTATTTATCTGTAATTTTTTAATTTGTTTTATATGTATGTATTTTTACCTTATCTTATATATTTAAAATTGCTCTTGTGAATCGCACCGTGGGATTGACTTTTAAATTTCGTTGTACCATGTGCAATGACAATAAAGAGATTCATTCATTCATTCCAGTATTTTTGTCTACCTTGTATTTCTGGTAATATTTGTACATTGTGCAGGCCAGAGGAAAGTTAATGTTTATAAACTTTCACATTTCTTTCTGTTTGCAGTTTCTTTGACTCTCTGGGTTCCTCGGCATGCTCGGGTAGAATTATTAGTTAGTTTCATTCACCACGATGGCAAGTATTTCTTGTTGAAGGCCGATGTCTAAATTAAATGTTAAGCTCTTGATCTGCTTGATTTGTCCTGTAGTTGGTGGTCTGCATTCAAGGACTTCATTGCTGAGTCGCGTGGTCATATAGGAGATCAAATACACTGGTTTCTGACCTGTAACTCACCTTGGTAATCTGCTGTACAATGAACAGGTTTAGAAATCAGAGATAGTCTAAAGCCCCTGTCCCAATTAGGAAACCTGAACGGAAACCTCTGGAGTCTTTGCGCCCCATCCAAGGTTTCCGTGCGGTTCCCGGAGGTTGCAGGTGGTTGCTGGAGGTTGCAGGTAGTGGAAGCTGGTAGGGAGACTGACAAAAACCTCCGGGATCCTCCGGGATCCTCCAGGAACTGCACGGAAACCTTGGGTGGGGCGCAAAATCTCCTGAGGCTCCCGTTCAGGTTTGCTAAGTGGGACAGGGCCATTACTCTCGATAGGTATCACCCATTCTCTATCAATCCTTCTAGGTTACAGGCCAAAAGAAGTTTGCACAACCCATACACTACATGACATGTACAAAACAGGAGGTTTTCTCATTAAGCGCTGGACAAATATCCTTTGTATTCTGCAACCTTTTCAACCATCGAAGAAATTCAATGTACACAACTACTGCTCTTCATGATGTATTAAACACTGTCACAGAACACAAATAAATACAAAACAATATTGGTTCCTAAAAGATAAATGTTCACACTAATTCTAATGAGTAGATTAGGGGGTAGTAGCTAAAGGGAGAAGTTGATAAGACTTGGATGGTTTCCTCTGGTACCCCAGAGCTAGCGGGAGACATGATGGAAAGATATAGAATTATGCGAGGCATAGATAGAGTAGACAGTCAGAATATTTTTCCCAAGATGGGAAAATCAAACACTTGAGTGCACAGTTTTAAAGTGAGAGGGACAAAGTTTGAAGGAGATTTACAGGGCAAGTGTTTTACACAGAGAGTCGCAAGTGCTTGGACCACACCTGGAACGCACCTGATTGAGGCAGGTACAATAATGGCATTTAACAGACTTTTGGATAGACATATCTATGTGGGAAGGAACGGCAGATGCTGGTTTCAAACGAAGATGGACACAAAATGTTGGAGTAACTCAGCAGGATGGCAGAAGGCAAAGAGTTGCAATAAAAGGAGCTTTTCAGTTGGATCAGGGGATTGAATGTTTTTTGGCCAAGTTTGCAGATGATGCTAAGATAGGTGAAGGGGCAGGCAATTTAGAGGAAACAATGACTCTGCAGAATGAATTGGACAGGTTAGGAGAGTGGGCAGAAGAGTGGCAGATAACATTCAGTATAGCAAAGTGCGGAGCCATGCATTTTGGTAATAAGAATAAAGGCATAGATTATTTCCTAAATGGAAAGCGAATCCAGAAATCAAAGGTGCAAAGGGACTTGTGAGTGTTGGTGCAGGACTCCCAAAAAGTTAATTTGCAAGTCGAATTGGTAGTAAGGAAGGCAAATTCAATGCTTGCATTTAAATCGAGGACTGGAATACAAAAACAGAGATGTAATGCTGAGGCTCTATAAAGCACTGGTCAGGCCACATTTGGAGTATTGTGAGCAATTTTGGGCCCCATATCTGAGGAAGGATGTGCTGGCTCGGGAGAGGGTCCAGAGGAGGTTTACAAGATTGATTCCAGGATTGAATGGGTTAGTATATGATGAATAGACTGTTAACCATAAATATTAAAGATTTGGAAGAGGGAATTAGGAGCAACACTAGCAAGTTTGCAGATGACACAAAGCTGGGTGGCAGTGTGAACTGTGAAGAGGATGTTAGGAGGTTGCAGGGTGACCTGGACAGGTTGAGTAAGTGGGCAGATACGTGTCAGATGCAGTATAATATAGATAAATGTGAGGTCATCCACTTTGGTGGCAAAAACGAGGGGGCAGATTATTATCTCAATGGGGTCAGGTCAGGCAAGAGGGAAGTACAGCGAGACCTGGGCGTCCTTGTACACCGGTCACTGAAGGTTGACTTACAGGTATAGCAGGCAGTGAAGAAAGCAAATGGAATGTTGGCCTTCATAACAAGAGGATTTCAGTATCGGAGTAAAGAGGTTCTTCTGCAGTTGTACAGGGCTCTGGTGAGACCACATCTGGAGTATAGTGTCCAGTTTTGGTCTCCTAATTTGAGGAAGGACATCCTTGTGATTGAGGCGGTGCAGCGTAGGTTCACGAGATTAATCCCTGGGATGGCAGGACTGCCATATGAGGAAAGATTGAAAAGACTAGGCTTGTATTCACTTGAGTTTAGAAGGATGAGGAGGGATTTTTTTCGAAACATATAAAATTATAAAAGCACTGGACAAGCTAGAGGCAGGAAAGGTATTCCCAATGTTGGGCGAGTCCAGAGCCAGGGGCCACAGTCTCAGAATAAAGGGGAGGCCATTTAAGACTGAGGTGAGCAAAAAACATTTTCACCCAGAGAGTTGTGAATTTGTGGAATTCCCCACAGTGGAGGCCAAGTCACTGGATGGATTTAAGAGAGAGTTAGATAGAACTCTAGGGGCTAGTGGAATCAAGGGATATCGGGAGAAGACAGACACGGGTTATTGATTGGGGACGATCAGCCATGATCACAATGAATGGCAGTGCTGGCTCGAAGGGCCGAATGGCCTCCTCCTGCACCTATTCTCTATGTTTCTATGTTTCTATGATGAGAAACTTGGAATTTGCAAAATAATGAAAGGCACAGATAGAGTGGATGTGGAAAGGATGTTTCACTGGGCGGAGAGTCTAGGACCAGAGGTCTTGGCCTCAGAATTAAAGGGCGCTATTTTAGAAAGGAGGTGAGGAGGAACATTTTTAGTCAGAGGGTAGTTAATCTGTGGAACTTATTGCCACAGAGGGCTGTTGAGGACATCAGTGGATATTTTTAAGGAAGTGATAGACAAATTCTTGAATAGAATGATTGTCAAGAGTTATGGGGAGAAGGGATTAGGAGGCAGATATCAGGCATGATTGAATGGTGGAGTAGACTTGATGGGCCGAATGGCCTAATCTCAAGCCTATAACATGAACATATGGCTGTGCAGGGAATGAAGGGATATGGATTATGTGCAGGCAGAAAATATTTGGTGTTAGCTTCATGTTCGACCTGGACTTTGCAAGGGCTGTTCTTGTGCTGTGTTCTTCAATAGACACAAAAAGCTGGAGTAACTCAGCGGGTCAGACAGCATCTCTGGAGAAAAGGAATGGGTGACATTTCGGGTTGAGACATTTCTTCAGTGAAGAAGCATCTCGACCCAAAACGTTACCCATTCCTTCTCTCCAGAGATGCTGCCTGTGCCGCTGAGTTACTCCAGCTTTATGTCCATCTTCGGTTTAAACCAGCATCTGCAGTTCCTTCCCACACGCTGTGTTCTTCTATGTTCGATGCTCATAATTTGGCATGAATGCTTGGTCATGGTGTGGGATTTCTGAGCTCTGTTTAAACATGGGAAAAAAAAAGATTAATTAGTCTCAGAATGAGGTTTGCTGCTTCAAGAAGTAAAGCTGCAATTTTTTTATATTTTATCTGTTTTCATGTGATTATCTCTTCTCTTCAGGAACTTAAATTGACAGTTCTTGTAACATTTTTGAGAATTACATCATCACTCTTTATTATTTATTTTTGTCATCTAATTTTCACTCAAACATTAGACAATTTCCTCCATGTATAACCTTAATAACTGTCATCTTTTTTTTTTCAAATTACAAAGAAGAACATTAACAACATTGACAGCTAAGCTCAAAACAATGGGCAAATATTGTGGACCAATGTGTGAATAAACTTGTTTTTATTATGAGGTTTGTTTAATACATAAGGAGTATTAACACAATATTCTTGCAGCAAGAATTCATCTTCACCCCAGCAGGATTATCCATTTGGGTTGATGAAGCATACAAGAGGCTACAAGAATCCATTGCTTTGAGAAACCTTTGGGTTTCATCTTGTTACGGTTGTCTATGTGTTTTAGTTTAGTTTAGTTTAGTGATACAGCGCGGAACCAGATCTTTCGTTCCACCGAGTCCACACCAATTAGCAATCTTCACACAAATGCACACGATCCTACAGGGACAATTTTACTTCGGAGTCACGTGAGTGACTTCGTGAAGAACCCCGGATATTGATCTTTTTGCATCCAGGTTAAATCATCAGTTACCAAGGTATATATCATGGGAACCAGATCCTGGGGCAGAAGCTACAGATGCATTCTCATTGCACTGGGGGAAATGGTTCATTTATGCATTTCCTCCTTTCTGCCTCATCAATCGGGTACTATGGAAAATTCAACTAGACTCGGCATCTGGGATTCTCATAGTACCTGATTGGCCTACCCAACCATGGTTCTCGGTGCTGCAGGATTTGGTGCTAACACCATATATTACTTTAAGACATAGTCCTCAGTTGCTGGTGCATCCGGTGACTGGGGACAGCCATCCTTGCCATAATTATCTGAATTTATTGGTTTGTAGACTCTGAAAGAACCACTTCGGCATATGGGTCTATCTGATAGAACTGTGGACATGATCACAGCAGCACAGAGAATTTCGACTCAAAAACAATATTTATGTCATATTAAGAAATGGACTAAATACTGCCTGGATAACAATCTAGACCACAGAAAGATGGATGTTCCAGCTGTGCTAGAATTTCTCACAAGCCTGCACTATGAAGGACTCAGTTACAGCACGGTCAATAGTGCTAGGAGTGCCTTGTCGAGTTATTTATAGGAAGGCACAGAAAGACAGGGTGTGGGCTCACATCCTCTAGTAGTAAAACTGTTATGAGGCATCTTTAACACAAACCCACCAAGGGCTAGATATAGCCAAATCTGGGATGTGAGTGTAGTCCTAACCATGTTACGGAATTCGTCACCGGCTACAGCATTAACGCTGAACAAACTCACAATGAAAATGGTAATGCTTATGGCGCTGGTCGCAGCGCAAAGGGTCCAGTCATTGCAGAAATTAAGATTGGATAACTTCACTGAGGCCACAGGAAGTTTGATTTTCGTGATCCAGGGCCTTATTAAGCAAAATAGACCAGGATCAGCGGGTCAGGTCATAGAGTTCATAGCCTATCCGCAGGACGAACGCCTCTGTGTAGTGAAACACATTGTGTTATATATTGACAGAACAAGGGCTATCAGAGGCAATGAAAAGGCTCTTTTGATTAGCCATAAGAAGCCGTACCATAAAGTCTTGACTCAGACCATTTCACGGTGGCTGAGATATTGCTTAATTCAGGCAGGAGTGGACACTAATGTATTCAAATCTCACTCCACCAGGGCTGCAGCTACATCAGCAGCTAATCGCCTTGAGGTACCGATGGACAAAATCCTCAGAACTGCAGGATGGTCATCAGAGAAAACGTTTCACACATTTTACAACGAACCAGTTAGAAAAGAAGAAACGTTTTCGGGGAAAATTTTAAGTTCTATATAATTTATACCTGAAGCTTACAAGGTTTATGAATTGATTTAATAAATATTATTTACCATTTTTGTTTAAAATGTTGGTATGAATGTATTTCTTGAATACCAGTAACAATTTCTCCCAAACTACCAAGGCAGTTGTGAAGCTTGGACTCGTTCCACGGCATGAGGTCACAGAGCTTTGAAATCTTCACGAAGTCACTCACGTGACTCCGAAGTAAAATAGTAAGATTAAACGAGAACTTACCAGTTTGAAGTTTGATCTTTATTTTATGAGGAGGAACGTTGAGGGAATACGTGCCCTCCGCTCCCACCCTCATATGGTCATATCTTAAACTGGTATCTCTTTAATAATCTTACTATCTTAGGTCATTATAGTGTATCTGTGACCTCACACCGCTGCTTTGAAGGATGACACGCATGCGCCGTAGCGGGGTTCTTCACGTATTCCCTCAACGTTCCTCCTCATAAAATAAAGATCAAACTTCAAACTGGCAAGTTCTCGTTTAATCTTACTATTTATATTTATACCAAGCCAATTAACCTACACACCTGTACGTCTTTGGAGTGTGGGGGAGAAACCAAAGATCCTTGAGAAAAGCCGTACGGTCACGGTGAGAACGTACAAACTCCATACAGTCAGCATCCATAGTTGGAATCGAACCCGGGTCTGTGATGCTACAAGCGCTGTAAGGCTGCAACTCTACCGCTGCACCACCGTGCTGCCATCAATGCAAATGGATGTGTTTCTCCAATTTGCCTTGTCTGCATACAATTGTCATTCTGCAAAGCACAGAAATTAGTCGTTAAGACAACTTTTCTGATGGAAAATAGACACAAAAAGCTGGAGTAATTCATCGGGTCAGGCAGCATCACTGGAAAAAATGAATAGGCGATGTTTTGGGTTGAGACTTCAGACTGAGAGTCAGAGAAAAGGGAAACGAGAGATATAGATGATGATAAAAGATATGTGAAAAAGATCAAGGAAACGGTTCATTGTTGGCTATGGGCTAGGGGTTAACGAATTATACAGACAATGAAACTTAACAGGACGGCAGTGAAACTAGTACAACAACTAGGGTGGGAGAGGGTTGGAGAGAGGGGGATGGGTTGGGTTGTAAGCTGCCAAAGCAAAATATGATGTGCAGTTCCTCCATTTGCATTGGGCCTCACTCTGACAATGGAGGAGGCCCAGATATGTAATTTGCAAAGCTGGTTACTTTTTGCGAGAGTGAATTGAAAGTCAGTTCGTGCAGTGTAATGCCACCCTGTGTATATACCACCTTATGATAATACAGTCATTACTGAGCTGGTAGCAATCCAGAAATCTAAGTGTATAAGAAATGAAAACTGGAGAAGTCCTTTGCTCCATTGTTTAGCCCAGGTCCAAACTTTGGTCTCAACTTCATTTTGCTAATTCTTTCCCATAATTCCTGATTTCCCCATAGTATCAAACGTAATCCTGATTAAATTTTATCTATGTATGCCTCGTTGTCACCTTCCCCTACCTAACAATAATCTATTCTACATTATTCTTGATCTTTGTCCCTTATAATCTCTCGTTTTCACACTTTATCCTTCCTTATCTCTGTGTCTCCCTCTCCCCTGACTCTCATTCTGAAGAAGGGTCTCGACCAGAAACGTCACCCATTCCTTCTCTCCAGAGGTGCTGCCTGTCCCGAGTTACTCCAGCATTTTTGTGTCTATCCTATGTGTGAATCCAGCTCAAATCTAAAATGCACTCAGCATTCACCATCTTGTGGGCCAGAGCAATCGGAATATTCACAATGTTTTGAAATAAAGAAATTCCAGTCATTGTGGAAGGCAATATGAAAACAGCTGATGTACATGACATTTCCAATCTCATGCTCCATAAGTTTCTGATATTTGATTCAGTTCAATTATAAAGTAAGGAGGCAATAAGGAAGAATAAGGATTTCATAATAGAATGCTTGGATTTTTTTTTAATGTTTTCCAGTTCATAGAAAAAAATCACCAACAATATTACGTTTTACCCTGAATCAGAAGGCAGTGTTCATTAGGCTTAATATTATGAATAACTGTTAATAATAGTAGATGATAACAATTATTAAAAATAATATATTTCTATTACCATGTGACTTTAGAGTTCAATTGGAAAACATTTATTTGGATATATATGTCCCATCGCGCACTGATGTAATTTTGCTGATTCCTGTAACAAAATACCTCCAACGTCACAGATTTGATGAACCATCAATTAAAAAATTCACAAGTTTACAAGTTATAGGAGTAGAATTAGGCCATTCAGCCCATCAAGTGTACTTCGCCATTCAATCATGGCTGATCTCTGCCACCTAATCCCATTTACCTGCCTTCTCCCCAGAACCCTTGGCACCTGTTCCGATCAAGTGGTTGTCTATCTCTGCCTTAAAAATATCCATTGACTTGGCCTCCATAGCCCACTGTGGCAATGAGTTCCATAGATGAACTACCCTCTGACTAAAGAAGTCCCTCCTCATCTCCTTTCTAAAAGAGCGCCCTTTAATTCTGAGGCTATGGCCTCTGGTCCAAGACTCTCCCACCAGTGGAAATATCCTTTCCACATACACTCTGTCTGTGCCTTTCATTATTCTGTAAATTTCAAGGAGGACCCTTCTCATCCTTCTAAACTTCAGCGAGTAGAGGCCCAGAGCTGTCAAAAGCTCATCATATGCTAACCCACTCACTCCTGGAATTATTCTTGTATACCTCCTCTGGACCCTCTCCAGAGCCAGCACTTCTTCAGATATGTGGGCCATTCTGACCAGTGAAAATAGATTGCTTGTAATGTAAGTGGATTACTGATTCTTTATCTCATGATCCAATAGACCTTTAGCTGGATATTTGCATGATAATTATTTAAACTATCACCAGTAATTTTGCTATTAAGTAATATGCCAACAAAAGACAGAGACCCCATTATTCTTTAGTATCATTTGCCTTAACCTTATGATGTAAGAGGAATTAATAACAATTACTAATCAGCAAATCCTATCTCTGAACAAGTTTAATGTCAGGGTCCAGAGAGAGTATTGAGCATTGTTAATTAGCCTTAGATTCCATTAATGTATTTGGTAGGATATGCCAAAGTAATTTAAAATCGGCAAAGAAAAAAGCACAATTAGAATTATAAATGTGTGCAGTTAATAAGCACATAGCATGAAACACTCCAGCATATGTTATACAGTATCTCGGGGATCTGTGTTGGGTCCACTGTTGTATGTCATGTACATTAATGATCTGGATGATGGTGTGGTAAATTGGATTAGTAAGTATGCAGATGATACTAAGATAGGTGGTGTTGTGGATAATGAAGTAGATTTCCAAAGTCTACAGAGAGATTTAGGCCATTTGGAAGAATGGGCTGAAAGATGGCAGATGGAGTTTAATGCTGATAAGTGTGAGGTGCTACATCTTGGTAGGACAAATCAAAATAGGACATACATGGTAAAAGGTAGCGAATTGAGGAATGCAGTTGAACAGAGGGATCTAGGAATAACTGTGCATAGTTCCCTGAAGGTGGAATCTCATGTAGATAGGGTGGTAAAGAAAGTTTTTGGTATGCTAGCCTTTATAAATCAGAGCATTGAGTATAAAAGTTGGGATGTAATGTTAAAATTGTACAAGGCATTGGTGAGACCAATTCTGGAGTATGGTGTACAATTTTGGTCGCCCAATTATGGGAAGGATGTCAACGAAATAGAGAGAGTACAGAGGAGATTTACTAGAATGTTGCCTGGGTTTCAGCAACTAAGTTACAGAAAAAGGTTGAATAAGTTAGGTCTTTATTCTTTGGAGCGCAGAAGGTTAAGGGGGGACGATACTTTAAAATGATGAGAGGGATAGACAGAGTTGACGTGGATAAGCTTTTCCCATTGAGATTAGGGAAGATTCAAACAAGAGGATATGACTTCAGAATTTAGGGACAGAAGTTTAGGGGTAACATGAGGGGGAACTTCTTTACTCAGAGAGTGGTAGCTGTGTGGAATGAGCTTCCAGTGGAAGTGGGGGAGGCAGGTTCGATTTTATCATTTAAAAATAAATTGGATAGGTATATGGATGGGAAAGGAATGGACTGCAGGTAGATGGGACTAGGGGGAAAAAAGTGTTGGCACGGACTTGTAGGGCCGAGATGGCCTGTTTCCGTGCTGTAATTGTTATATGGTTATATGGTTACAGTAGAACTAATCCAGAATGAGAAGGATAGATCAATGCTATATGGTTGTGCAACTGCTTTGTGACAAAAGGCTTGAGATGAATAGCACTGGTTAGCATTTCCATCAGTTACAGCAAAAGAAATGGGCAATTTTACTTCAGTCACAAAATCCTATCAAAAAATAATTTTGTCGCCAATGATCAGGGAGAATGTGAGCGATTTCCAAACACTATGATATTAAAAGACTATTTATATGCAAATAATGAACTCACCACATTTCCTCATTTTGATGCAAAATAAATGTCACTTTCATTTTAATGAATTGTAATGAATTATAACCTTTTCCCATATCTGCATCTGAAGGAATATGTGACAAAATGATATATGATAGAGAAGCATTAAAAAAAAGATTTTTTGTGTTTCTACTGGTAAGCGAATAATACATTATTTATGCGATAGACTAAAGATCTTAAAGGTAAAGTTCTCATTCAACACTCTCTCCTCAAATTACACTTTCCACAAATTGCTTAAGGTATGTTCAGTATCTGGCCAGGTGGGACTTTCAGGTGTTTTTCTATTTAAAAACTGAAGAAATTACAAATAATTTCTAAGATAATTGCCAGGACACAAAGCTGGGTGACAATGTGAACTGTAAGGAGTATGCTATGAGAATGCAGGGTGACTTGGACAGATTGTGTGAGTGGGCAGATGCTTGGCAGATGCAGTTTAATGCGGATAAAAGTGAGGTTATCCGCTTTGGTAGGAAAAATAGGAAGGAAAATGATTATCTAAAATGGTGTCAAGTTGGGAAAAGGGGAAGTACAATGGGATCTGGGGGTCCTTGTTCATCAGTCACTGAAAGTAAGCATGCAGGTACAGCAGGCAGTGAAGAAAGTGAATGGCATGTTGGCCTTCATAAGATACAAGATACAAGATACATTTAATTGTCATTTGGACCCCTTGAGGTCCAAACGAAATGCCGTTTCTGCAGCCATATATTACAAACACATAGACCCAAGACACAACATAATTTACATAAACATCCATCACATCGCTGTGATGGAAGGCCAAATAAACTTATCTCTCCACTGCACTCTCCGCCCCCCCATGTCAGAGTCAAAGTCAAAGCCCCCGGCTGGCGATGGCGATTGTCCCTCGGCCATTAAAGCCACGCCGGGTGATGCAAGGTCGCACACCGGGTCTTGGTGTTAGAGCCCCCGGCGTGCGCTCGCAGAGTCCTGCGGCCATTCCAAGCCGCGCGGGGCAGTGATGTCAGGCCCCGCTCCAGGAGCTCTTCGACCCCGCAACTCGGGCAGGGGAAGTCGCCGTTGCGAGAGCCCTGAAAAGCGGTCTCCCTCCAGGGACCCGCGGGCTCCCGGTGCCGCCGTCCACAGACCTGCCGTTGGAGCCTCCGACTCTCCGGTTGGGCCGCGGCAGCAGCGGCAGCAGCAGCAGCAGCAGCAGCAGCAGCAGCAGCAGCAGCAGCAGCAGCAGCAGCGCTCCTCCACCGCTCCACCCGCTCCGGACTCGGCCAGCCCCGCGACGGTGACGGTGAGTCGTAGCACCAGAGTCCCAGGTCTCTTCCTGTTGGAGGCCGCTCCTCGTTGCGGCCCCAATGACAACGGAAACCCGACGAGAAAAGGTCGGGTCTCCCGTGCAGGGAGAGATTAAAAAAGTTTGCCCCCCCCCACCCCCCCCCCCCCCCCACACACACACCCCAACAAAAAATAACAAAAACTACATAAAAACACAGACAGAAAAATAATAAAACGCGGACAGACTGCAGAGGCCGCTGCTGACCAGAGTCGCGCCGCCCACCGTATAAGAGGAGATGAGTATAGGAGCAAATAGGTCCATCTGCAGTTGTACAGGGCCCTAGTGAGACCACACCTGGAGTATTGTGTGCAGTTTTGATCTCTAAATTTGAGGAAGGAATTTCTTGCTATTGAGGGAGTGCAGCATAGGTTCACAAGGTTAATTCCCAGGATGGCAGGACTGTCATATGCTGAGAGAATGGAGAGGCTGTGCTTGTAAATGCTGGAATTTGGAAGGATGAGAGGTTATTTTATTGAAGCATATAAGATCATTAAGGGTTTGGACACGCTAGAGGCAGGAAACATGTTCCTGATTTTGGGGGAGTCCAGAACCAGGGGCAACAGTTTAAGAAGAAGGGGTAAGCCGTTTCGAACGGAGATGGGAAAACACTTTTTCACACAGAGAGTTGTGAGTCTGTGGAATTCTCTGCCTCAGAGGACAGTGGAGGCCAGTTCTCTGGAAACTTTCAAGAGAGAGCTAGATTGGGTTCTTGAAGATAGTCAGGGGATATGGGGAGAAGGCAGGAACAGGGTACTGATTGAGGATGATCTGCCATGATCACATTGAATGGTGGTACTGGCTTGAAGGGCTGTATGGCCTACTCCTGCACCTATTGTGTATTGTCTATTGTCTATCTACAGAAGTCCCACCGGCCCAGATTTGGCCCATATCTCTCTAAACATTTCCTATCCACCTACCTGTCCAAATGTCTTTTAAATGTTGTTATATTTAGAGATACAGCGTGGAAACAGACCCTTCGGCCACCGTGTCCGTGCCGACCAGTGACCACCCCAACACGGGCAAAATCCTCCACACTAAGGACAACTTACAGTTTTATACGGAAGTCAATTAACCTACAAACCTACAAACCTGCACGTCTCTGGCGTGGATAATAAATGCCATCCCTTCCAAGCCCTTTGCCCTTTGATAGTCCCAGTAAATATTAAGCAATTTAAAGTCACATACGACGCTAACGCTATTAATCTTGCTGCCATCTGCATTCTCCTGGTATATTTGCTCTTCTTATTTCAGTTGACCAATGTCGGGCCTACAGTCCACTCCCTACGAAGTTATCAACATTGATGTTTCTCAGCTCCACCCATATAGCCTCTTTAGATGAACCATCAGTAATGTCATCTCGGACTATTGTTGCAGCTATCTCCTTAATCAATAAAGCTACACTCCCTCTTCTTTTACCCCCTCCCCCTCACCTCTATCTCTCTTGTAGCACGTAATAACTCTAACAACTCATAAGTTAGTCAGCATATTTTTCTTCTGTCACTTAAAACTGGTCATCCTACAAATGTTCTTGATTTTAATGTATACTCGTAAATGATTAAGATCTGCTGTGCTTTGGCTCTTTGTGGACATGGAATTAAATACATAAGATCATAAGGAATTGGAATATAATTAGTCCATTCTGCCCATCAAGTCTACTCCGCCATTCAATCATGGCTGATCTGTCTCTCCCTCCTAATCCCATTCTCCTGCCATCCCCATAACCTCTGACACCCGTACAAATCAAAAATATATCTATATCTGCCATCAATATCCACTGACTTCACCTCCACAGCCCTCTGTGGCAAAGAATTCTACAGATTCACCACCCTCTGACTAAATACATTTCTCCTCGTCTTCTTCCTAAAAGAATGTTCTTTAATTCTTAAGTCCTTCTGTAGTCAGCTGAATAATGTGTTTGAAATATAGTTTGGGATTTCATTCAGTTTTTGTCAATTAACACCAGAATGAGCCTCAATTACATCGTCAGAATCGACTGAAGTTTCTTTATAGATACTTGTTGGATATTTTGGGCAGGTTTAAAATAGGAAAGCTACTACTTATTGAATTTCCTTCCAGGCATGGACATTTCCTGAGTCTTAACCTGCTGATTCTGATTAAAGTGGCTTGTGTTATTTTATTTCAGAGACCAGTGGTATAAGAATAACTGAAGAAGAAGCATTTCAGGGAGAGGCAATGAAAATGTCTTAATGTTTTGCGATAAGTCTGTTGAGACTTCACTTGTTAGAAGAAAAAAAGCATGATTACTGAGTGGGGAATAAAAGCTTTGGAGGTACAAACAGAAATTATACAGGGAGGAATTCTGAGATCAGGGCAACCACACCAACAAAGGGTACTGGAGGACATTACAGAAACTCATAAGATTGACAAAAAAAAAGTAAAGGCACTTTCCTCCAAATACTCCATAGGCTTTTCATATCCTGTGACAATTACAGTAATATATTCCTTTGCTCTGTCATTAACTGAGTGAAAGGAAACATTCACTATTCAGAGGGATCTCCTGAACACAATGCTGAACCTTGTTCTCTGTAGGCACCATACCTGTTTGCCTGTCATCAATGGTTTGCTTAAGTCTGCTGTGTGTGCACCTGAAAGCAGCAGAGCCCGGGTATGTGTTGCCAGATGCCCTGTCAGAGAGATGTCAGCGAGATGGGTAGATGCCAACCAGTTCCCTTCACTTCCTGCAGAGAGAAAGGTTGTGCACAGTCAGTGCCAAAGAAATGTAACTGGAGAAGAATCAGTTTGTTTCAGGCGTCTGTGTGCACACAAGGAGGAAGCAAGAGAGCTGATGTGAAGATAAACAGGACAGGCTGCGGTAGATGGAATAGTAGAAGGCACGTTGCCAAGGTGAAAGGAGGAGAAAATGGTTGGTTTCAGCTTTAATGTGGAATGGCAAAACTATGTAAATAGGCATTGCTTCAGCTGCAATTTTATACAAAGAGACATTTGATTGTTTTGACAATGAATGAACTGTTTGTGTTTTTAACCTGCAAGCAGATGGTTCAAAGAATGAACAGATCTCACCAGAGAAGCAAATGGACACATCATGCCACCTTGCAAAGTTGCACTAGTTACATATAACGCAGTTGGCTGTGTGCTGTCAAAATAAAGAAATACTGAAATGGAATATAAATTAAACCAAAAATTATACACCATTTGAAATAGTCCTTTGATAATTTATATCAATGGCCTATGCACCTTACCTTGCAACCGCAGGAGATGTAACATCTGTCCCTATACCTCCTCCCATGAATCCGTCCAATGACCCCGGCAGTCTTTTCAGGTGAGGTAGAAGTTCACATATAACAAATAAAGTTGAAACATATAAGATTATTAAGGACTTGGCCATGCCAGAGGCAGGACACGTGTTCCCGATGTTGGGGGAGTCCAGAACCAGGGGCCACAGTTTAAGAATAAGGAGTAAGCCATTTAGAACGGAGACAAGGAAGCACTTTTTCTCACAGAGAGTGGTGAGTCTGGGGAATTCTCTGCCTCAGAGGGCGGTGGAGGCAGGTTCTCTGGATGCTTTAGAGAGAGAGCTAGATAGGGCTCTTATAAAATAGTGGAGTCAGAGGATATGGGGAGAAGGCAGGAACAGGGTACTGATTGGGGATGATCAGCCATGATCACATTGAATGCCGGTGCTGGCTCGAAGGGCCGAATGGCCTACTCCTACACCTATTGTCTATTGTCTACTCATGTGCACGTCCTCTAACCTCATCTACTGTATGCACTGTTCCAGGTGTGGACTCCTGTATATCGGCGAGACCAAGTGCAGGTGCAGCGATCGTTTCGCTGAACACCTCCTCTGAGTCCGCCTGAACCTACCTGATCTCCCGGTTGCCAAACATTTTAACTTCTCCTCCCTGACCTTTCTGTCCTGGGCCTCCACCATTGTCAGAGTGAGCCCAAAGGCAAATTCGAGGAACAGCATCTCAAAGAGTCATAGAGTGATACAGAGTGGAAACAGCCCCTTCGGCTCAACTCGCCCACACTGGCCAACATGTCCCAGCTACACTAGTCCCACCTTCCCATGTGTCTGGCCCATACCCATCTCAAACCTGTCCTATCCATGTACCTGCCTAACTGTGTCTAAAATGTTGGGGTAGTCCCAGCCTCAACTACCTCCTCTGGCAGCCTGTTCCATTCACCCACCACCCTTTGGGTGAAAAAGTTACCACTCAGATTCCTATTAAATCTTTTTCCCTTCACCTTAAACCTATGGCCTCTGGTTCTTGATTCCTCTACCCTGGGCAAACGACTCTGTACATCTATCTGTCTATTCCTCTCATGATTTTGTCCACCTCTATAAGACTTCCCCTCATCCTCCTGCGCTCCATGGAATAGAGACCCAGCCTACTCAACCTCTCCCTATAGCTCACACCCTCTGGTCCTGGCAACATCCTCGTAAATCTTTTGAACCCTTTCAAGCTTGACAATATCTTTCCTATAACATGGTGCCCAGAACTGAATACAATATTCTAAATGCGGTCTCATCAACGTCTTATACAACTGCAATATAATGTCCTAACTTCTAGACTCGATACTCTGACAGATGAAGGTCAAAGTACCAAAAGCCTTTTTGACCACCTTATATACCTGCGACTCGACATGGCACACCTACATCCCTCTGCTCTACAACACTACCCAGAGGCCTACTCATATTTTGCTTCGGCAGATTACAATGGGCAGAATAATGATTTCCTTAACTACATGTAACCTTTGCATCCCCTCTCTCTCCGAACCCTCCCCCCCTCCTCCCCCTGTTGTTGTACTAGTTTCACTGTCTATATAACTCGTTATCACCGTTCCCACAGCCAACAATGGACCATTGTGGGCACCACCTTTCCTTGATCATTGTTGCTTTTTGCATTCCTTTCATTCATTTTGTTCTATATCATCGTCAATATCTCTAATTCCACTTTCTCCTGACTCTCTGTCTGCAGAAAGCTCCAGAGATGCTGCCTGACCCACTGAGTTACTCCAGTTTTTTGTGCCTATCTTCAGTTTAAACCAGTATCTTTTTTCACACAGAGAGTGGTGAATCTCTGGAACTCTCTGCCACAGAGGGTAGTTGAGGCCAGTTCATTGGCAATATTTAAGAGGGAGTTAGATGTGGCCCTTGTGGCTAAGGGGATCAGGGGGTATGGAGAGAAGGCAGGTACGGGATACTGAGTTGGATGATCAGCCATGATCATATTGAATGGCGGTGCAGGCTCAAAGGGCCGAATGGCCTACTCCTGCACCTAATTTCTATGTTTCTATGTTTCTATGTTTCTATCTCCCTACACCTATGCTTCAAATCAACTGCAGTTAAAAATGCAATATTAGTAAAGATAACGCCACCAATAATCTACATTATTTTATAATATTCCCACAATAAGCTTGTTTGGAAAGTAGGAAATGGCTGTGCATTATAGCCAAATACAAACACTCCAGGACCAGCCTGGGTCTTCCCCTCACTTTTGAAACGTTAATATTTAGAGTGGATGGATTTTGACAAGTCCAAAAGGACAGGGCTTACAGGCCTGAGTATAGCAGCAGGCTTCGGTTCCAAGTCATCACACTAGCTCATGAAGCTGTATATTTGAGTGGAATTCTTGAGTAGAGTCCGGATCCGCCCCCAGTTCTACTCCCAGAGCTGGGCCAAGTAAATTGAAGATAGACACAAAATGCAGGAGTAACTCAGCGGGACCAGCAGCATCTCTGGAGAGAAGCAATGGGTGACGTTTTGGTCTTTTCAGTCTGAAGAAGGGTCTCGACCTGAAATGCCACCCGTTGCTTCTGTCCAGAGATGCTGCTGGTCCCGTTGAGTTTCTCCAGCATTTTGTGTCCATCTTCAATCGTCTTGGCCCCGCTCTTGGAGAAGAAGTGGGTGCAGATCCGGATCCGCAATGGTCGTGAGCACCAGGCCGAGCTCGGTGATCGTTTACTGCTGCTTCTGCTGCTGTTGGAGGTGAGACGTTGTGAGACAGGGTCTTAGCCCTGTCCCACTTTAGCCGTCAGTTACGCGAAAGGCCAGTGGCACGCGAAGATTTTATTCAGGACGAAGTCCATACTACTACACGCCACTCCATACTCCTGCACACCACCCCATGCGCCCGTCCCGCACTATCCACGTGCTACCCCGGATGCTAGCAGGTCACGTAAATGGCGCGCGAATGACAGCCAAGTGGGACCGGCCCTTAAGGGAGTAACGTTTAGTGCAAGGAGTCAGCAAAGTCTTAGAATAAAAGGGAAGCCATTTAAGACTGAGGTGAGAAAAATCTTTTCACCCAGAGAGTTGTGAATTTATGGAATTCAATGCGACAGAGGGCAGTGGAGGCCAAGTCACTGGATGGATTTAAGAGAGAGTTAGGTAGAGCTCCAGGGGCTAGTGAAGTCAAGGGATATGGGGATAAGGCAGGCACGGGTTATTGATAGGGGACGATCAGCCATGATCACAATGATTGGCGGTGCTGGCTCGCACCTATTTTCTATGCTTCTATGTTTCTAAGTCCAATCACCTCAGCATTGTCTAGTGTTGGTCCTAATTGGAATGTCCTTTCCAGCATTTCAAAGCACTCATAAAAATGTTTTAAGAATTCTTTTGTTCACTACAAAATTTCGGAGCGGCGTGCAATATCGCGCACAACTCCATACCCCTCCGCGTTTCTCAGTGGGATCGACCGTGCATGGCCACACGATGTCCGTTCACTTCAATGCGACCATGTGGTCACGCAATTTGCGTGCCAAGGACACATAAGTGGGAATGGGCCTTTACTAACCAATCTGTACACATTTATATCTAGGTTATTCATATATATATATATATATCACAAGCAACAGCAGTCCAAGCAAGATCCTGAGGAACTCCACTGGTCATACACCTTCAGCCTTGATATTGTCCTTCCACCACAACCCTCTTCCTTGGTTATAGAGTCGTGCCAGAGTTTGCAATAATCCTGAGGTCGGAAATGGAAAATGATCTGTAACCTTGAATTTGAAGAGCAATGCACACATTGATTGTAATAAGTCTGGAGGAGAGTATAAACCTTTGTGCAAAACAAAAAGTACAATTTAAGAGTTAAGGGCCGGTCCCACCGGCATGCAATCGTTTGAGGCGTACGGCCGCGTGGGGCCGGTCCCACTTCGATCGTTGGAGGCGTATGGAGTTGTGCGGGGCTGGTCCTGACATCGCGCGGGGCTCCAAAAGTCTTGCACTGTCCGAAAATCCCGCGCGACAACGGCCTGTCGGCCCGCAGGTGCATTGAGGGCGTACTCGGTGTCTCGGCGGGCATATGCCTAACGCATGGCGTTGCGCGATTACGTCATCGCTCGGCGTACCGGTGCATGATGACGTCACCGCATGACGCCGTGCGACGTCCAAATTCAGTCGGCCCACCTCCTGCCTAGCTGATTGGTGAGTATGATGTCGGAACCAGCCCTGCACATCTCCATACGCCTCCGCGGTTCATAGAAACATAGAAAATAGGTGCAGGAGGAGGCCTTTTCGGCCTGCCGAGCCAGCACCACCATTCATTGTGATCATGGTAGCTTGGAGTTTCAGTTCCAAATAAAACTCATAGTCAGGGTGGAAATCTTCAGCCTTCAGGAGGTGGAACGTGTTTCCAGCTTCAGGTTCCTGTGGGCCAACATCTCCGATGACCTCTCTTGGACCCACAATACCTCAACTCTGGTCAAGAAGGCTCACCAGCGTCTCTTCTTCCTGAGGAGACTGAAGAAGGTCCATCTGTCTCCTCAGATTCTGGTGAACTTCTACTGCTGCACCATCGAGAGCATCCTTACCAACTGCATCACAGTATGGTATGGCAACTGCTCTGTTTCCGACCGGAAGGCATTGCAGAGGGTGGTGAAAATTGCCCAACGCATCACCAGTTCTTCGCTCCCCTCCATTGAGTCTGTCCAAAGCAAGCGTTGTTTGCGAAGGGCGCTCAGCATTGCCAAAGACTGCTCTCACCCCAACCATGGAATGTTTACCCTCCTACCATCTGGGAGGCGCTACAGGTCTCTCCGTTGCTGGACCAGCAGGTCCAGGAACTGCTTCTTCCCTGCGGCTGTCACACTATTCAACAATGTACCTCGGTGACTGCCAATCCCCCCCCCCCCCCCCTCCCACCGGATTCTCCTCCCACAGGGAAAGCACTATGACTGTATGCATGTAAATAGATTTATTTATTGAAATCATATTCTATGTCGCTCTTCCAGGGAGATGCTAACTGCATTTCGTTGTCTCTGTACTGTACACTGACAATGACAATTAAAGTTGAATCTGAATCTCAATCTGAATCTGAAACACTTTTCTAGTGCTTGTTTTTATTTTAGCTTTGTAATGGAAATACTAGCTCGCTCGCTGTAACCCTAGGGCCAGACACCTTCCTTCGTCTTTCGCTTGAAGTGTCAGGGCAGTCACACACATTCAAGAGGATGTTGGTGATCCTGAGGATGAGCTCTGGAGCAAAAGAGAAGGAGAAAGTTACAATAGCTACAGAAGATTGCTTCTCAAAAGAGGATTCTCATCCTGAAAAATTGCAGAACTAGTAAAAAAAAAAAAAAAGGCTCAGCTAGTCAGGCTGCTTCTCTGGAGAACATGGATAGGAGACATTTCAGCTTGGGACCTTTCCTCAAACTGATTGTGGTGATGGGGAAGGGTGGGAAAGAAAGTGGGGGCAAGAGAAAGACCCCCAGGTAGTAGGTGGATACAGGTGGGTGGCATGTGGTGCAGCGGTAGAATTGCTGCTTTACAGTGCCAGAGACCCAGGTTCCATCATGTCTGCGTGTGCTGTCTGTGTGGAGTTTGTATGTTCTCTCAGTGACCGTTGGTTTTGTCCAGATACTCCAGTTTTCTTGAACACCCAAAGACGTACAGGTTTGTTGGTTAATTGGCTTGGTATAATTGTAAATTGGCCCTAGTTTGTGTCGGATAGTACTCGTGTGCGGGGATCGCTGGTCAATGTTGACTCGGTGGGCCAAAGGGCTTGTTTTGTGCTGTATCTCTAAACTAAACTAAAAGGCGAGGAAGGGTTTTGATAGGCTGATGGTTGGACAAAGGCTAGCGATGAAAAGACTGAAGGTGAGAGTTACTCCCGGATTTTGCATCTTTTTTGTAAAGCAGCATCTGCAGTTCCTTGTTTCTACTTGCAGAGTTGGGACTTTGGATGACATGTTAAATGATCCCTGATGTAAAAGGAGAAAGATTGTGGGCTGCACTCGCCCTCTGTCGAGGAACGATGAAAGAGTTCTTCAGTCGTGCAGCTGGCTTGCTGCTGACTGGCTGCCTGTAGAACATTGATAACAGAACAGCGGGTGAAAGTTTCTGCCGCTGGTGTCTTCTGATCTCTGCGACTTTCTCCCTTTCATCTTGTACCATTTTAACCACAACTAATGTAAACGCGATGCCTTCAGAGAAACCCCATCATTAATGTTTAATTTATTTGACTGCCTAGAGCTCGTGTTTAAATGCTTTTCTGTCTAGAAGTGGTGTGAACATTTACAGCTGCAGTAATGCTCAGCCACTTCCATTCTTTTACTGATCATTTTATGCTCACAGCTTCAGCTATAGAGGCTTCCCAGTGGATTTTGCAAATAGCTGTGAGGTGTTTTGCTTTTCACTGTAATGTTAAGTATGTTTAGAAAATGAATTTGTTCTGATGCCCAAGATGAAAAATACATTTAAATAACATTAGTATAAAATAGCAATATTGGTATATTATAAAGAAAGACCAATTAATTAAATGTTCACACCCAGATATAACTCCTTTATAAAGATGGCTTCACCAATTCACTGTAAAGGATGGACTCAGCAGAAAGTGTGATCCCATTCTTGGAAAAATCATGAGGAATCGTGATGCTGGTTCATAAAAGACCTGTCCCTATACCCCCCCCCCCCCCCACATCCATCCAAGGATCGCTGCTTTCCATCCGGATCACACAGAGGTTAATATGCTCCTCATCAAACCTTATCTACTGCACCTGGTGTCCCCAATGTGGCATCATCTACATCACTGCACATTAATGCTGTCAGTCAAGTTCCACTGGATCTCTGGGTTTCTAAACATTTTAACTACCTCCCATTCCCACACTGACCTTTTTGTCTAAGGCCCTCTCCATTGCCAGAGTGGGGCCACACGCAAACTACAGAAACAACATTGCACTTGGCTTGCTGACAACCCAATGGTATGAACATTGAATTCTCCAATTTTAGGTAACTACATCATCGTACCCCCACTCCCTTCTTCCCCAATATAACCCTCCTCTCCTCCCTCCCCTCTCCCCTGTGCCCCACCTAGACATACACTTATTTCTCCCATCCCCTTCCTTCTACATTCCTTCCTTTAGCTTCACAATTCCCTTTGTTTTACACTTTATATCTTTTCAGAGCCTTTGGCCAACCATCTACCTGGCTTTGTCCTGCCCCTCATCCAGCTTTGTAGCTTTGTTCACCACGGCCCCCCCCCCCCCCCCCCCCCTATACCCCCACACCCCGACCCCACACACACCGTCTCCAACAATCAGTCTGAAAAGGATCCGGACCCGAAATGCCACCTAAGCTACGAATCCATGTTCTCCAGAACTGCTGACTTCGGCGACGAGGAACACGCACACATATTCCGAGCATATTCCTGGCAAACGTACGTTCTCTCAAGAACAAAGTGGACGAACTGCAACTCCTGCAATGGACACACAAGGACTTTTCTCGAGCTGCTGCCCTGTGTTTCACCAAGACCTGGCTTTGTGAGTCGACCCTGGACAGTGAGCAGCAACTGGCTGGCTTCCAACTTCACAGATCGAATCGCGAAGTGGAGGCAGCGGGAAAACCAGGAGATGGTGGAATATGCTTCTATACCAACCAGGACTGGTGCAGCAACATCACGGTGCTGTCAAACTTCTGCTCTCCCAACCTAGAATCCTTCTTTATAAACTGCAAACCCTTCTACTCTCCGAGGGACTTTAACTCCTTTACTCTCGCTGGAGTTTACATCCCCCCCAAGCCTGCGGCCATGATGTGCAAATGCAACTCGCTGACCAAGCAATGAGGGGAGAGAGTGACTTCCCGGACTCCATGGTCATTGTTTTGGGGGACTTTAACAAAGCTAACCTCAGCCGTGACATTCCAAAATACAGACTTCATGTTACCTGCCCCACCAGAGGGGCGAGAACACTCGATCACTGTTATACGGCAATCAAGAACGCATATCACTCTGTTTCCCAGGCAGGTCTGGGTCTCTCTGATCATTGTCTAGTTCACCTTATTCCAACCTACTGGCAGAAGCTAAAAGCTGCTCAGCCTGAGGTCAGAACAACGAAAATGTGGACAAGTGAGGGCATTGAGAACCTACAATCCTGCTTTGACTGCATGGATTGGAATGTGTTCAGGGAAGCAACCACAAGCCTCGATGAATATACAGACACTGTATCATCATATGTCAGCTTTTGCAAGGACAGTTGCATTCCAACTAAGACCCGGACATGGTTCAACAACAACTAGCCCTGGTTCACTGCGGAACTCAGGGGGGGGGGGGGGGGTTGTGGGGGAGGGGGGGTGTGTGGGGGGGGGGGGTTTGGGGGGTGTGTGGGGGTTTGGAGGTGTGTGGGGGAGGGGGTGTGTGTGGGTAGGGGGTGTGTGGGGGGAGGTGGTGTGTTGGTGTGTATATCAATATAAATCAATATATATCCACTCAATCGTTTTATGCAGAATATTGCATATCTTTGGAATGTTCCTTCTCAGAGAGCTTTGGCTCACAGTCGTTGACCATTCAAGAGCTTCAGATTCCTGGACGTGCACATCTCTGACGATCTCTCCTGGCCCAAGAACACGGATGCAATTATAAAGTGAGCACATCAGCGCCTCTACTTCCTGAGAAGATTACGGTGAGTCGGTTTGTCAAGGAGGACTCTCTCGAACTTCTACAGGTGCACAATAAAGGGCATGCTGACCGGTTGCATCATGGCTTGGTTCGGCAACTTGAACTGGAGCAGAAAATACTACAAAAAGTTGTAAACACTGCTCAGTCCACCATCGGCTCTGACCTCCCTTCCATCGAGGGGATCTATCGCAGTCGCTGCCTCAGAAAGGACCCATACCATCCAGGCCACACACTCATCTCCCCGCTGCCCTCGGGTAGAAGGTACAGGAGACTGAAATATGCAACATGTATGTTCAGGAAGAGCTGCTACCCCACAGTCATCAGGCTATTAAAATCAACATACAAAACTCTGAACATTAATAGCCCATTGCACTTTATCTGCTTATTTATTCATGTGTGTATATATATGTTTTGTTGTGCTATTCTTATAACAAATGTAAAGCACTTTGGCCAACGCGAGTTGTTTTTTAAATGTGCTATATAAATAAATGTGACTTGACTTGACATATAAATATATATATATATATATATATATATATATTCAATGGTATATGGACACACTGATCTGATCTGTATGCATGCCTATTATATTCTGTTGTGATGAAACAAAGCAAGAATGTAATTGTCCTATCTGGGACACATGACAATAAATTCTCTTGAGTCTTGAATCATATTCAAGGTTTTTGGATTTAGTTGAATTGAGATCATGTGGGTAGCACTGGGATTTATGAATGGATGAGCAGATTAGAGGGTCTATATGCTTGACTTATTTTTTATTTTCTTTAGTTTACTTTAGTTTAGTTGTGAGATACAGTGCAGAAACAGGACCACGGAGGCCGCACCGACCAGCGATCCCCGCACATTAACATTTCCCGACATGCACTAGGGACAGTTTACATTAACACCAAGCCAATTTACCTACAAACCTGTGCGTCTTTGGAATGTGGGAGAAAACCGAAAGCCTTTGGGCAAACCCACGCTGTCACGCGGAGAACGTACAAACTCTGTACAGACAGCACCCGTAGTTGGGATCAAACCCGGGTCTCTGGCGCTGTAAGCACTGTGAGGCAGCAACTCTACCGCTACACCACCGTTCCGCCCCCATTTAAAGGTCAGTAATATCGCCAATGTTGCAGAGCGGTGAGAATGTAGCACTGAGTGCAGCCTACATTGGTCAAGGCTGATATGGTAAATAAACATCCCATATAGATGAGAAATCAGTGTTATATGTGGCGCTAGGCTTGTCCTATGAATTTACTAACATAATTTCCTCTCTGGCTTCACAGACATATCCTCATCCCATCTCCTGTGAAATTAAATGAATAAACAAGTTGCTGAACTACAATTAGTCATCTTGTTCTTTTATGGCACCTATTTGAAACGTGTGGATAACGAGAGTATCTAATGCATGTTTTACAATACTGAACATTAAATGCACTGGTGTTCCCTGCATCACACATAATTCGTAAGAACTTCCAAGCTGTGTATTGAATTCAGTTAAATACACCTGTGGCTCTAATTCCATTGTTCCACCCTCCAGCAAATGAGTTACATTATTTTTCAGCGTAGGTCTGCACAATTTTGTCCAGACTCCTTGGCGGAATCTTCCCGTGATGCTCTTTGGGAAGAACTTAGTAATGGACAGGGACTGTTCACTTTCATGGGACTGTACAGTATCACAGACCTCTCAATAGTCCACGTGAATTAGGAGAGTAAATGTGCAGATGAGTGTAAATAACACAGTAGCATTATTGGGAGGTCCCATACTGTAAAGGGCAGACAGGGTGGAATCTGAACAAGACGTAATTTATCAATATAGAGAGGGCACTATTGGAGAAGCACTCGGGGACCAGTGACCATAATTCTATTAGCTTTAAAGTAGTTATGGAAAAAGCTAGGACCGGCCCATTTCAAAGTCCTTAATTAGGGTAAGGTTAACTTTTGATGCAAAGACAGACACAAAAAGCTGGAGTAACTCAGCGAATCTTGGTTTCAAAACCAAGACAGTGAGGGTGCAGGGGTAACATGTTCCTGATGGGGTGAAGGGTAAGGCTGGCATGTGGAGGGAACCCAGGTTAACCTGACACGTTGACGCTCTGAACAGGAAAGAGGAAGCAGGTGTGAGATTTAGACAGTTGGGATCAAACAAATCCCTTCACAAGGGTAAGAAGTGTAATGCCCCTGTCTCGTTTAGGAAACCTGAACGGAAAACTCAGGAGACTTTGCGTCCCACCCAAGGTTTCCGTGTGGTTCCCGGAGGTTGCCGGAGGTTGGAGGTAGTGGAAGCAGGTAGGGAGACTGACAAAAACCTCCGGAAACCTCCGGGAACCGCACGGAAACCTTGGGTGGGGCGCAAAGTCTCCAGAGGTTTTCGTTCAGGTTTCCTAAGTGGGACTAGGGCATAAGGGACTCTTAAGAAGGCAATCAGATGGGCAAAACAAGGACATGAAATTGAGCAGGTAGAGAAGGTAAAGAAAAACATAATAGATTCTATGGATAAATGAATAGTAAAGGGGTAGCAAGGGAAAGAAAAGGTCCCCTTAAAAATCAGTAGGGGCATCTTAGTGCAAACTAAACACAATACACTAAATGCAGACTCAACAATGTCTTGTACAACTCTAACATAACCTTCTATACTCAGCCCTCTAACTGATGAAGGCCAATAAGCCATATTGACCACTCTATTTACCTATGATGCGACATTCAAGGAACTACGTGCTGAAGTCCTAGATCCCTCTACTCTACAACACTCCCCTGCACACTGTGTAGGTCCTTCCCAAAATGCAAACTCGCACTTACAGTATCTGCATTAAATTACATTAACCATTCCTCAACCCACATGCCCAATTGATCCAGTTCCTGCTGCAATTTTTGCAACTATCTTGCTAAATACAATACCACCCACTTTAGTGTCATCTGTAAATGTGGTAATCATGCCTTGTACGTCCTCATTCAAATCACTGATATAAATGACAAACAGCAGTGGGCCCAGAACCGAACCCCGAGGCACACCACTCATCACAGGCCTCCAGTCTGATAAACAATCATTCACCCTCACCTTTGCTTTCTTCCATGAAGCCACTTTTATATCCAGTCAGCTATGTATATAGCTTTTATATAGATCGCTATGTATCCTTGGATCCCACGCGATCTAACCTTCCAGAGCAGCCTACCATGCCGATATATCATGCTGAAATCCATATATACATCTGCAGCTTTGCCCTCATCAGCTTTTTTTGGTTGAATCTTCAGAAAAGTCAATCAGATCCTTGAGACACCATCTCCCACGTACAAAATGGTGCTAGCTTGTTGTCTAGTAATGTTCCTACCATAGATGTTCTACTCAATGTCCTGTAGTTCCCAGGCTTTTCCCTGCAGCCCTTCTTGAACATTTGCCACTCTCCAGTTTTCTGGCACCTCACCTGCATTTAATGACAACTCATCAATCTTAGCCAGGGCTCCTGCAATTTCCTCTCTAGTTTCCCACAGTATCCTCATATATCTGATCAGACCCAGAAGACGTGTCTACCTTCATACGCATTAGAACCATCATCACCTCCTCGACTGTAATAGAGACTGGCCTCAAGACGCGTACATTCACTGTCCCAAGATCCCCAGTCCTCCTGTCTTTTTCCACGATAAATACAGAGGAGAAATACTCATGGAGAACCTTCGCCATCTCTTGTGGCTCCACACAGAGTTGACTGCTTTGATTCCCAAAGGGCCCTATTCCCTCTCTGGTTACCTATTTTCCCTTAATGTGCATCAAATAGGGTAACAGAGTGATGCAGCGTAGAAACAGGCCCTTGAGCCCAAGCTGCCCACACCGGCCAACGTGTCCCATCTACATTAGCCCCACCTGCCTGCTTCTGGCCCATTTCCCTCCAAACATATCCTATCCATGTGCCTGTCTAAATGTTTCTTAATGTTTCTCAATAGTATCTGCCTCAGCTATCTATACTGGCAGATTGCATCATACACCCATCACCCTTTGTGTAAAGAGGTTACCCTGCAGATTACCATTAAACCTTTCACCCCTGATCTTAAACCTATGTCCTTTGGTTCCCGATTCCCCAACTCCAGGCAAAAGATTCTGTGTATTTACCCAACCTATTCCTCTTATGCTTTTGTACACCTCCAAGATCACCCCTCCTCCCCCTGCGCTCCAAAGAATAACACCATAGCCTAATTAAAATCCCTATATCTCAGTCCCTCAAATCCAGGGAATATCCTGGTAAAGGTACGCAAAAATGCTGGAGAAACTCAGTGGGTGCAACAGCATCTGTGGAGCGATGGAAATAGGCAACGTTTCGGGCCAAATCCCTTTTTTATCCTGGTAAATCTTCTTTGAACCCCTTCAAGCTTGCCAATATCATTCCTATAACATGGGGATCAAAACTGAACAGAATATTCTAAATATAATCTCACAAAAATATAACCAGCCGCGGGGACAGATGGCTCGGGTCAATGGGAGCCATAGTAAATCGCTTTTAAAATTATGGGGTGGGGGGGACAAATTCCCGGGTGGGCCGATGTCCTCCACATGGATTAAGCTGCCCCGTGTGTCACGTCCTTTGACCCGATTATCTTACGTGCAACCCCCCTATTTAACACATTGTGTTTATAGGTTTTGAAAGATGTAAACCGTGTAAAAGCTGTAAAAGTTATAAATTCATATATCATCCCTAAATGTTGGCCCGTGTGGGCAAGTTGGGTCGAGGGTCCACACTGTATCACTCTATGACCTGCTATATTCATGAGCTTGGCTGCCTCCATGCTGAAAATCTCCAGCGCCAATGTCAAGAGATACTTTCACAGCTGACTCCACTAATGCAGAGCGGCTATGAAAGTTGGATAATACTGGCACTGACAGCAGTCCATGTGAAACATCATGAAGGCATTATGAAACCAGCTGCTGTAAACCATTCCCACAGAATGGGGTCATTTGGTTATTTGGCTTATTACACTTCTTTGCTTCGGCTTCTCGTCCTTCGATGCCATGTCCGGGGACCACCTGCCCCATTCCTCCTCCTTAATCTTGACCAGAGACTCAACTTCTCTTGTCATTAATGCTTCCTTATGCCGACCTGCCTTGCCCTTCACTCCAACAGGAACATGTATGCCCTGGGCTCTTGTTAGCAAACTTTTTAAAACATCCCACTTCCCAGATGTTGTTATCCTTCAAATAAGCTTCTCTAATCAAATCGAGCAAATTCCTGGGTCTAATACCTTCAACTTGTCCTTGCACCAATTTAGAATTGTAACTCGAGGGTCCGCTCTGTCTCTATCCATACCTATCTTAAGACTAATAGAACCATGCTCGCTGCCTGCAAAAGGTTCATCCATCAACACTTCATGCACTTGCCCCTCCCAAGTTCTAACTCTAGATCCAGCGTTGCCCTCTGCTATATGTAGCCCTCTACATATTGCCTGAGGAAACTTTCCTGAACACATTGGCCAAATTCTGTTCCACCTAATCCTTTTGTACTATAAGACTCCGAGTCAATATTGTTATAATCCCCTACTATGACAGCATTATTAGTCCTGCAGCTGAGTGCAATTTCCTGGTATTATTATTCTTCTAATTCCCGTGGACTATTTAGGGCCAGTAATACAGTCCCAATAAGGTGATCATCCCTTGCACAATTCTCCCACTTTGCATCAGTGCATTCCCATGGGCTTTCACATGGTAACAGGAGAACAGTACATAGTTTTTATATTGTCCTTCTCTCAATGTGTTCCCGTGCTCTCAGCATCATTACGAGGTTGTTGAGCTCGGTCCTGTCACATTGCTAAAGTTTTTAAAAGTTATTAATGTTAACATACCCTCACCTTCTGGGACTTGGCAACAGCAAGTTTGACAGTGGGCCAAGATTACATCTCATTTTTTTCATTTGAGAAATCCCAGAAAGGAGAATGAGTTGGAAGAATATACAGTAAGTCAACTATTTTATTTTATTCTAACCATATAACCATATAACAATTACAGCACGGAAACAGGCCATCTCAGCCCTACAAGTCCGTGCCGGACAAATTGTTTTTCCCCTTAGTCCCACCTGCCTGCACTCATACCATAACCCTCCATTCCCTTCTCATCCATATGCCTATCCAATTTATTTTTAAATGATACCAATGAACCTGCCTCCACCACTTCCACTGGAAGCTCATTCCACACCGCTACCACTCTCTGAGTAAGATGTTCCCCCTCATATTACCCCTAAACTTCTGTCCCTTAATTCTGAAGTCATGTCCTCTTGTTTGAATCTTCCCTATTCTCAAAGGGAAAAGCTTGTTCACATCAACTCTATCTAACCCTCTCATCATTTTAAAGACCTCTATCAAGTCCCCCCTTAACCTTCTGCGCTCCAGAGAATAAAGACCTAACTTATTCAACCTATCTCTGTAACTTAGTTGTTGAAGCCCAGGCAACATTCTACTAAATCTCCTCTGTACTCTCTCTATTTTGTTGACATCCTTCCTATAATTGGGCGACCAAAATTGTACACCATACTCCAGATTTGGTCTCACCAATGCCTTGTGCAATTTTAACATTACATCCCAGCTTCTATACTCAATTCTCTAATTTATAAAGGCTAGCATACCAAAAGCTTTCTTTACCACCCTATCTATATGAGATTCCACCTTCAAGGAACTATGCACGGTTATACCCAGATTCCTCTGTTCAACTGTATTCTTCAATTCCCTACCATTTACCATGTACATCCTATTTTGATTTGTCCTGCCAAGGTGTAGCACCTCACATTTATCAGCATTAAACTCCATCTGCCATCTTTCAGCCCATTTTTCCAAATGGCCTAAATCACTCTGTAGACTTTGGAAATCCTCTTCATTATCCACAACACCCCCTATCTTGGTATCATCTGCAAACTTACTAATCCAATTTACCACACCTTCATCCAGATCATTGATGTACATGACAAACAACAAAGGACCCAACACAGATCCCTGAGGCACCCCACTAGTCACCTGCCTCCAACCCGATAAACAGCCATCCACCATTACCCTCTGGCTTCTCCCATTCAGCCACTGTTGAATCCATCTTGCTATTCCTGCATTTATACCCAACAGTTGAACCTTCTTAACCAACCTTCCATGAGGAACCTTGTCAAAGGCCTTACTAAAAGTCCATATAGACAACATCCACTGCTTTACCCTCGTCAATTTCCCTAGTAACCTCTTCAAAAAATTCAAGAAGATTAGTCAAACATGACTTTCCAGGCACAAATCCATGTTGACTGTTCCTAATCAGACCCTGTTTATCTAGATGCTTATATATATTATCTCTAAGTATCTTTTCCATTAATTTGCCCACCACTGAAGTCAAACTAACAGGTCTATAATTGCTAGGTTTACTCTTAGTTATCCACTGTCAGAGTGAGGCCCAACACAAATTTGAGAAACAGCACCTCATATTTTGCTTAGACAGTTTACACCCCAGCAGTATGAATAATGGCATCAGCGCCTCTGCTTCCTGAGAAGATTACGGAGAGTCGGTTTGTCAAGGAGGACACTTTCTAACTTCTACAGGTGCACAGGCTTGGTTCGGCAACTTGAGCGCCCCGGCGAGGAAAAGACTACAAAAAGTAGTAAACACTGCCCAGCCCATCATCGGCTCTGACCTCCCTTCCATCGAGGGGATCTATCGCAGTCGCTGCCTCAAAACGACTGGCAGTATCATCAAGGACCCACACCATCCTGGCCACACACTCATCTCCCTGCTAGAAGGTACAGGAGCCTGAAGACTGCAACAACCAGGTTCAGGAATAGCTACTTCCCCACAGCCATTAGGCTGTGTTAAACTTGCCATTAAACTTGGTTCGGACAAAATTCTGAACATTAATAGCCCATTATCTGTTATGTGCACTACATCAGTTTATTTATTCATGTGTGTATATATTTATATAATGGTATATGGACACACTGATCTGTTTTGTAGTCAATGCCTTCTATGTTCTGTTGTGCTGAAGCAAAGCAAGAATTTCAATGTCCTATCAGGAACACATGACAATAAACTCACTTGAACTTGAACTTGATTTCTCTAACTTCAAGTAATTCTTGCTTTCCTTCTCTCTCTGTCCCTCCCCACAATAGTTCTCCCACTAGTTTCACTGCACTCCTGATTAATGTTATTGATTGTATGCGTCAGTGTCACCTTCCCCTCAGCTACCATTATACATTTCCTTGAACATCGACTGATTTGATCATTTGTTTTCACACCTTATCCTTCCATATCTCATGTTCCTTTCCCCTGACTCTCAGTCTGAAGAAGGGTTTTGACCCAAAATTAGCTTAACTTCTTTGTCAAAAAAAAAATCAAACTAAGATCCAGAGGTCAATTAGTGTTCAGGACAAACAAATAGGAAATTATTGTCTTTCCTTCTCTTCCTGTTGGTGACCAAATGGGAGGTGAAAGGTCACAGACACAATCTATGTGTTTCATACTGACAGATCTTCTGAGGCTAAAAATCAAAGATATGCAACTGCTGAAATACAGAAATAAAACAGAAAATGTTGGGAACACAGACCAGACACAGGAAACGTGAAGAAAATGAAATATGTTTAAAGTTTCAGATCACAGCCTGTCATTCCTTGGAAAGTGAGAAAATAGATTAGTTACAGATTGTAGAAATGGAGGGGTGAGATGGATTGTTCAGAGGGAATATCTCTAATTGCATGAGGCCAGAGTTGGCATGGTGATCATGCTAAACTTGAAGCTGCTTGGTTAATAGATTAAGGATGTTATGAGAGATAGAAAATAGACAACGGAATAAATTAAAGGTATTTAATGCACGTTAAAGATGTTCTTGAAATGTTTCACCAAAAGGAAAATATAGTCAACCCACATTATAATGGACCAATAGGGGAGGTAGATTGTGTCTGTTATTTCTAATTGTTCACTGTAACCAAGTAAGGGAATATCATTGTATGAATTGGAGAAACGAATGACTGCAGATACTGGTTAATACACAAAATGACACAGAATGTTGGAGTAACTCAGCAGGTCAGGCATCATCTCTGGAGAACATGGGTAGGTGACATTTCGCTTCTTCCGACTCTCGGTCTGGAACTGGCCCAGGAATCCAGGTGAGTTGATGACCGGGGGAGAGGCGAGGATCAACTCAGTCATTGGTCTCAGCCTGTGGGCAGTCAGAGAGCAGGTAAGTGTCGGCAGTTGTTGGCGGCATTGGTGACATTGACAGCGTTGGTGGTGGACGCAGCGATGGTCACAGTGGTGAAAGTGACGACAGTTGTTGGCAGCATTGGCAGTGTCAACAGTTGTGGTGGTGGCGACGGCAGTGGTGGCTGGGGTGGTGGTGGTGATGGAGACATTGGTGGCAGTGGTGCTGGCAGAGACTACGGCAATGGCCTCAGTGATGGTGGCTAGAGGCTATAGCTGTACGGTGAGGGAGAAAATTTAATGGAGATGTGTGGGGCATGTTTTTTACTCATAGTGTTATGGGGCTGGATTTCATTGCCAGGGGTGGTGGTGGAGGCAGATAGGATAGTGGTATTTAGGAGGCTTTTGTACATTCTCCTAATTACCATGTGGGAGTTCTGTGGGTGCTCCATGTAGAAACATAGAAAATAGGTGCAGGAGGAGGCCATTCGGCCCGTCGAGCTAGCACCGCCATTCAATATGATCATGGCTGATCATCCAAAATCAGTACCCCGTTCCTGCTTTCTCCCCATATCCCTTGAATGCCAGTTGTCTCCCACACTTCAAAGACATATGTTTGGAGATTAATTGGGTTTGGTTTAAACAAAAAGTAAGTTGTCCAGTTTAGTTTAGTTTAGTTTAGAGTTATAGCGCAGAAACAGGTCCTTTTGCCCACCAAGTTCACATGACCAGGGATCCCCACATACTTAAACTATCCTACACACGAGGGACAACTTACAAGTAACAAGCCAATTAACATCAAACCTGCATGGCCTTAGAGTGTCGGTGAAGATCCCGGAGAAAACCCTCGCAGATTACGTGGGAAGATACAAACTCCTTATAGACAGCACCCACAGTCAGGATCAAACCAAGGTCTCTGGCACTGTACGGCAGCAATTCTCAACAGCGCCACCGTGGTGCCCATACTCCCTAGTGAGTAGGATAGTGTTTGTGTATGGGGATCGCTGGTCAGCATAGACTCGGTGGGACAAAGGGCCTGTTTCTGTGCTGTATCTCTAACCTATCTTTCCTGAGGCATCTGTACCCTGGAGTATTAAACTGCCGATCTTATCCCTCTCTTAACTAAGTTTCTGTAATGGCTACTTAGTCCCAGTCGAACAATTGTATCCATGCCCCGAGTTCTTCTGTTTTACCCATCAGGCCTCTCGCATTAAAATTAATGCCATTCAAATGTCTTCCTTGCTTCCAGCTTTGCTCCTGCCTGTCCACTGAATGTCCACTGGAATTTCTGTCATCATCATCTATGCCAAATTCATGCCTAGCGTCTGCCTCGGATCCCACTCCCTGTCAATCTAGTTTAAACCCACCCGTGCAGCATTAGCGAACCTGCCTTCCAGGATATTGGATCATCGATGTTAATTAGACCTTGTAAATTGCCCCTAGTGCTTAGGTATTGAATGAGTAAGTGGGATAATATAGAACCAATGGGTTATTGATGGTCAGCAGCACTCGATGGGCCAAAGGGACTGCTTCAATGCTGTATCTCTAAACAAAATTAAGACAATCCTAGAAGCTACAATTTGGAGCTTGTGGGCTTTAGTTTATAGGGAGGGTCTGGATAGGCTGAGACTTGTTTCTTTAGACCATAGGAACAGAGGTGTGATTAGATTAGATTAGATTTGATTAGATTCCTTTATTTGTTGCCTGCAGTCATACATATAATAATAAACAACAAAACACACAATAAACACAAATTAACATCCACCACAGTGAATTCACCAGGCACCTCCTCACTGTGATGGAGGCAAAAGTCTTAAAGTCACTGTCTCTTCCCTCCTTATTCTCCCTCTGCTCTAAGGCGATCCAGGCCGATGTTGTTACCCCACCGGGCGATGGTATGTCAGTCCCGTGGCTCAACCGAGCTCTGCGGCCCGGGGTGGTCGAAGCTGCCGAGATGTCGCTCTCCAGTCCAGCGGACGTAGCTGTTGCCGTGGAGCACCGGAAAGACAGGCACCAGCCTGTGACCTGCGAGCTCCCGACGATGTCGTCCACTCGCCCGCAGCCGAGCCCCGGATTCAGGTCGCTGCCACCGGAACACCGCCTCAGCCACTGGAGAACCGCCTCAGCCTTGAGTCGGGCCACCCTCACTGGAGATCCGTCTCAGCCCCGAGCCGGGCCGCCCTCACCAGAGAACCGTCCCAGCACCGAGCCGGGCCGCCCTCACCGGAGCACCGCCTCAGCCCCGAGTCATGCCGCTCCCACCGGAACACCACCACAGCCCCAAATTTGGCCAGCCTCGTGTTGTAAGTCCTGGATGACTCTGCCTCCGGAGCATCGAGGTCGGTCGGAGTTGGAGGCCGCCAGCTCCGCCATTAGGCCTCAGCGCAGACGGACGCAGAGCAGGGGGTATATACGACAGAAAGAGTCACATTCCCCTGAAGGGAGAGACAGAAAACCATGTTTCACCCACCCCCCCACACATAACGCAATCTAATAACTAAAACCTTTCCAACTTGGATCTGACCAAATACCTGTGCATGTTACAATACAATACAAATACAATGTTGGCATATGCCTAACATTGGAAACATTCAAGTGTGGTCTATCCACAATAAGAAACAGAACAAATCCAATTGGGCCATTGTTGAACCAATCTGCAGTGTAGTGCAAGGGATTATCAACTGTGCATCTGCTAAATAATAGTAAGATTAAACGAGAACTTACCAGTTTGAAGTTTGATCTTTATTTTATGAGGTGTTACGATGAGCGATTTTGTGAAGAACCCCGCCAGTCTGCATGCGCGTCAATCTTCAAAGCAGCAGTGTGAAATCACAGATAACAGTAACGTAAGTAAGATAGTAACCATATAACCTTATAACCATATAACCATATAACAATTACAGCACGGAAACAGGCCATCTCGGCCCTACAAGTCCGTGCCGAACAATCATTTTCCCTTAGTCCCACCTGCCTGCACTCATACCATAACCCTCCATTCCCTTCTCATCCATATGCCTATCCAATTTATTTTTAAATGATACCAACGAACCCCCCCTCCACCACTTCCACTGGAAGGTCATTCCACACCGCTTCCACTCTCTGAGTAAAGAAGTTCCCCCTCATATTACCCCTAAACTTCTGTCCCTTAATTCTGATGTCCTCTTGTTTGAATCTTCCCTATTCTTAAAGGGAAAAGCTTGTCCACATCAACTCTGTCTATCCCTCTCATCATTTTAAAGACCTCTATCAAGTCCCCCCTTAACCTTCCGCGCTCCAGAGAATAAAGACCTAACTTATTCAACCTTTCTCTGTAACTTAGTTGTTGAAACCCAGGCAACATTCTAGTAAATCTCCTCTGTACTCTCTCTATTTTAGTAAGATTATAAACCTAACATACCAGATGACCATTATGATATTAGGGCCGGGAGCGGTGGGTACGTAATCTCTCATCATAACTCCTCATAAAATAAAGATCAAACTTCAAACTGGTAAGTTCTCGTTTAATCTTACTATATTATTTCGCAGTCACGTGAGTGATTCGGTGAAGATTTTAAAGTCTATGATTTCATGCCGTAGATATGAATCCAGGCATCTTAAACTGCATCAGATGACTCAGGATGAGTGAACAATGAGCAATGCATTGAAACATGGTACAGATTAACATGTTGATGCTTTAATTCACAAAAAAATAAAGAAAACGCAATAGCAACCCCTCTCTCCCAGGGGGAAGCTATGAAGCAGAACTTAAAATGGAATGGGCGAATAACCCGGGTTCGATAAGCGGTTTGTTATAAAACCTCTGAAAAGTCAGTTCATTTGACCATCCTGCGGCCACGAGGATATGGTCTAGAGGGATGTCCATTGCCCTCACTGCTGACGTTGATGCCACCCTGGTGGAGTGAGATTTAAAATTGTCAGTATTTACTCCTGCACAAACCAGCACTTGTTTCAGCCATCTTGAAATGGTCTGAACCAACACTTTCATATGCGGCTTTTTGTGGCTAATAAACAATGCTACTACCGAGCCTCTGAGGCTCTTGGTGACCTTGATGTAAGCCCTCTTATCCGGGTAGGTCGCCAGATCCGCAAAAGCCCTCTTACCCGGGTAGGTCGCCAGATCCGCAAAAGCCCTCTTACCCGGCTAGGTCGCCAGATCCGCAAAAGCCCTCTTACCCGGGTAGGTCGCCAGATCCGCAAAAGCCCTCTTACCCGGGTAGGTCGCCAGATCCGCCAAAGCCCTCTTACCCGGGTAGGTCGCCAGATCCGCAAAAGCCCTCTTACCCGGGTAGGTCGCCAGATCCGCAAAAGCCCTCTTACCTGGGTAGGTCGGTCGCCAGATCAGCCAAAGCCCACTTACCTACATACAGTCGTAAATCCATGGGATATGCTGAAAACACAATCTTGAATCCTGATACCCCTGGTCTGCTCTGTTTAATTAAATCATAGATGTAAAACGTAATGTCATTCCCAGATGATATCATCCTGTCCAGTCGCAGCTTCTGCAAAGTCTGGACCCATTGCGCTGAAACCAGCGCCATGAGCATGACCACTTTAAGGGTCATTTTGACCAAAGACAGGGATGTGGCTGGACCCCACTGTTGAAGCAACGTGAGTACCATGCTCACATCCCAGATTTCAGAGTATCTGGGCCTGGGGGGATTGGAATTAAAAATACCCTTCATAAACCGGGATATTAACCGATGAGATCCTACAGAATGTTGTTCCGCCCCCAGCCATAAGTATGATGACAGGGCACTCCTGGCACTATTGATGGCACTATAGCTAAACGCTTCATCAAAATACAGGGTAGACAGAAAATCTAGCACATCTGAGATACATGCTGTGTGGTATGTAATGTTCCCCCGTTAACAGAACACCTCCCATTTCCTGACATGAGAGATGTACTGCGTTTTGGTACTATACCTCCAGGCCGCTGTAATCACATCCACGGTACAAACGGATAGTCCAAGACACAGGTTTGGCCTCCTCAGAACTGCAAATTAACAGATTAATACGGTCATATAACGGGTGTTGAACCAATAGGTCACTACGTTTCGGGACCGCCATAAGAGGCTGTGTTATTATCTCCAAAATGAGAGGGAACCATGGCTGTGTAGGCCAGTCGGGTACCACCAAAACTCCTGAGGTGGAGTCCTGCTTCATCTTGAGCAAGCACCGACTGATGAGACAGAATGGGGGAAATACATATAAAAACAGTCCTCCCCAGTGTAGCGAGAAGGCATCTACCGCTACTGCCCCTGGGTCTGGTTCACATGAAACATACTTCGGTAATTGGTGATTGAGTCTGGATGCAAACAAATCGATATCTGGCATCCCAAACAGAACAACAATATCATTAAATACATCATGATTTAACATCCATTCTGTCTTGTCATTGAATTTGCATGACCTGGTGTCTGCCACCATGTTAAATCTACCTGGCAAGTAGACAGCTGAAACCCAAATGTTTCTTGTAATGCGCCAGTGCCAAAAAAGGTTAGCCAATCTATCACAAGATACCGACTTGATTCCACCCATGTGATTGACATACGCCACTGCCATGATGTTGTCAATCTGAAGCTGAACATGTAAGTGATGCTCAGTGGTACAATAAGCCTCAAGCCCATAAAATGCTCCCAATAGCTCTAAATAGTTAATCCCATGTGATTGAAGAATAAATGCATCATGCATATTCCATCTGCCTCCACCGCTCGAAATGATATCAGTAGCACCTCAACATAGGGCACTAACATCAGTCTGTAAAACAACTGAAGGTACTTCAACCAGAATTTTGCTGGAGCAACTTGAAATGATCCTTATCCAACACTGTACTTCAGCAATAGCTTCAGCTGGTAATTGCATGGGCCTGCCAAAATGACCTGCACGTATCCTGAGTGCCTGTACCTTTGCACGTTGTATATTTTGGTAATGCAAAGGTTCATACTGTGCAGCTTGAAAGGCAGCCACTAATTTGCCAATCAAGTTGGTCACATGTCTAAGTGAAGGTTGTTGCTCCCCCATGAGCTTGTTACAGCCATCAATTAAATCTAATCTCTTGCCCTTGGGCAGGATCACTGACATGTGAGTTGAATTAATAGTGAATCCCAAATAATCAATAACTCTAACTGGTATTAATTTGGATTTAACTGGATGAATGAGGAACCCCAATCTCTCAACCATGATTGTCACTTAATATGTTTCGACAAAAAACAGATACACCTACCTCCAAGGTTACCGGTGGAATTTTCTGTCCCCTGGTTCTGGTGGGAAAAGGCATGTTTGCCCGTGCTCCTGCTGTGGTGCGCCAGCTGCGCACATTGAATGGCCGGCTTGCTCCTTGACCAGACCCAGTTTCAGCAAACCGCTTGTAGGGGTACTGCCTCCGAAGAGTTCTGCTGGTCATTGGTGCCTTAATGAGCCCGACCGTCCTTGTCTCGTTGTCCAGCTCCTTCATCCTTTTTGCGAGGTCTTCACCAAACAACAGATTCGGTGGCTGAATATTTCTGGGCTTACACAGAGCATCGAACTTCGGGTTGATGGTAGGGCGGATGGCGCTCTTTCTCAGGCAGTTTATCTCGTAGTGTGGATTGCACATGAGAGCCAGGGCATCCTGCTGTACATCAGACAGGTGCCCACCATCCACCGACCTGGCGCACGCCGTAATGCCCAAAGCGAGCAGCTTCAGCAGTCTCATTTCCTGATGCCTACGCCCATATGACCCCAGATGGCGTGGTTCACTGCCGGCACTTTAAGCAGGATACAAGTAGCCGGGGTGTCGTACCTTTTGGCCGTTTCATCCATGGTAAGCTCTTGAAGCTGGTGTGAGGCCAAGTAATTAATACTTGCAGCCAACTCTTCACCCAGCGGCTCTCCTGACTCTGTTGGGATGGCAAATCTTGCTGCCAGGAATGGTACCTCTGACTCGTGCCCTTCATCCCTTGGGGGTAGCCTCCACTGCTAAAGTCACAGACTCGGCATCAGAATCATACTGACCCGTTATGCTCTCCTCCTCCAAGAGAGAGACATGTAGCAGGTGCTGCTGGCGTGGGCTCTCGAAGAGGCCGGCGCTGACACAACTCCTCCTGCTGGAGTGTATTTTGGTGGAGCATCCTCTCCATTAGGAGCTCCATCCTGGATAACCGACCAAACACTTTATCAATTTCCGGAGGGGAACCCTCCCGGCCCGACTCATCCGAGTCTACCGGCCAAGCATACTTTCTAGTGGCTTTGCGCCCCAAAGGTGCAGCCACGGTGCTCTCAGACACCAAGTCTGCAGTCGCTGGTTGTACAGCTAGCGACTCAGTAGGTGAACTAGGCAGCCGCATGCTACCCGCACTCCCGTGGTCTTCTTTAGCTACTTTCGTGCAGGCTCGCCTTGTTCTCAACGCTTTCTCCATACTTGGACTTGCCTCCTGAAACCATATAACCATATAACAATTACAGCACGGAAACAGGCCATCTCGACCCTTCTAGTCCGTGCCGAACACTTATTCTCTCCTAGTCCCATATACCTGCGCTCAGACCATAACCCTCCATTCCTTTCCCGTCCATATAGCTCTCCAATTTATTTTTAAATGATAAAAATGATAAAAACGAACCTGCCTCCACCACCTTCACTGGAAGCTCATTCCACACAGCCACCACTCTCTGAAACAAGAATTATCAAGCGCAGAAAACAACCTCCGACTAAGTTTTACACTTACCTGAGGCTTTTTGAAACTTACCGCTAGAGGAGCGATGCACCACTGCGCCATGCATCAAACGTAATGATGCGCATGCGGACTGGCGCAGTTCTGAAGTAAAATAATCTGCTCACAATCATTCAATTTCTTACTGTGTAAAGCACTAGTTTCAGGTAACATTACAACTTCATGTTAGGCAGAAAGACAACCAATTAACAGTTTTGGAGTGTGAGAGGAAACCATAGATCTTAGAGAAAAACCCATGTGGTCACGGGGTCCGTATCAACAGCACACGCAGTCAGGATCGAACCAGTGTCTCCAGCACTGCAAGTGCTGTAAGGCAGCAACTCTACCACTGCGCCACTGTGCCACACAATTAATTTAGATTAATTTAGGAATGAATTTTCTTCAGAAGATTCATAACCAACTATTCTTTTCTTTTACACATTTTAATTGGATTTTTAAACACACTTTAACTGACTCTACAAAGGTTAAATTGGATAAAAAATTTCACTGATCCTCCAAATCTTATTATTCATTTAACCAATGAGAATGTTGCACCTTGAATTCATTGTTTTAGAAACTGGTTAATTCTGAGTGGCCACCAGAGCCTTCACTGATCTTAATGCTTCAAAGAATGTTTGATACTCTACTTCAAATGACATCTTCATATGAAGGGCAATTATTTTAACCCCACACTGTCATTTGGCACGTGTGTCATTATCAGGACCAAGGCTGTGACGAGGTCTGGAACCAAGTGGTTTGATAAAAGTAGACGGCAGCCATGGTGGAGCAGCGGTAGAGTTGCTGCCTTACGGCGCATGCAGCGCCAGAGACCCGGGTTCCATCCCGACTATGCGTGCTGTCTGTACGGAGTTTGTATGTTTTCCCCGTGACCGCGTGGGTTTTATCCGAGATCTTCGGTTTCCTCCCAGGTTCCAAAGACGTACAGGTATGTAGGTAAATTGGCTTGGTGTATGTGCAGGATAGTCTGTGTAGGATAGTGTTAATATATGCGGAGATCGCTAGTCAGCATGGTCTCGGTGGGCCGAAGGGCCTGTTTCCACGCTGTATCTGTAAAGTAAAATAAACTAGACTGAATGAACTGTACTTCCTCTCAGCTTTCCTTCATGTTAATTCCCCTTCTCCAACCAGATCATAAAGTTCAAAATACATGTCTTTGATTAGCCATTTACATATTTTTCTGATGAATTTGATTAAAATAAAAGAATACTATTTTGCTTACTCATGCAGAATGACCAAAGTAATCATTTTATCCCAATAGGTAAAATAATGCCACAGGTTTAATAGACAAATTACAGCAAATTAATATAGTGATTAAAGCTATTGATGGCTCTCCGTTGGCACAACTCATTTGATCAGATGCCAGATCTTCAATGCCTCTTTTCAAAGATCATTCTTTGCACAGATATAATAGGCGGTCCATCACAAATGTCATTGAACATGATCACATCCATCATAACTCATCAAGTCACTCATAGAACCTATTTTATTTTAACGTAAGAAAAATAAGTTCATATATGAATTCTTCTTCGTCAAACTTCCAGGTCTAGATTTCCTTTCAAATAATGTCTTTATTAAGTTTGTGGAACCAAAGCAAAATCAGTCTTCAACTCAAATCTCATCCTTTGAATCACCTTTACTTACTTACTGCCTATTATGCCTCCTGGCATGTAGGGCAGTCACGGAAGTCCTCCACTCAGTAGTGTTGATTCCTTCAGTTGCTGTTTCCGTAACATGTTTGTTTTATGAGACAGGGCTGTTAGCCCTGTGCTCAACCTCCAACCTGGAGGACCAGTGGATCGCTCTTCATCTCGCCTCTACCCTTCGACCTGTCCAGCATTGGAGACCCTAATAGGAGACAAATCTCCCACTGGCATAGCTCTAGGGGATACTGAGACACACAAGCTAGGGGATCACGGAGACATGGCTCCAGGGTGACCAAGGCTAGGAGCTGAACATCCAGGGATATTCAATATTCAGGAGGGATAGACAGAAAGGAAAAGGAGGTGGGGTAGCGTTACTCATTAGAGAGGGGATTAATGCAATGGAAAGGAAGGACATTAGTTTGGAGGATGTGGAATCGGTATAGGTAGAGCTGCAAAACACTAAGGGGCAGAAAACGCTGGTGGGTGTTGTGTACAGGCCACCTAACGGTAGTAGTGAAGTTGGAGATGGTATCAAACAGGAAATTAGAAATGCGTGCGACAAAGGCAAAACAGTTATAATGGGTGACTTCAATCTACATATAGATTGGGTGAATCAAATTGGCAGGGGTGCTGTGGAAGAGGATTTCTTGGAATGTATGCGGGATAGTTATCTAAATCAACATGTAGAGGAACCAACGAGAGAGCAGGCTATTTTAGACTGGGTGTTGAGTAATGAGGAAGGGTTAGTTAGCAATCTTGTTGTACGTGCCCCCTTGGGCAAGAGTGACCATAATATGGTTGAGTTCTTCATTAGGATGGAGTGTGACATTGTTAATTCAGAAACAATGGTTCTGAACTTAAAGAAAGGTAACTTTGAGGGTATGAGACGTGAATTGGCCAAGATTGACTGGCAATTAATTCTAAAAGGGTTGACGGTGGATATGCAATGGAAGACATTTAAAGACTGCATGGATGAACTACAAAAATTGTTCATACCAGTTTGGCAAAAGAATAAATCAGGGAAGATAGTACATCCATGGATAACAAGGGAAATCAGGGAAAGTATCAAAGCGAAGGATGATGCGTACAAATTAGCCAGAAAAAGCAGCATACCGGAGGACTGGGAGAAATTCAAAGACCAGCAGAGGAGGACAAAGGGCTTAATTAGGAAAGGGAAAATAGATTATGAAAGAAAACTGGCAGGGAACATAAAAACTGCCTGCAAAAGTTGTTATAGATATGTGAAAAGAAAGAGATTAGTTAAAATAAATGTAGGTCCCTTGCAGTCAGAAACAGGTGAGTTGATCATGGGGAACAAGGATATGGCGGACCAATTGAATAACTACTTTGGTTCCATCTTCACTAAGGAAGACATAAATAATCTGCCGGAAATAGCAGGGAACCGCGGGTCAAAGGAGTTGGAGGAATGGAGTGAAATCCAGGTTAGCCGGGAAGTGGTGTTGGGTAAATTGAATGGATTAAAGGCTGATAAATCCCCAGGGCCAGATAGGCTGCATCCCAGAGTACTTAAGGAAGTAGCTCCAGAAATAGTGGATGCATTAGTAATAATCTTTCAAAACTCTTTAGATTCTGGAGTAGTTCCTGAAGATTGGCGGGTAGCAAACGTAACCCAACTTTTTAAGAAGGGAGGGAGAGAGAAAATGGGGAATTACAGACCAGTTAGTCTAACATCGGTAGTGGGGAAACTGCTAGAGTCAGTTATTAAAGATGGGATAGCAGCACATTTGGAAAGTGGTGAAATCATTGGACAAAGTCAGCATGGATTTACAAAAGGTAATTCATGTCTGACGAATCTTATAGAATTTTTCGAGGATGTAACTAGTAGCGTGGATAGGGGAGAACCAGTGGATGTGGTGTATCTGGACTTCCAGAAGGCTTTCGACAAGGTCCCACATAAGAGATTAGTATACAAACTTAAATCACAAGGCATTGGGGGTTCAGTATTGATGTGGATAGAGAACTGGCTGGCAAACAGGAAGCAAAGAGTAGGAGTAAACGGGTCCTTTTCGCAATGGCAGGCAGTGACTAGTGGGGTACCGCAAGGCTCGGTGCTGGGACCCCAGCTATTTACAATATATATTCATGATCTGGATGAGGGAATTAAAGGCAATATCACCAAGTTTGCGGATGACACTAAACTGGAGGGCAGTGTTAGCTGTGAGGAGGATGCTAGGAGACTGCAAGGTGACTTGGATAGGCTGGGTGAGTGGGCAAATGTTTGGCAGATGCAGTATAATGTGAATAAATGTGAGGTTATCCGTTTTGGTGGCATAAACGGGAAAGCAGACTATTATCTAAATGGTGGCCGATTGGGAAAGGGGGAGATGCAGCGAGACGTGGGTGTCATGGTACACCAGTCAATGAAGGTAGGCATGCAGGTGCAGCAGGCAGTAAAGAAAGCGAATGGTATGTTAGCTTTCATTGCAAAAGGATTTGAGTATAGGAGCAGGGAGGTTCTACTGCAGTTATACAGGGTCTTGTTGAGACCACACCTGGAGTATTGCGTACAGTTTTGGTCTCCAAATCTGAGGAAGGACATTATTGCCATAGAGGGAGTGCAGAGACGGTTCACCAGACTGATTCCTGGGATGGCGGGACTGTCTTATGAAGAAAGACTGGATAGGCTTGGTTTATACTCTCTAGAATTTAGGAGATTGAGAGGGGATCTTATAGAAACTTACAAAATTCTTAAGGGTTGGACAGGCTAGATGCAGGAAGATTGTTCCCGATGTCAGGGAAGTCCAGGACAAGGGGTCACAGCTTAAGGATAAGGGGGAAATCCTTTAAAACTGAGATGAGAAGAACTTTTTTCACACAGAGTGGTGAATCTCTGGAACTCTCTGCCACAGAGGGTAGTTGAGGCCAGTTCATTGGCTATATTTAAGAGGGAGTTAGATGTGGCCCTTGTGGCTAAGGGGATCAGGGGGTATGGAGAGAAGGCAGGTACGGGATACTGAGTTGGATGATCAGCCATGATCATATTGAATGGCGGTGCAGGCTCGAAGGGCCGAATGGCCTACTCCTGCACCTAATTTCTATGTTTCTATGTTATGTTTCTAAGCTCCCCGACCATGACAAGGTTGCAATCCAACAGGGAGTTTGAATCTCCTTTAAGGCCCATCAAATATCCAATCTTGTTCATAAACACTTTAGTAATTAAGGGATATAATATAGTTGGAATTACCGAGACATGGCCCCAGGGTGACAAAGGCTGGGAGCTAAACATGCAGGGGTATTTGATATCCAGGAAGGATAGGCAGCAAGGAAGAGGAGGTGGGATGGTATTGCTGGTTAAAGAGGAGATTAATGCTTGGATGCTGTCGAATCGGTATGGGTAGAACTGCGAAATAGCCAAGGGCAGAAAACACTTGTTGGAGTTGTATATAGACCACCAAAATGGTAGGGAATTTGGGGATAGCATCAAGTAGGAAATTAGGGATGCGTGTAGCATTTATCATAGGTGGCTTTAATCTACATATAGATTGGGCTAACCAAATTGGTAACAGTACTGAGGAGGAGGATTTCCTGGAATGTATACGGGATGGATTTTTAATCCAATATGTAGAGGAACCGACTAGAAGGCAGGCCATACTTGACTGGGTATTGTGTAATGAGGAAGGATTAGTTAGTGATCTTGTTGTGTAAGGCCCCTTGGGCAACAGTGACCATAATATGGTGGAATTTTACATTAGGATGGAGAGTGACAGGGCTAATTCAAACACTAGAATAAAGGAGACTTTGAAAGTATGAGATGGGATTTGGCTAGGATAGGTGGGCAAATTATACTTAAAGGGTCGACAGGGAAATGCAATGGCAAAGATTTAAAGACCGCATGGATGAACTCCAGAAATCGTTCATCCCTTTCTGTCGAACAAATAAACCTGGGAAGGCGGTTCAACCATGGCTGACGAGGGAATTCATGGATAGTGTTAAAGCCAAGAAAGAGGCATATAAATTGGCCAGAAGAAGCAGCAAAACAAAGGACTGGGAGAAATTTAAAACTCAACAGTGGAAGACAAGGGTTAATTAAGAGGGGGCAAAAGGGCATGAAAGAAAGCTTACGGGAAATATAGCAACTGACTGTAAAAGTTTTCTTTAGGTATGCGGTCATTTGGCTCGAAGGGCCGAATGGCCTACTCCTGCACCTATTGTATGTAAAAAGGAAAAGATTAGTGAGGACTAATGTAGGTTCCTTACAGTCAGAGACACGTGAATTTATATTGGGAAACAAGGAAATGGCAGAACAGTTAAACGAGTACTTTGGTTCTGTCTTCAATAAGGAAGACAACCAATCTCCCGGAAATACTAGGGGACCGAGAATCTATTGGGAGGGAGGAATTGAAGGGAATCCACATTAGACAGAAAATGGTGTTAAGTATGTAGATGAGACTGAAGGCAGATAAATCCCTAGGGCCTGATGGTCTGTATCTCAGAGTATTCAAGGAGATGGCCCGAGAAATTGTGGTTGCATTGGTGATCATTTTTCAATGTTTTCTCGACTCTGGATCAGTTCCTGTGGACTGGAGGGTAGCCAATGTAACTCCACTTTTTAAGAAAGGAGGGAGAAAGAAAACAGAGATTATAGACCAGTTAGCCTAACATCAGAAGTGGGGAAAATGCTGGAGTCAATTATTAAAGATGTACTGTAATAGCAGCGTATTTGGAAAGCAGTGACAGAATTGTTCAAAGTCAGCATGAACTTATGAAGGGGAAATCATGATTCGCTAATCTTTGGAATTATTTGAGGATGTAACAAGTAGAATAGATAAGGGAGAGCCAGCGGATCTGGTATATCTGGAATAACAAAAAACCCTTGTCAAGATTAGTGTGCAAAATTAGAGCACATGGTATTGGGGGTAGGGTATTGACATGGATAGAGAACTGGTTGGCAGACAGGAAGCAAAGTGTAAGAATTAACGGATCCTTTTCAGAATGGCAGGCAGTGACGAGTGGGGTGCCGTAAGGCTTGGTGCTGGGTCCCCAGTTATTTACAATATATATTAACAATTTAGACAAAATAATTAAATTTGACATCTCCAAGTTTGCAGATGACACAAAGCTGGGTGGCAGTGTGAGCTGCGAGGAGGATATTATGAGGCTGCAGGGTGACTTGAATAGGTTGGGCGAGTGGGCAGATGCATCGCAGATGCAGTATAATGTGGATAAATGTGAGGTTAGTAAGCGTGCAGGTACAGCAGGCAGTGAAGAAAGCCAATGGCCTCCATTGTGAGAGAATTTGAATTTACAAGCAAGGAGGTCCTACTGCAGTTGTACAGGGCTCTGATGAGACCACACCTGGAGTATAGTGTGCAATTTTGGTCTAATTTGAGGAAGGACATTCTTGCTATTGAGGGAGTGCAGCGTAGGTGCACCAGGTTAATTCCTGCGATGGCGGGACTGACGTATGATGAAAGAATGGGTCGATTGGGCTTGTATTCGCTGGAATTTAGAAGGATGAGGGGATCTTATAGAAACGTATAAAACTCTTTGAGGATTGAACAGCAAAGATGTAAGAAAAATGTTCCCGATGTTGGACAAGTCCAGAAACAGGGGTCACAGTTTCAGAATAAGGGGTAGGCCATTTAGGGCTGAGATGAGGAAAAACTTTTTCTCCCAGAGTGTTGTGAATCTGTGGAATTCTCTACCACACAAGACAGTGGAGGCCAATTCACTGGATGTTTTCAAGAGAGTTAGATTTAGCTCTTATTGCTAAGGTAATCAAGGGGTATGGTGACAAAGCAGAAACAGGGTACTGATTTTGGATGATCAGCTATAATCACATTGAATGGTGGTGCAGGCTCGAAGGGCTGAATGGCCGACTCCTGCACCTATTTTCTATGTTTCTATGTTTCTAAGTGATTGCAGGCTCAGGCTTTCTTGCAGGTTTTGAGCACAGAAATTAATTGATGATGTTTCGGGTCGAGATCCTTCTGTCTGATGAAGGCTTTCGACCGAAACGTCACCCATTCCTTCTCTCCAGAGATGCTGCTGCCTGTCCCACTGAGTTACTCCAGCATTTTGTGTCTAACTTTGTTTTAGACCAGAATCTGCAGTTCCTTCCTACACACAAGTAAAACTGATCTTAACTCTGCTTTGAGGTAGTGTTGCCAAAGAAACATATGTTTATAGAGAGATCTAATGGTACTATTTAGAAGAAGAGTTATCCATAAAATCTTAAGCAATATAATTTTAGTGTTCAGTTTAGTTTAATAATCTAGCGTGGAAACAGGCCCTTCGGCCCACCGTGTCCGCACTGACTAGCAATCCCTGCTCTTTAACACTATGCTACAAATATTAGCAACAATTTACACTTATACCAAGCCAATTAAACTATCAGCCTGTACGTCTTTGGAGTGTAGGAGGAAACCAAAGACGTCGGAGAAAACCCACGTGGTCATGGGGAGAATGTACAAATTCGATACAGGATCAAACCCGGTACTCTGGCTCAGCTCTACTGCTGGGCCATTTTTAATCTGAAAGAGATAAGGCCATAATATTGCTTCTACGAACTTCATGTGTGAAAACTGACTGCTGTTCTACTTTTGTGTGTACAGGACAAAAAAGAGAGAGCAGCGAGAGGAACTCAACAGGCCAGGTTGCATCTATGGCCTGTGTGACAACTGACAATGGGCATGATTTACACAAAGTCATTGGCCATAAACAGCAGCTGAGCAACCCTGGCTCACTCGTGTCCCAGGCTGAGGATCCCCTGCAGGCAGAGAATGTGCAAGCAGAACTACACATTGTCAAAAAGGAACCTTTTTTTAAACACACTTATCGGATTAGGCAGTCTGCTTTTAAAGATGGCTGGATGGGTCATGTTTTCCTGAAAGTATCTCCCTTCCCTGAACTGAGCATACAGCAGTTCAATTTTGCATAGTGGTCATAGAGTCATACAGTGTGGAAACTTACCCATCGGCCCAACTTAGCCCACACCGAATAACATGCCCTTCAACACTGGTCGCACCTGCCTGTGCTTGGTCCATATACCTCTAAAAATATCCTATCCATGTATTTGTGTAAATGTTTCTCAAATGCTGTGATAGTCCCAGCCTCAACTGTCTCTTCCAGCAGCTCATTCCATATACCCATCACCCTTTGTGTAAAAAGTTACCCCTCAGTTTCCTATTGAATCTTTCCTCCCTCAGCTTAAACCTATGTCCTCTAGTTCTCGATTTGCCTCCTCTGAAGCCAATTTTCTATCCATTCAGCTATCTCTCGTGGATCCCATCTAATCTAACCTTCCAGAGCAGCCTACCATGTGGAACCTTGTTGAATGTCTTGCTGAAATCCATATATACAACATCTACAACATCTACACTCAACCCTCATCGACATTTTTGCTGACATCCTCAAAAAACTGGAGGGTGGCAAAAGTTGTGCCTTTATTCAAGAAGGGCTGCAGGGAAAAGCCTGGGCACCACAAGCCAGAGAGGTTAACAACTGCTTCCTCAAAAAAACTCGATCAGATTTGTGAGACACAGCATCGCACATACAGAACCATGCTGACTATCAGCCCTTGTCCATCCAATTGCATGTATATCTTATCACTCAGAATGCCCTTAGTAACTTTCAAAGCAGTTGTTAAGCTCACTGGCCTGTGGTGCCCAGGCTTTTCCCTGCAGCCCTTCTTGAATAGAGGCACAATTTTGGCCACCCTCCAGTCTTCCGGCACCTCACCTGTATTTAAGGACAACTTGTAAATCTCATCCAGGACACCTGCAATTTTTTCTGTAGCTTTCAGCAGAGTCCTCGAGAAGTTCGAGAAGAAATTACAGGTGCCCTGGGTCTTCTGAGGATCTACAAATGAAGCCTGTACCATTATGTTGCATGTGTCATATCCACTGTACTATGAGCATTTTGCTCATGAAAACTGTAGCTGGTACCAACTATGTTCACATACATAGTTATAGTTATCTGCAAGATACTACTACTGAAAAAAAATGTCTAATTAACTGGGAACGAGAACATCATTGAAATAAACCTGGCTTCCTTCAGGAAGTAATATGGAATAGAGGAATCAAAAAACATCTGATCTACACGAATGTTTTAATTTAGTTCATCAATCTGAATTATTTAGCTGTATTTTTAATAAAAGCTTTTTCATTAGGTCATTTTTGCAATTATCTTATTACTGCTCGTTCACTTATTGGATGAAGTGAGCATCTCTTATTTCATACTCGCATTTCCATCTTACCTGATTTTGGTTTACTTTCCTATCATTTCCATTAGTCTAAAAATTATTTTGGTATCTTGCAGTAAATTGTGGAATTAGGTTTATTTCCTGTGAGGTAAAAGGGAGTCATGGGAGAAATATAAAACCAGTTCTGTTTCAGCAGTGGAAAGATATCGGCAGGATATGTACCAGAGGTTTACTGATCTTCCTTTAGAAATATCAGACTGTGGATCAGGCTAACCTTGAGAAGGTTTCTGCCTGCCGTAGTTGAGGATCACACAGAGGCAGCAAATAGAACATTGAACATAGAACCAGGCAGTGCAGGAATGAGCCCTGAGGCCCACAATATTTGGATCAAATATGATCGCAAGTGCCTTTACATGATCCCTAGACCTGTATTTCTTGCACTTGCATGTACCTATCTAAAAGCCTCTTAAACGGCACTATAATTTCTGCCTACACCACCATCCCTGGCAATGCGTCCCGCCCCCCCCCCCCCCCCCCCCCCCCCCCCCCCCCCGCCCCACTCTGTGTAAAATTCTTATGCCACAACTACATTAAAAAACACATCTGCATTCAATTTCCCTCCTCTCACCTTATAACTCTGCCCTCGCATGCTGGACATTTACACCCTGGGACTATCTGCTCTATCGATGCCTCTTATCATCTATATTACTAAAACTCTGATCTTGACCGCATGTTGGCCCACTGTGCTGCGATTTCCGACGGAACGCCGGCACCTACGGCCGTCATTTTTGGCCACCTCGCTCAGAGCCCCCCTCCGCCTTCCGGGTGTGGAGGATTTTTCCCATCGATGACAAATCAGAGAGATATTAATGTTTTTTAAAAAATCACCATTCTCTCTGCTGCCCCTGCTGGAGGGAGGGGGAGGGACTATAACAACAGGAAGTGGTGTGCCTCACTCAGTCTCTGCAAGATAGATGAAACTTAGAAACATAGAAATTAGGTGCAGGAGTAGGCCATTCAGCCCTTCGGCCCTTCGAGCCTGCACCGCCATTCAATATGATCATGGCTGATCATCCAACTCAGTATCCCGTACCTGCCTTCTCTCCACACCCTCTGATACCCTTAGCCACAAGGGCCACATCTAACTCCCTCTTAAATATAGCAAATGAACTGGCCTCAACTACCCTCTGTGCAAGAGAGTTCCAGAGATTCACCACTCTCTGAAGCCAAAGGGTCACGTCTCTCTGAGCTCTGAATAACGCTGAACAAATGTCTTTGGCTTGAAGTTGAAAGGCACTACTTACTGGTGGCTTGGGTGCATTGACTTGAAGTTGAAAATGGTGTCATGGTTGAAAGGCACTAACTGCAAATGGTGGCTTGGGTGCTTTGGCTTGAAGTTGAATGGCACTACTTACTGCAAATGGTGGCTTGGGTGCTTTGCCTTGAAGTTGAAAGGCACTACTTACTGCAAACATGGAAAATATGGCGGCGCGTTCAGACGCAGCGGCTTTGCGCTCCCAAGACCGTTAACTCGGAGGAGGCCGGCACCGTACGTGGCTGTGAAAGTAAGGTAATTAAAGACCTCAGAACCCCAAGAACCCTTAGAACCTTTAGAAACCCCAGTAACCCCAGAAAATATAGGAAGAAACTCACCTCCAGAACGAGGAAATCCAGGACCCGCATCGCAATCCCGACGGGTTGCACATGGAGCCGCACGGAACTACACAACATCGGACGTGGCTGCGAGAAACTGGTGTGTGAGTACTACAGTACCCTTACCAAAATCCCGATGGAGCTGGGCAGAACAGCCCCCTGGATCACCACTCCGGAGGGTAGGAGACGGAGCAAGCACCGGGAGCGAAAGCAGAAACGTGGAAAGAGAGCGGGGGTGCAGGACAGGCTACGGAGGCTCCACAAAGACCATCGCTCCCAAGTGTCTTTGTGGCGAATCGTTGTGGTCACTCACCAACAAGCTGGATGAGGTAAGGCTCTGGATCAACACCCAGCGATCCCTGAAAGACTGCTGTGTGCTGATCTTCACAGAGACCTGGCTCAGCGCGCTGGTTCCCGATGGGGCTGTGGACCTAACCCACTGCATCGTGCTGATAGAACAAAGGACTCCGGTAAGAGCAAGGGTGGCGGGCTCTGCATCTACATCAACAATGACTGGTGCACCAACCACACTGCAGTAGAGAGCTACTGTTCCCCAGACCTGGAATACCTACTGCTTAAATGTAAGCTGTTTTACCTGCCTCAGGAGTTTACTGTGGTTATCATCATGGCCATAAAATCCAGGGACACTTCTGCCTACAGTGCAGCCAGGTCGAAGGCATAAAAAAGGCCAAAGACATCCACAGGCAAAGGGTAGAAGAACACTTAAATGACGCGCCACCAGAAGCATGTGGCAGGGTGTCAGGGACATCACTGACTACAAGAGCAGCCCCGCCTGCCCCCAAGGTGATATCACACTGGCCAACGAACTGAACACCTTCTTTGCCCGGTTCGAAACTGGCAACACCACCAGGAGTGGAATAACCCCGGCCTTGGCGGAGGGACAGGCCTTAACACTGAGCACTCAGGAGGTACAGTGCGCTCTGCGTAGGATCAATCCACCCAAGGCTGCAGGCCCGGATGGAGTACAGGGAAGGGTACTAAAGGACTGTGCTGTACAGCAGGCGGAGGTATTCACGAGAATCTTCAATCTATCTCTATCTCTGGCAACGGTCCCCTTGTGCCTGAAAACAGCCACCATATTGCCGGTGCCGAAAAAGTTCAAAGTCACCAACCTGAATGACTACCGCCCGGTTGCCCTAACTCCAATCCCAATGAAGTGCTTTGAAAGGCTGGTCCTCTCCCATATCAAATCCAGCATCCCTGCCTCACTGGACTCTCATCAATTTGCATACAGGGCAAATAGATCAACAGAGGATGCCATCTCTCTGGCTCTTCACACTGTCCTGACTCACCTGGACAGACAGGGCACATACGTGAGGATGCTCTTCGTTGACTATAGCTCTGCATTCAATACGGTCATCCCCACCAAGCTCACCACCAAACTCCACCAACTAGGCCTCAGCTCGCCGATATGCGATTGGATCCTGAACTTTCTGACGGAGCGACCGCAGGCAGTGAGACTGGGCCCGCACCTATCCTCCACTATCACCCTGAGCATCAGCACACCACAGGGCTGTGTACTAAGCCCCATGCTCTACTCCCTCTTCACTCACGACTGTGTTCCTGCATTCGACACCAACACGATCGTGAAGTTTGCAGATGACACAACAGTGATTGGGCTGATCATCAACAGTGATGAAATAAAATACAGGGCGGAGGTGCAGAACCTGGCGGACTGGTGCACACGTAACAACTTGTCACTAAACACCTCCAAGACCAAGGAACTGATTATTGACTTCAGGAGGTCCCATAATGGAGAATACGCCCCAATCCCCATTTGCGGGGAAAGTGTGGAGAGAGTGTCCAGCTTTAAGTTTCTGGGCACTCACATTTCAGAGGACCTCACATGGTTCACCAACACCGCTGCGCTGTTCAAGAAGGCACAGCAACGACTGTTCTTCCTGAGGACATTAAAAAAGACTGGTCTGCCCCAACAGCTGCTGACAACGTTCTACCGCTGCACCACAGAGAGCATATTAACATATGGCATCTGTGTGTGGTATCTCAGCTGCACGGAAGCGGAGAGGGGAGCTCTTCAGCTCATCGTCCACAGAGCACAGAGGATCATTGGGACAGAGCTACCAGCCTTGGAGGGCATCTACCACACACGGTGCCTCAGGAAGGCAGTCAGCATCCATAAAGACTCATCACACCCCTGTAACGGTCTGTTCGAACTACTTCCCTCCGGCAGACGTTACAAGGCCTTCTACGCCCGAACCTCCAGACGCAGAGACAGCTTTATTCCAAGAGCTATAGCGGCTCTGAACCGGCCCTGCTGAGTGCCTCCCCCGCCCCCCTGGACTGTCTCCCTCGGATGGTCACGACACACAGCTTATTTATTTATTTTCTTTTTCTTTTTCATCGGTTGGAGCTGCATACTAAATCTCGTTGCACTGACGTGCAATGACAATAAAATATATTATTATTATTATTATTATTAAATGGTGGCGGGTGCTTTGGCTTGAAGTTGAAAGGCACTACTTTCTGCAAATGGTGGCTTAGGTGCTTTGGCTTGAAGTTGAAAGGCACAACTTACTGCAAATGTTGGCTTGGGTGCTTTGGCTTGAAGTTGAAAGGCACTACATACTGCAAATGGTGGCTTGGGTGCTTTGGCTTGAAGTTGAAAAGCACTACTGCAAATGCACTTACTTTCTGTTTGCACTGTATATTGATTTTAGATAAAACGCTACCACTTACGGCTGTGATTTTTGCCAACTTAGTCCCCCTCCGCTGAGCAGGTGCAGAGAATTCTTCCCATCAATGAAAAATAAAATTGTTATTAGTGTTTAAAAAATATTGAGAATCTCTGCCCTATCAATCACGCCATGAAGGCCACACCTTTTCTGATGGGGAGGAAGTGGGGTTATAAAATAGTGTGGGTGTGGCTCAGTCTCTGCATGATGGGGAGGGAGAGGTCACGACTGGCTGTGAATCAACTGAACACTGAATGTCTACTGAACTGTGAGTTTCGTGTTTTGTGTGGTTTTATGGTGGTTTCTCCCTGCATGAAATGGAATGAAACTGCACTTGAATGTGGTGGCCTTGCACCCTGCTTGAAGTGGAATGAAACTGCACTTGAATTGGCGGCCTTGCATCCTGCTTGAAGTGGTATGAAACTGCACTGAATTTGGTGGCCTTGCACCCTGCTGAAAGTGGTATGAAACTGCACTTGAATTTGGTGGCCTTGCACCCTGCTTGAAGTGGTTGGAAACTGCACTTGAATTAGGTGGTCTTGCACCCTGCTCAAAGTGGTGAGAAACTGCACTTGAATTTGGTGGCCTTGCACCCTGCTTGAAATGGTAGGAACATGGATTTGAATTTGGTGGCCTTGCACCCTGCTTGAAATGGAATTTCAAGGAATAGCAGCCATAAGTCAACTGCCAGCCCTTCAGCCGTGAGTGAGCTGCCAGCAGATCAAGCTTGACGGACTGAGCTGCCACCCCAAGAACCTATACCAGCACTCCAGAGCCCCCCCCCCCCCCCCCCCCACTGGCCACAAATATTGGAATTGGTGGCGAGGTGGAAGATTGCATCGGGGGACTAGCCCTCCCAACGGGTCCCACTTAGTCTAGTTTTGTATACTTCTATCAAGTCTCCCCTCAACCTCCAACGTTGCAGAGAAAGCAATCCAAGTCTCTCCAAACTCTCCAGGTAGCTGAAACCCTCTAATCCAGGCAGCATTCTTGTAAACCACCTCTGCACCCTCTCCAAAGCCTCCATGGTCCATCCTGTAATGATCACCTTGCAATAATCTAAAGGGAAAGCAAAAATCTGCTTAAAGAAGTTGAAGTGTAAATAAGTAAATGCTCTTTCAATTACTAAGACAACTAACTCTATCTATCCCAACCCGATTTTCCTGTCTTCTTCTCCCCATAATCCCTGACATCCTTACTAATCAACAATTTATCTATCCCTGTCTTAAAAATAGCCATTGACTTGGTCTCCACAGTCTATAATCGTTGGATAGGGAATTAGGGGGAGGGCACCAGTTAATGGGGAATTAGGGGAGGGCACCAGTAAATGGGGAATTAGGGGAGGGCACCAGTTAATGGGGAATTAGGGGAGGGCACCAGTTAATGGGGGATTAGGGGAGGGCACCAGTAAATGGGGAATTAGGGGAGGGCACCAGATAATGGGGGATTAGGGGAGGGCACCCGTAAATGGGGAATTAGGGGAGGGCACCTGTAGATGAGGACTAAGGGGTGGTTGTAAATGGGGAATTAGGAGTCATAATGATTTTAACATTCAATAATTTTAACCACCCACCTTTCCTCTCCAACTTTCTCTACACCCCCACCAAGCAGTCTGAAGAAGGGTTCTGACCTAGGGGCCACAGTCTTAGAATAAAGAGGAGGTATTTTAAGACTGAGGTGAGAAAATGTTTTCACCCAGAGAGTTATGAATTTATGAAATTCCCTGCCACCGAGGGCAGTGGAGGCCAAGTCACTGGATGGATTTAAGAGAGAGTTAGTTGGAGCTCTTGGGGCTAGTGGAGTCGAGGAATATGGGGAGAAGGCAGGCACGGGTTATTGATAGGGGACGATCAGCCATGATCACAATGAATGATGGTGCTGGCTTGAAGGGCCAAATGACCTCCTTCTGCGCCTATTTCTATGTTCTATGAATGACGGTGCTGGCTCGAAGGGCCAAATGACCTCCTTCTGCACCTATTTTCTTTGTTTCTATGGAAGTTGAAATGGGTGGTCTGATATGGATTTTTTAAAAACCTTTTAGACAATCTGAACCTAATTCCAAAATATTTGCACAGTCTTCTAAGGAACCATTTAAAATAAATGAGGTTAACCTGTAGCATGAGGTTAACCCTTGCAAGATTGATGCCATTCCGTGTGTACAAGAAGATCGTATAGTGAAATCACATAACAGTTTTTAAATTGTCCTTCTCTCAAGGTGTTCCTGTACTCTCAGCATCTTTACGAGGTTGTTGAGCTTGGTCCTGTCACATTGCTGAAGTTTTTAATGTTATTAGTGTTAACATACCTTCACCTTCTGGGACCTGGCAACAGCAGGGTTGACAGTGGCCAAGATTACATCTCATCTTTTCATTTGAGAAATCCCAGATAGGAGAATGAGTTGGAAGAATATACAGTAAGTCAACTATTTTATTTTATTATCCACTGTCAGAGTGAGGCCCAACACAAATTGCAGAAACAGCACCTCGTATTATGCTTGGACAGCTTACACCCCAGCGGTATGAATAATGATTTCTCTAACTTCAAGTAATTCTTGCTTTCCTTCTCTCTCTGTCCCTCCCCACTCTAGTTCTCCGACTAGTTTCACTGTCCTCCTGATTAATGTTATTGATTGTATGCATCAGTGTCACATTCCCCTCAGCTACCATTCTACATTTCCTAGATCATCGACTGCTTTGATCAGTTGTTTACACACCTTATCCTTCCATATCTCGTGTTCCTTTCCCCTGATTCTCAGTTTGAAGAAGGGATCCGACCCACAATGTCATCCACCCCTTCTTTCCAGAGATGTTGCCTGTCCCGCTGAGTTACTCCAGCATTTTGTGTTTATCTTCTGTGTAAACCAGCATCTGCAGTTCTTTCCTACATACTTTATTTTACAACAGGGCTCTCACACAATGAATCAGGTAACATTCTGCTTTATAAACTCAGGGATATAATTCTAAGTGATGCACAGAAAATTACTTTGCTTACTTTGCTTATGAGTTGAGGCTGCATTGAACCCAACTAGTCCCTTTGAGGCCACAGATCTAATTGCTGGATAGATACCAAGATTAGAATTAGTTATTCAGCCTCACTGAACACGTTTTACCATTTAATTAGATCTTAGCTGATATGTCCCAACTTTTATCTGCTTCGGTACAATAAGCTTAACTTCTTTGTCAAACAAAAATCAAACTAAGATCCAGAGGTCAATTAGTGTTCAGGACAAACAAATAGGAAATTATTGTCTTTCCTTCTCTTCCTGTTGGTGACCAAATGGGAGGTGAAAGGTCACAGACACAATCAATGCGTTTCATACTGACAGATCTTCTGAGGCTAAAAATCAAAGAAATGCAACTGCTGAAATACGGAAATAAAACAGAAAATGCTGGGAACACAGACCAGACACAGGAAACGTGAAGAAAATGAAATATGTTTAAAGTTTCAGATCACAGCCTGTCATTCCTTGGAAAGTGAGAAAATAGATTAGTTACAGATTGTAGAAAGGGAGGGGTGAGATGGATTGTTCAGAGGGAATATCTCTAATGACATGAGGCCAGAGTTGGCATGGTGATCATGCTAAACTTGAAGTTGCTTGGTTAATAGATTAAGGATGTTATGAGAGATAGAAAATAGACAACGGAATAAATTAAAGGTATTTAATGCACGTTAAAGATGTTCTTGAAATGTTTCACCAAAGGAAGAATATAGTAAACCCACGTTATAATGGACCAATAGGGGGAGGGAGATTGTGTCTGTTATTTCCAATTGTTCACTGTAACCAAGTAAGGGATAAGAAGGAACTGTAGATGCTGGAAAATCGAAGATAAATTACATAAAGCACAGGCAAAATAACATAAAGCGCAACCTGAAGAAGTTTTCAGCCCGAAATGTTGCCTATTGCCTTCGCTCCATACATGCTGCCGCACCCGCTGAGTTTCTCCAGCACTTTTGTCTACCAAGGGAATATCATTGTATGAATTGGAGAAACAAATGACTACAGATACTGGTTAATACACAAAATGACACAGAATGCTGGAGTAACTCAGCAGGTCAGGCAGCATCTCTGGAGAATGTGGGTAGGTGATATTTCTGGGCCAGACGCTTCTTCCGACACTCGGTCTGGAACTGGGCCTGGAATCCAGGTGAGTTGATGGCTGGGGGAGAGGCGAGGATCAACTCAGTCATTGGTCTCAGCTGGCGGGTAGCCAGAGAGCAGGTAAGGGTCGGCAGAGGGGGGTGGAGGGAAGAGGGGAGTTCAGTCTACACTCAAGGAATCCATCCCTGTGAAACGTTATAGAGACAGTGATTGGATCTGGAAGCGGACCAATACATCTATAAATAAAACTGAACATCTCAGCCATCTTTTCATTTGAACAATTGATTTTATTGTATTCATTTTAATATATTAATGTTTAAAATCCATGCATTGAAGGAAGAATATTTGACAGCCCATCTGTGGTCCCATTCCCCTCCAAACCTGTCCAATTCATGAACCTGTCTAACTGTTTCTTAAATATTGGGATAGTCCTTGCCTCAACTACCTCCTTCGGCAGCTTGTTCCATACACCCACCATCCTTTGTGCGAGCAAGTTACCCCTCAGATTCCTATTACATTTTGTTCCCTTCACCTTGAACTAATGTCCTCTGGACCATGATTCTGGGCAAGAGACTCTGGGCAAAAGACTCTGCATCGACCTGATCTATTCCTCTCATGGTTTTGTACACCTCTATAAGATCATCCCTTATCCTCCTGCGCTCCAAGAGTCCCAGCTTACTCAACCTCTCCCTATAGATCAGACCTTCTAGTCCTGGCAACATCCTCGTATAACATGGTGCCCAAAACTGAACACTGTTACACAGCCACAATGAACTAAAAATATTTAGATTTCGATCAGAAACTTTAAATAGTGTTTTGTTACACACTGCAGATACATAAATTGATACATTTTTCCTCTAACATACCAGTTATATAAATAAAACAATCTGCCACAGAAAAATCTTTGCCTATTTTACAAAACGGGCACAATGTCTCAATTGTTTAGGATGTGGGCCAAGAAATATAAAACATAAAGCATTTAACTAATTTGCATCTTTCTTTCTGAGCAAATGTCTCTGTGGTAGTGCTTAATATGATTAAATGTACTTTAAATAATCAGATTTAAATTCAGTTCATGCATTCACACCACATAATCAAAGAGTCCTTTAGAATTTATAATTATACCATGCCAATTTACCTACAAACCCGTTTGTCTTTGGAGTGTGGGAACGGGACATCCGAAAAGTGAGAATTTGTAGGAAGGAACTGCAGACGCTGGTTTAAACTAAAGATAGACACAAAATGCTGGAGTAACTCAGCGGGACAGGCAGCACCTCTGGATAGAAGGAATGGGTGATGTTTTGGGACCCTTCAGAAAAGTCTCGACCCGAAACATCACCATTCCTTTTCTCCAGAGGTGTTGTCTGTCCCGTTGAGTTACTCCAGCATCTTGTGTCTATATCCAAAAGGTGAGGCTTTTTAAAAGGGTCATAGCAAGAGATCAATGTATTCATATGAAGAAAAATAGCAAAACAGGCAGGAAGGAACACTGGATAACGTGAGGAATTGAGGGTCTGGTCAGGAAAAAGAAAGAAGCACGGGTTAGGTAGACTGCAGATGCTGGAAGATCGAAGGTACACAAAAATGCTGGAGAAACTCAGCGGGTGCAGCAGCATCTATGGAGTGAAGGAAATAGGCGAGGTTTCGGGCCGAAACCCCTTTCTTCTGGGGGACTGATAGGATTGTTTTGTTTAGGGGGGGGGGGAGAATGAAGGAAAAGGGAGGAGGAGCCCGAGGGGGGGAAATTATAATGGGAGGAGACAGCTCGAGGGTTAAGGAAGGGGAGGAGACAGCAAGGGCTAGCTACATAGTCTGGATCATGTTTCCCTGGAGGATTATTGCAGAACATACTGAAGAATGAAATCAGGAGGGCAAATGGGGGCATGAGATGGCTCTAGTAGATCAGGCTCCAGTAGATCAGGCTCCAGTAGATCAGGCTCTAGTAGATCAGGCTCTAGTAGATCAGGCTCCAGTAGATCAGGCTCCAGTAGATCAGGCTCCAGTAGATCAGGTTCTAGTAGATCAGGCTCCAGTAGATCAGGCTCCAGTAGATCAGGCTCCAGTAGATCAGGCTCCAGTAGAACAGGCTCCAGTAGATCAGGCTCCAGTAGATCAGGCTCCAGTAGATCAGGCTCCTGTAGATCAGGCTCCAGTAGATCAGGCTCCAGTAGATCAGGCTCCTGTAGATCAGGCTCCAGTAGATCAGTTTAAGGAGGATACTAAGATTTATGTATATTAAGGACAAAAGTTATCCAGAGAATTTTCTAAAGTGATAATCTATGTCTGAAGCAATTGGAGATGGGCAAGGTCTTAATGAATATTTTTACAACTGAGGAAGATATGTAATTTGGGAAAGTTAATGAAGATGTCTGTATTACAGTTGAGGAGGTGCTAAGATGAGAAAATAGATCAATCTTCCATAATAATAATTTATATGCAGGAACACTGTGGGAAGCTAGGAAGGAGAACAAAGTCCTTGCAGAGACATGAAACATTGTTATCTACGGGTGAGATGCCACAAGTCCTGAGAGTGGCTAATGTTGTGCATGTACCAAAGAAGGGCTGCAGCAAAAAAGCTGGTAATTATTGACATTAAGCCTAATATCAGTGGTAGGAGTTTTACTGGAGTTGATTCTGAGAGATAAGATATACATTCATTTGGAAAGACAGGTAGGGGGTTGATTAGCGATGTCTGTGAGCCAGGTCATGTCTCTCCAATTTTATTGAGTTTACAAAGAAGTACGGCACGGCATGGGCAGTATGGTAGCGTGGCGGTGGAGTTGCTGTCTTGCAGCACCGGAGACCCGGGTTCAATCCTGTAAAGGTGCTTAGTCTGACACACTGTAACCTTTACTAAAGCACATGGTACACACGTCCCAGCACTGGCTGCATCCAGCCTTCAGGCATACCGGGACCAAGTGGGGGGAAACAAGGGGAGGATATCATAGTTATACTGATATGATGGGGCATGTTAATGGTGATGAGGTAGCTACATTATAGGTTGCATGCATAAACCATCTACAAATCCCTTCAACAGGCATGTAGGAAAATTGGCTTCGTAAATGCAAAAAATTGTCGCCATTGTGTAGAATAGTGCAACTGTGCGAGTATCGCTGGTCATGGCAGACCCTGCGGGCCGAAGGGCCTGTTTCCATGCTGTATCTCTAAAGCTAAAACTAAGTAAGCAAGAAGGTTGATGAGTGATGAGGGCAGGGTTGTAGGTTGTTGATAAATGTTTGTACCTCAGCAAGACCCTTGATAATCTTCTGCATGGTCAGCTGCTCTGGAAGTGTAAATCACGTGGGATTCAGGGAGAACTAGTGAACCGGGTACATAATTGGCTTCATGATGGGAAGCAGAAGATGGTGGTGAAAGGTTGTTTTTGGAGATGAGGCCTTTGATTTGTAGAGTGCCTCAGTGATCAGTGCTGGACCCATTGCTGCTTATTGACAACTTGGATGAGAAAGTATAAGGCATGAGTAGTAAGTTTACAGATGACACTAAAATAAGTGTTATTGCAGACTGTGAAGATGGTTATCAAGAATTGTAATGGGATATTGATCAGTTGGAGAATTGGGCCGAGGAATTGCAAGTGGAGTTTTGGGAAGTTATAAGATGGCAAGAGCTTCACTGAGCTCTGGGGAGTGTTGTAGAGCAGTGGGATCAAGGAGTATAAGTACATAGTTCCCTGAAAATTATGTTGCAGGTAGATGGCGTGATGAAGAAAGCTTTTGGCACACTATAGAAACATAGATAATTGGTGCAGGAGGAAGCCATTCAGCCCTTCGAGTCAGCACCGCCATTCTTTGTGATCATGGCTGATCGTCCCCTATCAATAACTTGTGCCTGCCTTCTCCCCATATCTCTTGATTCCACCAGCCCCTAGAGTTCTATCTAACTCTCTCTTAAATCCATCCAGTGATTTGGCCTCTACTGCCCTCTGTGGCAGGGAATTCCACAAATTCACAACTCTCTGGATGAGAAAGGTTTTTCTCACCAATGTCTTAAATGGCCTCCCCTTTATTCTAAGACTGTGGCCCCTGGTTCTGGACTCGCCCAACGTTGGGAACATTTTTCCTGCATCTAGCCTGTCCAGTGCTTTTATAAGTTTCTATAAGATCCCCCCTCATCCCCTCTCATTCCCATACTTAACCAGTGAATACTATCCTTCATCAGTCAGGGTATTGAGTATAAAGGTTGGATGCTACATTACAGACATTTGTGAGGCTGCAGTTGGGAGGATTTTGTTCTCCTTTGATAATTATGCTGTAAGGAAGATGTAATTAACCTGGAATTAGTACAGAGAGGATTTACTTTGACATTGCCAGGATTCGAGAAGCTGATGTAAAAAGCGGTTGGGAAGCTAAGACTTTATTTCTTGGAGTGCTGGAGTCTGAAGGGTGATCTTATAGAGGTATACAAAGTCATGAGGGGAATAGAAAGGGTGAAAACACAGGATAGGGAAACCAAGAAGGAGACGGCATAGGCTGAAGATAAGAGGGGAAAGAATTACTTTGAACCGAAGGAGTAATTTTTTACTCATATGGTGGTGGGAATTGGAAACAAGCTGCCAAAAGAAGTAGTTGAGGCAGGTACAAGAGCAACATTTAGAAGACATTTGGACATATACATGAATATGGAAGGTTTAGAGGGATATTGGTCAAGGGTGAGCATGGTGCCACGAGGCAGACCCTAGTTTGGTGCCTTTTCCCCAGCAGCAGGTCTGGAACCCATCCCCATGGACCATCCCATCTGGGGAATTACGAGGCAAGCCAGCAAGCCCTGCCCTGCCCTGCCCTGCATGTGTCCGAGGGCCGGAGAGGAGGGAGAGAGAACCCTTGGGGAGTTATTCAAGATGGCGGCGGCAGTAGCGGATACAAGGAACAAAGGACCGGTTGGCAGGACGAGGGCCTTGCATCCTGCGCCCTCAAAGTCTGCAGGTCGGCTGCGGGAGGTTCGCTGGTTGACGTGCGGATGTGGATCAAGGTGACGGCAGAGTGGGCCACTGGAGGCCCTGCAGCAGCATGGGGTTCGACTGGACTGGTCGCCGCTCCAAGTGACCGGTCACTTGGGCCGGAGGTGGAGAAGCAGTGGAGGACACCATCGGCATTGTTTGGCCAGGCTGACACCTCAATGCTTTATGGCCAGGTCAAGAACTCTGCACTTTCAACAACTTGAACATGAAAATAACTCTAAAACTTGGCAACTCTTGTATATTGTTTCAGTATACTATTGCTATACATTTGTACTTTATCCAAGATTGTGTTTATGTATAGTAATACTTCTACTGAACTGCACGCAAAAAGTAATTTACTGTACCTTGGTACACATGACAATAAAGTGCCAGTGACCCATTGAACCAGATAGGACAAGCTTAGATGGGACATCTTGATCGGCAGAAACAAGTTGGGCTGAAGGACTTGTGCACTCTGTGACTCTGCATAAATCTATATGCTTCTCTGAAGAAAGCATTTGTCACACTGTGGGATCCAGTGTTGGATCATTGCTCATATGACAAGGTGAAAATGAGTCACTCTGCTTCTATTGACAGTGATCAAAGCTGTGGCTTTGTCCCCGCTGGAAACAACTGGTGCATGACAGTTTTCAGTCCACCAGCTCTTGTGGAATGTTATTTTGATTGACTCTATAAATGAAGTGTATATATTTATACCTAGAACCTATTGGTGTAGTCACTAGCTTTTACTGCTCAATGCAATATGAATCAGTTATTTATCATTGTGAACTTGGAACTAATAACATCCAGAGAAGTAAACATTTTGCAAATAACTGTGCTCATTCAGCTGGTTGGTTCTTCAGTTGCCAATTGGAATCTAACCAAAGTTAGATATCAGAGAGCCGATTCTTTAGACCATGCACCCTTGCCATCAGTACTATGGTAACAGACAGGGCAGGCAGTTGTACATTATACATGCCAGAATGGGAGCACACAATTCTCCTAATAAAGGAAAGTTCACTCTAAATGTAACTGTATCAGATACTAAGTTTTGGGAGCTCGTCTGCATGGAAATTTGATCACAATCTGTGCAATCTCTTGAAGGGAGGTAAATAATACTCTGGCCATTCTGCACTAATTGTCATTGGAGCAGATAGATAGGAATCTAACCTAATTGTAGAAACAGGGACCTGTAGACGCTGGCTTAAATAAGAAGATGCAGAGTGCTGGAGTATCAGTAGATCGGGCAGCATTTCAGTAGAACATTAATAGGCGACATTTTGGGTTGGACCCATCTTCAGCCTGACCCAAAACGTCACTTCTCCTTGCTTTCTTGAGGTGCAGCCTGATCTGCTGAGCTAATCCAGCAATCTGTGCCTTCTGAACTAAATAAATGATTATAGAACATAGAATCGTACAGCATGGGAACAGACCACAATGTTTGTTCCGAACATGATATGTGAAGAGAAAGAGATTAGTTAAAACAAATGTAGGTCCCTTGCAGTCAGAAACAGGTGAATTGTTCATGGGGAACAAGGACATGGCAGACCAATTGAATAACTACTTTAGTTCCATCTTCACTAAGGAAGACATAAATAATCTGCCAGAAATAGCAGGGGACCGCGGGTCAAATGAGATGGAGGAACTGAGTGAAATCCAGGTTACCTTGGAAGTGGTGTTAGGTAAATTGAATGGATTAAAGGTCGATAAATCCCCAGGGCCGGAAAGGCTGCATCCCGGAGTACTTAAGGAAGTAGCCCCAGAAATAGTGGATGCATTAGTGAAACATTTTCAAAACTCTTTAGTTTCTGGAGTGGTTCCTGAGGATTGGAGGGTAGCTAATGTAACCCCACTTTTTAAAAAGGGAGGGAGAGAAAAAACTGGGAATTACGGACCAGTTAGTCTAACATCGGTAGTGGGGAAACTGCTAGTCAGTTATTAAAGATGGGATAGCAGCACATTTCGAAAGTGGTGAAATCATTGGGCAAAGTCAGCATGGATTTACGAAAGGTAAATAATGTCTGACTAATCTTATAGAATTTTTCAAGGATGCAACTAGTAGAGTGGATAAGGGAGAACCAGTGGATGTGTTATATCTGGACATTCAGAAGGCTTTCGACAAGGTCCCACATAACAGATTAGTATACAAACTTAAAGCACACGGTATTGGGGGTTCGGTATTGATGTGTACAGAGAACTGGCTAGCAAACAGGAAGCAAAGAGTAGGAGTAAACGGGTCCTTTTCAGGCAGGTAGTGACTAGTGGGGTACCGCAAAACTCAGTGCTGGGACCCCAGCTATTTACAATATATATTAATGATTTGGACGAGGGAATTGAATGTAACATCTCCAAGTTTGCGGATGACACAAAGCTGGGGGGCAGTGTTAGCTGTGAGGAAGATGCTAGGAGGCTGAAAGGTGACTTGGATAGGCTGGGTTAGTGGGCAAATGCATGACAGATGCAGTATAACATGGATAAATGTGAGGTTATCCACTTTGGTGGCAAAAACAGGAAAGTAGACTTTTATCTAAATGGTGGACGATTAGGAAAAGGGGAGATGCAACGAGACCTGGGTGTCACGGTATACCAGTCATTTAAAGTAGGCATGCAGGTGCAGCAGGCAGTGAAGAAAGTGAATGGTATGTTAGCATTCATAGCGAAAGGATTTGAGTATAGGAGCAGGGAGGTTCTACTGCAGTTGTACAGGGTCTTGGTGAGACCACACCTGGAGTATTGTGTACAGTTTTGGTTTCCAAATCTGAGGACAGACATTCTTGCCATAGAGGGAGTGCAGAGACGGTTCACCGGACTGATTCCTGGGATGTCAGGACTTTCATATGAAGAAAGAATGGATAGACTTGGCTTGTAATCGCTAGAATTTAGAAGATTGAGGAGGGATCTTACAGAAACTTACAAAATTCTTAAGGGGTTGGACAGACTAGATCCAAGAAGATTGTTCCCGATGTTGGGGAAGTCCAGGACAAGGGGTCACAGTTTAAGGATAAAGGGAAATCCTTTAGGACCGAGATGAGAAAAACATTTTTCACACAGAGAGTGGTGAATCTCTGGAACTCTCTGCCACTCTCAAGGTAGTTGAGGCCAGTTCATTGGCTATATTTAAGAGGGAGTTAGATGTGGCCCTTGTGGCTAGAGGGATCAGGGGGTATGGAGAGAAGGCAGGAACAGGATACTGAGTTGGATGATCAGCCATGATCATATTGAATGGCGGTGCAGGCTCGAAGGGCCGAATGGCCTACTCCTGCACTTATTTTCTATGTTTCTATGATCACATGACCAACAGCAGAGGTCCCAGCACAGATCCCTATGGAACTACACTGGCCACAGCACTCCAGTCTACCTTCCACCACAGCACTCGTCTTTATGAACAGAATCCATGTGACCAAATCATCGTGAATCATAATTTTCTAGGTCAGTCTACCATGAAGGACCATATTGAAAGCCTCACTAAATTCCATGAATACAACTTCCATCGTCCAAGCTTCATCAATCTCCTTTGGCAAACAACTCAATCTACTTTCCTGAGCTTCTTTCTGTCAAAGGTTCAAAGGTATTTTACTGTCACGTGTACCAAAAAAGCAATGACACACAACCACATAAAATGTAACATGAACGCCCACTAGAGCAGATTCCCCATGTACGACTAACCATCTGCAGTCAGGGCGATCGAAGCTCCTGCATCCAGCGATCAAAGCCGATCAAAGCCGCCATGTTGGGGCGGTTGAAGCTCCTGCGGCCTGGAGCCCCATAACCAAGGGACCGCCAGCTCCACGATGTTAGGCCGCAGTGCGGAAAGAGATAGGATACGGAAAAAAATTGCATCTCCGTTGAGGTAAGAGATTTCAAAAAGTTTCCTCCAAATCCCCGCCCACATAAAACAAAGCTAAAGAAACATACATTTAATGCTGACTGAACAACAACAAAGAAAGAAAAGGACAAGACGGACTGTTGGCGAGGCAGCTGTTGCAGCGCCACCCGGTGATATGGATACAGAATGTTACAGTGCAGAAGGAAACCATTGACCCTATCATGTCCATACTGGCTTTTCTCCAGAGTAACCCAGCAGGTCCTACTCCAGTCCAGTGTCCATGTCATTGTGATTTTTGCCACACCATGTGTTTATCCAATTCCTTCTTGAAGGCCCCAATGGAACCTATCTCCACCATGCAGAGTCATCGAGAGTCTCCAGTTATACAGTATGCAAAAAGATCTTCATGTTTACCAGAGCTTGTCCCATTTGCTTGCATTTGGTTCACATCACTGGGTCTTTTCTATCCATGTGCCTGTTCAATATGAGGTGGACAAAATTGCTGGAGAAATGCAGCGGGTGCAGCAGCATCTATGGAGCGAAGGAAATAGGCAATGTTTTGGGCCGAAACCTTTCTTCAGACTGATTTTGTCTACCTTCGATTCTCCAGCATCTGCAGTTCCTTTTTGAACATTTTACCTGTGCAATTGTCTTAGTCATAGTCATAAAATTATACATTATGAAAGTTGGCCCAACTTGCACACACCAACCAATGTACCATATGCACTAGTCCCACCTGCCTGCATTTCCATCTAAGTTTATCCTATCCATGTACGTGTCGTAAATGTTGTGATAGTACCCGACTCAACTTCCTCCTCCTGCAACTCGTTCCATACACCCTCATGTTCCTTTAGGTTAGTTTAGTTTAGAGATACCGCGCAGAAACAGACCTTTATGGGCCTATCCCATTTAGGCAACCTTTTAGGCGACTGCAGGAGACTATGCAGTTGCCACATGGTCGCCACATGTTCGCGGGTTGTTCCTTTCATGGTCGTGAGGAGTTCTCGCATTCTGGCAACTAGTCGCGGTCTCGTTATGGTCCCCGCAAATTTTTCAACATGTTGAAAAATTAGCGGCGACTAAAATTGCATCGTATTCAATGTATTGTCATTATCTCATAAGAGACAAAGAAATGGATTTTCCTTACAGTCATGCAACATAAAAATAAATAATATATAAATAAAAAATATTTAAAAAAATCACAAACACAGAAGTCCACGACACAACATAACTCCACAGCGTCACCAAAGTTAAGGAAGGTACCATTGTCCAGCCAGCCTCCCCGCCGATCTTCCCAGATGTTCACCCGTGGTCGGGGCCTCCCGAGCACCCGCAGTCGCTGCCACGGGTGGCCCGATGCTCAGGCCCTCTCGCCGGCAACGATGGAACCCCGATGCCAAACCGCGACGGAAAACATCCTCAGCGGCCTGGACATCCAAATCAGCATCTCCCACCGGAGTCCGCGGCTTCTGAAGTCTATAGGCCGAGCCGGACGGAGTCGCAGGACTCCGCGATGTTAGTCAGCACCGTCCGCGTTGGGAGCTCCGCGAACCACAGATCCGTGATGTTGGTGCAGCAGGTCCAGCACTCCGGAGCTCCAAACGGCGACAACATCCTTACTATAACATGGTGCCCAGAACTGAACACAATAATCCAAATGTGGTCTCAACAATTGCTTATGCAACTGCAACAGGACCTCCCAGCTGATATACTCAATACTCTGATTGATGAAGGCCAATGTGCCAAAAGCCTTTTTGACCAACCTACCTAACCGATGCCACTTTCAACAAACATTGTACCCGAATTCCTAGATCCCTCTGCCCTACAACACTCTCCAGAGCCCTATCATTCACTTTGTAGGTCTCGCCCATGTCTCCCCAAATACAACACCTCACACTTCCTCGGCTCACCTGCCCAACCAATCAAGATCCTGCTGTAATTTTTGACAACCACCTTTGTTATTTGCAAATCCACGCACTTTTGTACCTTCAGCAAACTTGCTAATCTTGCTCTGTACATTCTCATCCAAATTATTGATGTGGATGAAATCCCCAGTACCGAGTCCTGAGGCACACCACTAGTCACAGGCCTCCAGTCCAAGAAGCAACCTTCCACCAACTGTTTCCTACCATGAAGCCAATTTTCTATCCATTCAGCTATCTTTCTTTAGATCCAGAGCAATCTACCAAGCGGAACCTTGTTAGATGCCTTATTGAAATCCATGTATACAACTACAGATATGCCCTCATCAAACTTTTTGGTCACATCATCAAGAAACTCAATCAGATTCATGAGACATGATATCCCATGTACAAAACCATGCTGACTATCCCTAATCAGCCCGTGCCCATCTAAATAACCATATAATAACATATAACCATATGACAATTACAGCACAGAAACAGGCCATCTCGGCCCTACAAGTCCATGCCGAACAACTTTTTTTCCCTTAGTCCCACCTGCCTGCAGTCATACCATAACCCTCCATTCCCTTCTCATCCATATGCCTATCCAATTTATTTTTAAATGATACCAACGAACCTGCCTCCACCACTTCCACTGGAAGCTCATTCCACACCGCTACCACTCTCTGAGTAAAGTTCCCCCTCATGTTACCCTTAAACTTCTGTCCCTTAATTCTGAAGTCATGTCCTCTTGTTTGAATCATCCCTATTCTCAAAGGGAAAAGCTTGTCCACATCAACTCTGTCTATCCCTCTCATCATTTTAAAGACCTCTATCAAGTCCCCCCTTACCCTTCTGCGCTCCAGAGAATAAAGACCTAACTTATTCAACCTATCTCTGTAACTTAGTTGTTGAAACCCAGGCAACATTCTAGTAATTTTACTTCGGAGTCACGTGAGGGACTCCATGAAAGAAACCCGCTTACGACGCATGCGTGTCATATCGCATACACGCATTGACGGAGTCAGAAGTGGGAGACGACGTCTCCCTAGAGAGAAAGGCAAAGAAGCAGGTAAGAGACTGCAAAATTTTTCCACTTACCTTGCAGGTAGGAAATACAAGAAGCTGCAGGAGCTGGAGGGAGACTGTAGAAATGTTGCAGCCAGAACCAGCCAGCAGCAGCCGTTAGCGCGAACCCTCTGGAGGGGATTCCCAAACGGCTATTTTTAGCACAGAACAGCTGTGCCCGACGTTACTCCCCGCACCGGCAAGACACTGCTGCCGGGCGGGAAATAAAGCTACACGGCCCGGGGAGTTTCTAGACCAAGTCGGGTCTATTTTTAGACGCAGTCGTTCGGCGCTCCGCAGCTGATTAAAGCAGCTGCACCACCCGGGGAGAGAGAGAGAGAGAGAGAGCTGACATCGGGAACAGCAGCCCATGGACCTGTGCTACGGGGTCTGTGGGGCTGCGGGAGGAAGGACGTTCCTCCGAAAACGGCAGGCTGAAAACCAGTACAGGTAAGAACAAATTCCCCTTACCTTTTTTGGTGCTTTTTCCAGAGTGCTTGCTGTATTTCTGAAGAGACTGGTGTGTTGCTGAACAGCAGGAAGCCACCTAAGCAAGGCAGGCCACAGCCACAGGTCGTTACTGGTGGGATGCTGAACAGCAGGGAGCCAGCTACTGATGTCAGTATAGAGCTGAAGGGCTGTTGTTTAATGACCAGCAGCAGCCAGCTATAAATGTCGGCACCAGCATCTCCCAGATGGGAGCGAGTGCCAAACTTCACCCTAAATGGGTAGAGGTGCCCGTGAGGACCAGGACCATGGGGAACGGTCCAGTGCCCGTAGGCATGGGGACGGGCTGTGGGATATACCGCGTGCGACTAGTGCCCGAGAGCACTACCAAGGTCGGCAGGAGCGGTCCCATATATTAAGCACCCGCGACGACGAGTGCCCGAGAGCATGTAAGTCGGCTGGAGCGGGTTGCTGGAGTAAAATTCTCCATATTGGCAGGCTCCGGGATTGGAGGTAGCCACAGTGGGCAAATAATAATATAAGTCCCACAGCAGTTTCCCTTATGGGCTGCATGAAATGTCGGACGCCTCTTAGGAGGGTATGGAAGGTCTGACGGGGTAAAGCCTGAGCAGGTGATGGAGCCACTGTCCCCTATTGAAGGGGGGGAAAACAACCTGCCGAACATGATGAGCAGTACTGCCAGCAGAACTCACGGAGAATGATTGCGAGAGGATGGCTGTGAGTATTGAAGGACTGTGTGTCCACCCATCAACTTCAAGCTAATATTTTGCTGAAGTATTGGCAAGGCTTCTATACCCCGGAATATTGTGGTGCTCTTAATGTAGCCATTGTCACAGGTGCATTTGCAGACATGTTGGGAAGGCCGTTAGGAGTTGGGAAAATCCGTAATACTCTGCAAGGTCTCATGGCGGGCATAACAGCTTTGGCCCGCATGTTAAATAAGGTGTACAATATTAGTGACCACAAGGATGCCATTAGCACTATTTTTTTTTGGAATGTGCAGTTTGAAGGGCCATTAAGCCAGCTCTAGACCCTAGTTCGCTATACTATGTAAGCAAAGGGCTATACACCCCGTTATTTGGGTGGGGGAGACCTGTCTAAACAGGTAAAGAATTGGCGAGGAGGCTTCACTTTGGGGGCTGATTAAAGCATCCGAAGGTTATCTGGGGAAGACATTAACCTCATGTGCATCCTAAGAGAGGTAGTGTTTTGTATTATACTACAAAGAATTGGGCAGAGGTACCCAGCAGCAGCGTCCTGTTTAGGGTTTGGGCCGGGACGACCACTGTGGAAGATGTATAAGTAACATTAACCATTAGGCTCTCCACAACCACATATGAAACCAAGAAAAATAACTTGGTTACCACCAATACCATGGAGGTAGGTGAATTTGGGGCTCCAGCATTAATAGGGAGCACGGAAGTTGGAGGGATATTGCAACTTCATGTTGAAGCGTGGGGTAATATATCTATGGACAGATATATCCTTAGCAGTTTTAAGGGATATCTGATAGAGTTTCTACACAAATAAAACCCTCCAGTACAACATATACCGGACAGATATACATGCTGGTAATGGAATAAACCAAACCTGAACAACAGGATTTGTCTCAAATATCTTTATTAGAAATAAGAAAGATGGGGGTTGCCGTATTATTATGGATTATCAATCCTTCACAATGTTGTGCAATATATTCATTTTAAAAATGGATATTTTTAGCAGTGCTAAAGACTTAGTGTTCAGCAGGCTACTGTATGGCAAGTATTAATCTTTAAGATCCTTGCTACTCAATATCCAACAGGGGGAAAAATTTTAAACCAGCGTTGGGACTGCTGCAACACCAAAATCATAGAGTAATGGTATAGTTGGATGATATCCTTATTGTGGGAATAACTTATGAATCGGCATGTTAGCCAGTGGTTGCCACTAAACAATTGTTTGAACAGCTGGGATTCATTATCCATCCACTTAAGTCAAAATTGACACCATTAACACATTTAATATGTTAATGACTTTACTTATATGGAAAGCCACAGAGTTTAATGGGTGCATATATTATAGAGGTCATTTATTTTGGCCAATGGAAAAATGATAGAAGCTATAAAAGAATTACAATGTTGGGAACACAATGTTAAGTATTGCTCCAAACCCAATAGTTATTCACAACCCGTCTGTGCTATTACAAACAGACGCCAGTGCAATTGGTTATGGTACAACTGATACCATCTCGAGCTATGGGGGAGATGGAATATATAAGAAGCTAACCTACATAACACTAAGGGTTAGAAATGTTAAGTGCATTTCATGGGCAAAAATCTTATTGCTCAGGAATGAAACTGCAGCATGCTAGATGGTACATAGATAATACCTCGGTGATGGCATATTTAAGTCATATGGGTGGAAAGATATCACCAGCTTGTGAGGAATTGGCAAATTAAAGTTGGGAATGGTGTGTCCAAAGGAATATTTGGTTATGGGCTACATATCTACCAGGGATACTAAATCAGTGGCAGACACCAGGCCACGAAAAATTATTGGAAGTACTAAATGGATGTTGGATAGATGGTATTTGCTAAAATCAGTAAAGTAGGTAAGGCCGGATATTAGAATTGCATCCGGGGTTAAATCACCAGTTACCGAGGTATGTATCATTGATACCAGATCCTGAGGCAGAAGCTACAGATGCTGTTTCACTGCACTAGGGGAGGGGTTTTCATTTATGTATTACCTCCTTGTCTAGTTATAAATTTGGGGTACGAAGGGACATTCAACAGGAATCGGCATTGGGGATGTCTTAGTACCTGATTGGCTTACCCAACTATGGTTTTCCCGGGGTACAGGACATGGTGCTGGAACTATGTATAACGATAGCCGTAGTCCTAAGTTGCTGGTGCATCCAGTAACTGAGGATAGCTATCCATGTCATAGTAAATATTGATTTAGTAGGTTGTAGACTCTATAACACCGCTATGGGACATGGGGCTATCGATAGAACTGTGGACATGATCACAGCAGCACGAAGAAGGTCTACTCTATAACAGTATTTAGGTTCTATTAATATGGACTAATTACTGCCATGATAACTTTCTGGACCACAGAAAAAAGGATGTTCCGGGGGTGCTACAGTTGCTTACCAGCCTGCAATATCGAGGACTGTGTTTCAGCACTGTGAATAATGCCGAAAGTGCATTGTCAAGTTATTAATGGCAAGAAACAGTAACATAACTATATTTGGAATGTAAGTGTGGTTTTGATCTTGCTAAGGAATTGGTCGCCGGCTACAGCATTAAATCTGGATAACTATCTAGAAATGGTATGCTGATAGCGCTAGTCATAGTGTATAAGCTCCAGTTATTCGTAGTAAGACTGGATGGCTTCACTATTGCGGCACGAAGATTGAGGTTTGTGATCCAGGACCGTATTATTAAACAAAATAGGCCAGGATTAGCGGGGCAGGTCATAGAATTGATGGCCTACCCGGAGGACAATGCCTCTGTATAGTAAAGTACGGTTTTGTTATACAGTAGGAAAAAAGGCTATCAGAGGCAAGGAATTGGTGTTTAATCAGCTTTAAGATACTGTACCATAGAGTGTAACTCATATCCCATATTTCTGCCACCGCGAAATGGTCTGATAGGCGGGAGTGGACAATAACATATTTAATTTTCACCCCACCAGGGCTGCAGCTACATCTGCAGCAAAACGCCTTGATGTATCCATGGACCAAATCATCAGGATTGCAGGATGGTTGTTGGAGAATACGTTTCAGAAATGTTAACAAACCAGTTAGCAGTATGGGAACGTGTTTTCGGGGACCAATTTTAAGTTCTGTATGATAATTTATCCATGAAGAAAAAAGGGTTAAGATTTTAATTAATTCGATTTTTTTTATCATTTCCATTAAATAATTGGTATGAATGCTTTGAATATAATTAACAATTTCTCTCTAACTACCAAGGCAGTTGTGAAGCATGGACTCGTTTCCACGGCATGAGGTCACAGAGCTTTGAAATCTTTCATGGAGTCCCTCACGTGACTCCGAAGTAAAATAGTAAGATTAAACGAGAACTTACCAGTTTGAAGTTTGATCTGTATTTTATGAGGAGGAACGTTGAGGGAATACATGCCCTCCGCTCCCACCCTCATAGGGTCAAATCTTGAGCTGGTATCTCTTTGATAATCTTGCTATTTTAGGTCAATATAGGGTATCTGTGACCTCACACCGCTGCTTTGAAGGATGACACGCATGCGTCGTAAGCGGGTTTCTTTCATGTATTCCCTCAACGTTCCTCCTCATAAAATACAGATCAAACTTCAAACTGGTAAGTTCTCGTTTAATCTTACTATTCTCCTCTGTACTCTCTCTATTTTGTTGACATCCTTCCTATAATTGGGCGACCAAAATTGTACACCATACTCCAGATTTGGTCTCACCAATGCCGTGTACAATTTTAACATTACATCCCAGCTACACAAATGCATGTGTATCGTATCCCTCAGAATACTCTCTAGTAACTTCCTGACCACAGATGTTAGACTGACTGGCCTATAGTTCCCAGGTTTTTCTCTGCTGCCCTTATTGAATAGAGGTACAACATTTGCCACCCTCTAGTCTTCCAGCACCTCTCCTGTATTTAATGACCACTGGTAAATCTCAGCCAGAGCTCCCACAATTTCCTCTCTAGCTTCCCACAGTGACCTCGGATATATCTGATCAGGCACTGGAAATGTGTCTACCTCCATAAACATCAGGACCTCCAGCACCTCTTTGGCCGTAACACTAACTGTTCTCATGACACATCTATTGACTGACCCAAGTTCCTCCATCCTCCTCTCTTTCTCCACAGTATAAATGTGAAATATTTGAGGATCTTGCTCATTTCCAATGGCAGATTTGACCGCATTGATTCCTGATGGGTCCCACTCTCTCTCTCCGGTTACCCTTTTCCCCTATATGTACATAAAATCTCTTAGGATTACTCTTAATGTTGTCTGCCAGAGCTATCTCCAGCTTGCCCTCCAAATTCGTTTTTTAGCTTGCTCCATAGTTCCCTTAACTCCTCCAGGGATACATTTGGTCCCAACTGCCTATACCTGTCCTATGCCTCCTCCTCGCCCCTGATTAAAGCCTCAATTTCCCTCATCATTCAAACACCCTTATGTTTGCCTGTTTTGCCCTTCACTCTAACAGGAATGTGCACACTTTTAAAAACATCCCATATCTTTTAAAAGTAATAATTGTACCCACCTCCAGAGCTTTTGCCGGCAGCTCTTTCCGTACACAAACCATCCTCTGTGTTTCAGGCAATGCATTCCAGAAACCAGCCGCACACTGGATAAATAACTTTTCATGTTTCCCTCTTAATTTCCTTCCCCTTTAGTTTATAATGGTTACATTTAGTCCCCAAACTTTCTGTTAAAATAAACTGCTTTCCACTATCCATTGTGCAAACTCCTCTTAATTTTACATACTTCTACAAGATCCCCCTCAGCCATCTCTTAAAAAATGTATTCAAGAAGGAACTGCAGATGCTGGAAGATCGAAGCTACACAAAATGCTGGAGAAACTCAGCGGGTGCAGCAGCATCTATGGAGCGAAGGAAATAGGCGACGTTTCGGGACGAAACCCTTCTTCAGACTGAAGACATCTTAAAAAATGTACTTTTGGCTTCTTTAATTTATCTTTTTTACTAAACTAAGTGGGACCAATTGGGTCTTACACAGGAGGCCTGGTCCCCCAACGCAATATTCCACTACTCACCCATAACCCTCAACTGCGCAGGCGCAGCTGACAGGTTCCCGTTATGATGCTCCTGGTCCCCTCCTCACCCCCCACTCTGCCCCTTGCCATTTTTATCCCACTCCGCCCCTTGCCATTCCCCCCCCCACGCACCCACTCCATACCCCTCAACCCCCCCACCCCCCCATCCACTGTTAGCGACTCTCTGGCAGCGTAGCCATTCCCGCCCATTGGTTTCCCATTGTGACGGGAACACACAGGTATTACTGCGCAGGCGCAGCTGACGGGCGCGACAAGTGGAAAAGGGATTTATTAAAGCTTAAAATGTGAATGACTCTTAAAATAAAACAACAATTTAAATGTTAAAGATGAGATTTATACAGTTCAGTTATTTCTTGTTGCGTCTCTTGTTGCATTCTGCTGTTCTCTACATCTCGATGTCTCTTTGCTGTTCATGAAGAAACAGACACATAATTTTAATATAGACATTATTGAGTGGTCAAATTTTAACGAAGAAATTCAGAGAATTTACCTCAGAAGTCATTGTTCAACCAAGCACGTGTTTAATGACAACATTCTTGATCGTTGTTCCACCCTTCAGAAAAACGTTGACATTTTCCTTCATCTCTCCTTGATAAGAGACACATATAGTTGTCCATGCTGAGATACCGGTTTCTCGAGGTATATCAACACTTTATCCATGGTTTGTCCTTGCACTTTATGGATCGTCATGGCAAAACGTGACTGAATGGGGAATTGGCTCCACTGAAGGGGAATGTCTTTGCCTTCTGTCAAATTGAGTGTTATCCCAAGAATGAGAACAATGTCATCTTTGAAGGCTCCCATGTTAATTCTTGCTACAATCAGATTATTGTGTTGCTCTTCCACAATCATCCTCGTTCCATTGCATAGCTTTAGGGGTTCCAAGTTTCTCATTAGCATGATTGTAGATCTTTTTTTCAACTCTATTTGTGTGGTGGTAATCCAGTCCAGTTGATCTCGAGTGAATTGAAGAATTTTGTTGGGAAGTGAGTAGCATTAGTTCCCTCAGTGACAGCATTGAAAGAAAACTACTCCATAATGATTCCATGGAAGCGTGTGATACATGTCAAATTGATCCTTCTCATCGTATCGTTGTACGGAACCAAGATATAATTGTCGGAGAATAATTCTGCAGGATTGTCAAATGCGGGATAGATGAAATGAATACAATCCTCTAGTGTTTTTGCTGATAGAACCATGTCTTGTGGCATTTCAATTTCATCATCTTCATTCTTTAAAATGTCGTTTTCACCAACTTTCAACAACATTTGAGAATAGTCACCTTCTCCTTCTCTCAATCGCATATTTGTGTGCAATTGAAACTTGGTGAAAAGTGTCCAGAAGTAGGATTTCTTTATGCAGGAATTTTCAACATCAGCATAATTTCCCCTTTTTACTACAGGAAGGAGTTAACGAAAATCGCCACAACAAATGGTAAGAATGCCGCCAAAAGCCGTAATGTTGCAGCGTACATCTTGAAGAGTTCTGTCCACCACTTCAAAGCTCCCTCTCCTAATCATTGGGCATTCATCCCAAACAATGAGTTTCACTTGCCTCATCAAACGTGCCATGTTAGAGTTCTTGTCAATGTTGCAGAATGTATCGTCGGCATCTTGAATCGAGAATGTGCAGTTCTTCCACCACGCATTAATGTAGCTGCTATCCCAGAGGATGCTACAACAATAGCCATACCATCTTGGCCTCCAATTTTGGAGAGGATCAAATTGTTGATACATGTCTTTCCTGTTCCTCCTGGTGAATCAATGAAAAACATTGAAGGAAGATTCCTTTTCAAGCAGTTGCACACCTGGTCATACACTGCTCTCTGCTCAGCATTCAGGAGAGGTTCATTCTCCTCAACAAATTGCTGTTGTTCTATTGCATTGCAATTCCTACAGCAATTCTGCATTGTCACCATCAAGGTGCATCCTTCCATTGCTTGGTCGTGGCAAACGAAAGTATTCCATTGTTTAGTTGTGATTCTCAAGCTTGTCTTGAATATACAACAGAGCCTGATCATGATGCTTCTCTTCAATCCTGACATTAGGATCACTCATTGTTCTCCCTTCTTTTTCAAGGTAATCTTCAGACATTGAATTATTTAAGTGATCCCATAATTGTCGAGGATTGATGAACTCGGTATCCGTCAGCAAAACAACAAACAAATCTCTTGTCTTGTCTTGTCAGCATCTTCCATTGTTTGTTGCCAATGGTTGTCAGTCTGCAACAAACCTCTTTGTCTGCAGACGTCTTTGAAGGAAGGATTCATTTCTCCATCATGTGTCTTCAATAAATCAAAGGATACTCGCCCATTTACTTGTTTTAGAAGCAGTCTCAAGTAGTCGAGGTCACCACATCTTGGAGACATGGTATAAACTCATCCCAGAATGTTGGCTTCAAAAGCACCTGGGAGATCTTCCACTCTCTTCCCAACCTTCCTTCTTTGCCATCTCTTATAGAGGTGCTACACCTTGGCAGGACAAATCAAAATAGGACGTACATAGTAAATGGTAGGGAATTGAAGATTACAGTTGAACAGAGGGATCTGGGAATAACCGTGCATAGTTCCTTGAAGGTGGAATCTCATATAGATAGGGTGGTAAATAAGGCTTTTGGTATGCTAGCCTTTATAAATCAGAGCATTGAGTATAGAAGCTGGGATGTAATGTTAAAATGTACAAGGCATTGGTGAGACCAAATCTGGAGTATGGCGTACAATTTTGGTCGCCCAATTATAGGAAGGATGTCAACAAAATAGAGAGAGTACAGAGGAGATTTACTAGAATGTTGCCTGGGTTTCAACAACTAAGTTACAGAGATAGGTTGAATAAGTTAGGTCTTTATTCTCTTTATTCTCTGGAGCGCAGAAGGTTAAGGGGGGACTTGATAGAGGTCTTTAAAATGATGAGAGGGATAGACAGAGTTGATGTTGACAAGCTTTTCCCTTTGAGAATAGGGAAGATTCAAACAAGAGGACATGACATCAGAATTAAGGGACAGAAGTTTAGGGGTAACATGAGGGGGAACGTCTTTACTCAGAGAGTGGTAGCGGTGTGGAATGAGCTTCCAGTGGAAGTGGTGGAGGCAGGTTTGTTGGTATAATTTAAAAATGAATTGGATAAGCATATGGATGAGAAGGGAATGGAGGGTTATGGTATGAGTGCAGGCAGGTGGGACTAAGGGAAAAAAGTTGTTCGGCATGGACTTGTAGGGCCGAGATGGCCTGTTTCCGTGCTGTAATTGTTATATGGTTATATATGGTTATATGGTTATTGTTCCATTTGTAAAATGGGGGAACATCAGTATAATAGAGTGTTCTTGGAAATGGCTCTTAAGAACACAATGCCATGAATTCAGTTATAGTCGTTCTTGCCATATCATCATTGCTCACTCACTGAGCAGCATCGACTCTGATAATGACTCGTTGTTCTTGTGGTAGATGTACCTTGAGTCAAAAGACAGCGAGCTACCTCTCATGGGTTGGAAATCCAAGGATTGATGCCACTGCTTCTGATGGACCACTGTATTTGCCAGTCAAGCACTGTGTAATTTTGTCATGCCTGTTAACTCTAAAAGCTGCTTGATCACTTCCCTTCAAGGTGTACTTGATCACGTATTTGACCGACTTTACAGAGGAGAATCTCAACGTTGAAAGGAGATTTGAACAACTTCAACAGTTGAGCATTTTAGGGCACCACCCAATCAGGTGATAGGTTGATGCCAGTGTCCCTCTTGATGTCCCTGCAATCCTCTCATGTCTGGAGATCTTCTCCTGTATTGAACATTTGAATAAATGGCTTTGGGAATCACTTACTGCATCTTCCATCCTTCCGACATGGAGAGGTATGGTTGCAGAATGGTCGATGAATCATGTGCTTGAGTACCAATTCATGAAGCTCAGGATCTACTTGCGGGCCTGGTATTTCAGCTTGCACAAATCTGTCAAAATCATTTGGTCTTGGCTTTGTTGCTTCGTCAAGCCACAGCAGACAGTGCAAATGAAGCAGGCCTCTCTTTTGATATTCCACAGTGGAGACAAAAGCATAAAGTTGCCAAAGAGATCATGTGGTCCAGTGAGGTACTTGATGAATAGCTTTCTTTTCAGATTGAATACTCTTGCAATCAAGTCTGCTCTATCACACGGCTGCTGATTGTGAAAGAGGCACTGTCGCAGCTTGCTCCAGTTCAGATTGCAAATGAAGAATGAAGCATTGCCATACATTCCGAACGTACATCATGGTGTTGAGGGCCAAAGGGACTTGTTTCAGGAGGGATATTTCTGTGGGTCGAATGGATGTTTCCTGCGCTAGTCCAGCAGCAGGGGACGGGGAGGGGGACAGTGGAGAGCCTTGTAGCAGGGGGAGGGGGAGGGTGACGTTACAGGCGAGGGTTGTTGGGGCTGGTGGGAGGAGGGGTGGGGGGGGGGGGTTGGAGCATCCTGCAGCTGGGGGAGTGGGATGGTTTAAGGCGTGGACTGTCATGTGCAGGGGGGGAGGGGAGGGGGACAGTTTCAGGTGTGGGGGGGGGGGCGGCACCCTGCAGCCGGGGGAGAGAGATGGCTTCAGACGTGGGCTATCATGCCTGGTGGGTGGGGGGGGGGGGGGTGCCTTGCAGCAGGGGAGGGGGAGGGGGAGGGTGACGATTACAGGCGGGGGTTGTCGGGGCTGGTAGGAGGGGGGGGGTGTGGAGCATCCTGCAGCTGGGGGAGTGGGATGGCTTAAGGCGTGGACTGTCATGTGCAGGGGGAAGGGGGGGCGTCCTGCAGTGGGGGAGGGGACAACTTCAGGAGGGGGCTGTCGGAGTCTGGGTTGGGGGATCATCCTACAACCGGGGCGCAGAACAGCTTCAGGAGGGGTCTATTGGGGGCGGGGGCGTGGGGGGGGGGGGGGGGGGGGGGGGGGGGGGGGGGGGGGGGGGGGGCGTCCTGCAGTGGGGGAGGGGGATGGTTTCAGGAGGAGGCTGTCGGAGTCTGGGTTGCGGGAGCATCCTACAGCTGGGGAGCAAAACGGCTTCAGGAGGGGGCTGTCGGGGGCGGTGAGGAAGGGAGCGCTGCCATGGCGTACCACTACTGCCACCGTGGCCAGCCGCTGCCATGGCCTTCCGCTGCCGCTCCCCAACAGCTTCATGCGGGGGCCGGTGGGGGAGTATCCTGCAACCGTGGGAGGAGGAAGGCTTCAGGCATAGGCTGTGGGGGGGGGGGGGGGGGGATTTCTGGAGGGCTAGTATGGGTGTTTTGGGCCGAAGGGTCTTGTATCTGTTAGGTGCCGGCAGGAGCATTCTGTAACCGGGGAAGGGGATGGCTTAAGGCACGGGCTGCTTACGTGGCCTACCGCTGCCGTGGCCTGCCGCTGGGGGGGTGTGCGGACAGTGATGGTGTGTCCCACCAGCGCCCGGCGCCACCAGCGCCTGGCTCCCTCAATACCCACCCAATCTCACTCTTCACTTAAGACCACCTGCGGGCCACCTCCGGGCTATTCGCACTCCGGGCCGCCTCCAGGCTCCCTGCACTGCGCAGAACCTTCAGGCTCCCTGCACTTAGCGTCATCTCTGGGCTCCCCACACTCAGCGCTGCCTCTGGGCACCCCGCACTCAGCGCCGCTTCGGGGCTCACCGACTCGGGGGATGCGCGGCTTCGGGGCGGCTTCGGGCTCACTGACTGAGCCCGGCCACCAGGATTTTATTCTGTTCGCACCGGTGATTGACAGCGGGTGCCAGAAGGGGCGTTACTGTCCGGGCGACTGACAGGAGAGAAGACCAATCTGCTGATCTTACGATTGGTAAACCTTAATAACTTTTGTCATGTTCCACCATTCAGAACAAAAACTTGGTGCACTTGTAGCACACGAGAATGGCGAGTAAGTTGGTAAAAAAATTGTAGCACTATCGGGTACCATTTTTACGCAAAGGTAAAAGAAACGCAAACTGGAAGAGGACAAGATGACAGGTTAATTAAGTACTAGACTAAGTGGAACACGTTTGGTCCCAGTCACATAGGAGGCCTGGTCTCCCAATGCAACCCATTCCCCAATGCAATATTCCACCACTGAACCATTCCCCCAACGCAACCCATTCCCCCAATGCAATATTCCACCACTAACCCATCACCCCTATCTGCGCAGGTGAGGGTCATTTCCCCTCCTCCCCCAGCATTCCCTCCCCCTCCTCTTCATGTGTGGGAGCAGAGGAGGGGAGGGTAGGGGTGTGTGGGGTTGGAGGGGAGGAGGGTAGGAGGAGAGTGGGTATGTGTGTGGGCAGGGGCTGTGGGTGTGGGGGGTGTGTGGGGTGGGAGGGGAGGTGTGTATGTGTTGTGTCTCATTTTTTACGTTTTGCAGCAGCCGGGGGGGGGGGGACGGCTTCAGACCGGTCTGCTTAAGATCCCCTCTCAGAAAGATCTTCTCAATTCTATCCATCCATTCTTTCTTCTGGACCAGTCCTGGCCCATCGGGGGCCAGGGGGGAGCACGGCCGTGGCCTAATGCTGTAGACGCTCCCCCCTGGCCCCCAACAGCCCCATCTCCCCCACTGTAGGATTCTCCCCACCCCCCCATTGGCCCCCGCCTGAATCCGTCCCACACTCACTCCATCCCCCCTCAACCACCCATCCACTCTTCGCGGCTCTCTGGTGATGCAGCCATTCTCGCCCATTGTGTTCCGATTGTGACGTAGAACTGCGCAGGTGCAGCTGACGGGCACGGCAAGTGAAAAGGGGATTTATTAAAATGTGAATAACTCTTAAAATATAACAACAATTTAAACATGCCTACCATTGTCATCCTCTCCAGCTTCAGGCAGGAACCGGTGGGTAACATTCTGCAGCTGGCGATGGGCGGATTCAGGAGGAGGCCGGTGGGGGGAGTGTCCTGCAGCGGGGGAGGGGACGACTTCAGGGGGAGACTTCAGGGGCTGTTGGGGGGAGCACTGCCATGGCCTGCCGCTGCCAAGTCCTGCTGCTGGGGGAGTGTGCAAGGGGAGGGGGGTGGAGTTGAGGAGGGTGCGGGCAGGAGGGGGTAGGTGGGCGGGGGTGGGGTGCCCTACCAGTGCCCGGCCCCACCATGCCAGGCTTCCTCACTCCTCACATCCCCAGAAGCAGTTGGCCTCACAGTCAGCAGTCGGTCTTGCGGTCACTCCACACTCCAGGCTCTCCAACTCCGTGGCAGCTTCGGGACTCTGGGTGGCTTTGGAACGGCTTTTGATGGCGTCTGGATGGCTTCTGGACTCACTCACTCAGCCTGGCCTCTGGGGCTTTATTCTCCTCGCCCTGGTGATTGACAGCGGGTGCCGGAAGGGGCATTACCGTCCCGGCGACTGACAGGAGAGAAGACCAATCTGCTGATCTTACGATATTTAAGCCTTCATAACTTTTATTATATTCCACCATTTGGAACAAAACTTGATACGCTTGGTGTTTTGGGAATGGTGTTATGGCAGAGGAGAACGGTGAGTAAGGTGGCGAAAAATCTAAAATCAACACAAACTGGAAGAGGACAAGATGAGAATTTTAGTTAAGTATAGATAGTTAGATAAATGATTGAGGACCTTCATTTCAGAATATGTGTTCGTAATGCCTTTATATCAATATATCCTATAATGAATATCAGATTGAAGTCACAAAGAAAGTGGGATAAAGCAATCTGAATTCTGAAGCATTCAGTACTGAACACAACACTCCATTTGAGGATGGATGAGTGTTTCTAAAAAGTTAATCACAACTACCTTGTCTTTTATACTTTATATCTCTAATGATAAAGTCCAGAATTGTGAATGCCTGTATATACTTTCTCAGCCTGCCCTTCCATTTTTCATTGTGCATCCTTACCCTGAGTTAACCTTATTTGTTACAGTTAAAGGTACTACATACAAACAGGCCTTTTGGCTCATGCCAACCATTGATCACTGGTTCACATTAATTCTATGCTATCCCACTTTCTTATTGAATCCCTGCATATTAAGGACAATATACCGAGGCCAATTAACCTACAACCCAGCATGTCTTGGGGTATAGGCAGAAACCAAAGCACATGGAGGAAACCTATGTAGTTACAGGAAGAGTGTGTAAACTCCACACAGACAGTAACCAAGGTCAGGATTGAACCCAGGGCTGAGATGATGTGAGGCCTGAATCTCTTTCAGAACAGTATCCTTCATTTTGCATTGCTTCACTGTATTCTTCTGACAAAAATGCAACAGCAGAAGAGATTTGACCCAAAACCCAGTTGCTAAAGGCAATTGAGTATTTACTGCCTCATTTGTGTTAGTTGTTAAATTGGTTCCATGCATCCCACACAAATGATGGGTTTGTACATGGAGGTTTTCAGAGGAAAAGGCAGGATGACATATTGCAGGTGATTTCACAACGCTTGCTTGGCTAATAGAGTGCCAAGGATTGCAAGCTACAGTGGGCTGCTTAGTGAAGTTGGATTGAATCGCTAGGAACAATGTGTCCCTCCGAGACAAGCTCAATGCTTACTCTGAACAGAAGATCAGTCGAATAACATCACCTGCCTCAACAGCCTCGGGTACACCTGTATTCTCAGTTCCAACCAGAGAGTTCCTGAGAGTCGACCAACAGAATGCAACTGGTTAGGATGGGTCCCCTGCTGTGTCATCAGAACCAGCGTGGACCAGCTGACAGGGTTATTGGTGGATACCTTTAATGTCTCCCTACATTAATCTGAGGTTCCCATCTGCTTTAAGAATGTCATTCATCATGCTGAACCTAAAGAGCAAAAAAGATAGTGTCTCAATGACTGACATCTGGTGGTTTTATCACCCACCATCTAGCGGTTAGTCACGGTGCACATCTACTCCAGCCACCCAAACACCCTTGGTCTACTGCAGTTCATTAACTGCTGCAAAGGGTCCTTGACAGATGCCATTTAGCTGGTTTACTCTAATCCCCTGGAACATCCAGACAACAAAGCCACCTTTGTCAGATTCCTATTTATTGACTATTACTTTGCCTTCAACTGCTTTATTCCAACCAAACTCATCTCCAAAATGCTGGATGTAGGATTCAGCACCCCCATCTGCAACTGTATCCTTGTCTGATCATAGAACAACATATAACATTGAACAGTAAAGCAGAGGAACAGGTGCTTTGGCCCGCAATGCCTATGTTGAACAAGATACCAAGAGCAACTCTTATCTGCATGCACATAAGCCAAATATTTCTATTCCTGCAGATCCATATGCCTATCTAAAAGCCTCCGAAATGCTACCAACATATTGTCTTCACCACCTCACCTGGGAGCATGTTCCAGGCACCCACCACTATATATAAAAACGATGTACTGCATGTTTCCTTAAAACGTTGCCCCTCTCACCCTAAGCTATGCCCTCTAGTATTTAATTTTCAATCCTGGGAAAAAGACTGTCTATCATATCTATGTCTCATAATTTTATTATTGGGTCTCCCCTCAACCTCTCTACAAAACTATGCTGACTATCCTTAATCAGTTCAAGAACAAACTGCAGATGCTGGAAAATCAAAGGTGGACAAAAACTGCCCAAATGGAATTCAATTCCGAATCCGACCTTTCGGTCCTGGGCCTCCTCAATTCCCAGAGTGAGCACCGCCGGAAACTGGAGGAGCAGCACCTCATATTCCGTTTGGGCAGTCTGCACCCCAGTGGCCTGAACATTGACCTCCAATTTCCGGTAGCCCTTGCTGTCTCCTCCCCTTCTCAGCTCTCCCTCAGCCCTCTGGCTCCTCCTCTTCCTTTGTTCTTCCCCACCCCCACCACCACCCCCCACCCCTCATCAGTCTGAAGAAAGGTTGCGGCCCGAAACGTTGCCTATTTCCTTCGTTCCATAGATGCTGCCTCATCCGCTGAGTTTCTCCAGCATTTTTGTCTACTTTCCTTAATCAGCCCTCGTCCATCTAAATGCATGTATATATTACCCCTCAGAATACTCTCTAGTGCGTTCCTGACCACAGATGTTAGACTAGGCCTGTAATTCCCAAGCTTTTCCCCACAGCCTTTCCTGAATAAAGGCACAACATTTGCCACCTTCTGACACCTCACCCATATTAAATGATGACTCATAAGTCTCAGCCAGGGCACTGGAAATTTCTTCTCCAGCTTCTCACAGTGTTCTCAAATATGTCTAATCAGGCCCAGGAGATGTGTCTACCTTTATACACGTTAGGACTGTCAATACTTCCTTAACCATAATACTGACTGCTCTCATGTAATTTCCATTGACTGTCCTAAGTTCCCTGGTCCTCGTGTCTTTCTCCATGGTAAGAACAGAGGAGAAATATTCACTGAGGATCTTGCCCATCTCCTGTGGCTCTACATAGTTAACTGTTTTGACTGTTATTAAGCTAGAAAGAGTACAGAGAAGATGTATTAGGATGTTGAGGGACTCGAAGGTCTGAGCTAAAGTGAAGGATTTGACAGGCTAAGACTTTACTCCTTGGAATGCAAGAGACTAAGGGATGTTCTTGTAGAGATGTCTAAAATGATGAGTGGAATTTTTAGGTGAACGTCTTTTACCCAGAGTAGGGCAATCAAGAACCAGAGGACATAGGCTTAAGGTGATTCACTAGGATGCTGAGGGGCAACCTTTTCACTCAGCAGGTGGTGGGTATGTGGAATGAGCTGCCAGATGAGATAGTTGAGGCAGGTACAATAACAACAGTCAAAAGACAGGTACATGGATAGGTAAGGTTCAGAGGGATATGGGCCAAATATGGGCAAATCGGACTGGCTTGGATGGGGAATCTTTGTCGGCATGGACTAGTTGGGCTGAAGTGCCTGCTTCTGTGCTGTTTGACCCTATTGCTCTATTTCCTCTCTTCCCAACTCCGCCCCTTTCCACTTTCCGCAAAGACCGTTCCCTCCAGAACTCCCTGGTCAACTTGTCCCTTCCCACCCAAAACATTTCCTCCCCGGGTACTTTCCTCTGCAACTGCAGGAGATGCATCACCTATACCTCCCCCCTCGACTCCATCCAAGGACCCTGACAGTCTTTTCAGGTGTGGGCGAGGTTCACTTGCACCTCCTACAACCTCATCTACTGTTTCCGCTGTTCCAGGTGTGGGCTCCTGTATATCGGTGAGACCAAGCGCAGGCTCGGCGATCATTTCGCTGAACACCTCTGCTCAGTCCGCTTGAACTAACTAATCTCCTGGTTGCTCAGCATTTAAACACCCCCTCCCATTCCCACACTGACCTTTTTGTCCTGGGCCTCCTCCATTGTCAGAGTGAGGCCCAGCACAAATTGGAGGAACAACATCTCATATGTTGCTTGGGCATCTTACACCCCAGTGGTATGAACTTTGATGTCTTTGACTTCAAGCAACCCTTGCTTTCCTTCCCCCTCCAACCCCTGCCCATTCCTAGTTCTCCTCCCAGTCCTACTGTCTCCAACTACATTTTATTCCTGTTTGCTTTGTTGTTACCTTGTCCCAACTAACAATAATCTATTCTAAATTTTCCTTGATCTCCATTCCCTTTGCCCTGTTTTCACACCTTAACACTCCCTTAACTCTCTATCTCCTTCCCCCAGAGGTCAGTCTGAGGAAATGTCACCACTTCTCTCCAGAGATGCTCCCTGTCCCTTTGAGTTTCTCCAGCACTTATAGTCTATCTTTGGTTTAAACCAGCATCTGCAATTCCTTCATACACACTATATTGTGCACTTTGTTTTTTTTCTCCTTTTCCCATCCTAGATGTACTCATGTGTGATTCAAGATGTGCAGTGAAATGAAAGTAGCAATGCCTGCGGATGGTGCAAAGACTACAGGACAGAATAGAACAGAATCAGTATTTACGTTAGAAAATATTTTATCTTTGAAAGACACAACACAACAGTAAATTAGTACACTAAATTAGTCCCTGGTGAGATAAGAGTTTACAGTCCTGATGGCCTGTGTGAAGTAACTCCATCTCATCCTCTCTGTTTTCACAGCATGACAGCGGAGGCATTTGCCTGACCGTAGCAACTGGAACAGTCAATTGCTGGGGTGGTAGGGGTCCCCCATAATGTTGCTGGCTCTGGATCTGTACCTCCTGGTGTATAGGTCCTGCAGGGGGGCAAGTGTAGTTTCCACAGTGCGTTCGGCTGAACGCACTACTTTCTGCAGAGCCTTCCTGTCCTGGGCAGAGCTGTTCCCAAACCAGATTGTGATGTTGCTGGACAAGATGTTTTCTACAGCCCCAGAGTAGAAACACTGAAGGATCCTCAGAGAGACTCTGAATTTCCTCTTTTTCCCTTTTGGCAGATAATTCCACAGATTCACAACTCTCTAGTTAAAATGTTTTTCCTTATCTCAGTCCTAAATGGCCTACCCCTTGTTCATAAACTGTGACCCCTGGTTCTGGACTCCCCCAACATCAACATCGGGAACATATAGTTTGCTGGAACATAGATGGAAACTCAGAGAGTTCTCCAATCAAAAGTGTAAATGGCCCTGAGCCATCAGGGATGCAAAAAAAACCTTACCAGCTTCAGTCCATTCTGCACCTGATTCTTCTTTCCACCAGTTTGGTCCGTTAACAAGGACTCAATGTCTTCATCATGCAGTCCCCTGGTCAAAATATCAGCGGGAGCCTTGTCTTCAGATTTCATATTTCTCCTTTGTTAGGAAGGAACTGCAGATGCTGGTTTAAACCGAAGATATTCACAAAATGATGGAGTAACTCATCAGGACAGGCAGCATCTCTGGAGAGAAGGACCGGGTGTACTGACTGTCACCACTTTGCTTGGAAGATAATTAAATCAAAATCTTATGATATTAAATTAATATATCTCAAATTCACCTATTTGGTATCAATTTATTTATTTATTTTAACCAAATCGGGTTAAAATTGACTCGACTGTTTGTCATACACCAAAGCCCTTAACATTCCAGAGGTAAACTTTAAGATGTAGTGAATGGTAATGACTGCCAGCCAGATTCTGTAACCAGCTCCAACAGTCTGTCATTGAGATGCAAAAGGTCAGCGTTTCTCTTGCATGTAGTTCATCGTTTGTCTCTTAGATTAACAATGTTAAGATCAACTAGAAAGATTAGTGCATGATCTTTCTGGATCTATCTGTGAATGAAGAAAAATAACATTTTTTCTCTCAATCAATTGATCACTTTGTCCGCCTGCTTCTAAATCCAAGAAAAGGATTCTTGATCCTCCAATGGTAAGTATTTGAAGATTTTTTCAAATGCCACAGAAAAATAAATTAAATATCTATAATGGACATGTGTTGAAAACTTTGCATAGAGAATGAATACATTTGGCACAGGGTTCAAGTGCACAAAATTTGAATGTGTATGCAGGAATGTCTGTGCTTGATAAAGTCAAAGGAAACTAAATTTAACTCGATGAAGTCTGGACTCATCTGTATATAGCTAAGTATTTGTTATTCATTTTATAACAGCCTCTCTCTATCCTCCTCTTAGTCTCATGATGTCGACCTCCCCGTGGTGAGCCCAGTTAACTGACCTCAGTCAGGCAAATGACAACAAACAGAGACAGCAGCAGCACCGCAGCTTGGCGCCAACCCGGAGCATGCATCCTTTTTCGGGTGGGCACCTACGGATGTCGAACCAGATGGCATCGCTCTGCTGCGGACTTCTGCTGCCTCAAACGCAAGAAGAAGTATCCTCCTTTGTGCCTTGGGTACCCAGCTTGGGTATAAGATCCAGAATTAAATTCCAAACCATCTGTATCATCATGCCTTCACTCACTGCAAAACCTACACTGTACATTAAATAGTTCCATTCAACATCAGACCTGGACATCTTCACAGGTTGGACACCAAATGGCTGCCATTTCATTTTGTAAATATTGTTCTTTATGGTATTATCAATGTTTTAACCAATGTTCCCATTTATCTAATATAAATGGTTGTAATTTGCAACAGTGCATTATGAGTTGGCTGTAAAAGGTTTTTCGCATTCTTTGCAGAGGTTGATACGAGTATGTAGTAAGGAACTGCAGATGCTGGTTTACACCGAAGATAGACACACAATTCTGGAGTAACTCAGCAGGATAGGCAGCATCTCTGGAGAGAAAGAATGGGTGATGTTTTGGGTATTATGTTTACATATCTTTTGTGCTGGTGCAAGTAAGAATCTCATTGCTCCCGTTCAGGAGATATAACAATAAATCACTCTGGGCATTCGACAATACTTTCCCCAATGAAGGAAAGCTTGCCAAATGCCAACTTACACTGCACTATCCACCTGACGCTGCCCGGTTCAATCCTGACCATGGGTGCTGTCTGTATGTAGTTTGCACGTTCTCCCTGTGACCGCATGGGTTTTCTCTGGGTTCTCCAGTATCCTCATACATTCCCAAGATGTGCATATTTGTAAGTTGATTGGCTTCTGTAAATTGTCCCGAATGTGAGGAATAGAATTAGTGGGCGGGTGATCATTGGTCGACGTGGATTCGCTGGGCCAAAGGACCAGTTTCTTCACTATATCTCAAACACTAAAACTAAACTAAAAAATCTCTCCAGGGCTCTACCCGTTATTGTGTAAGTCCTGCTCTGGTTTGACATATCAAAGTACACTTTCAGAGTTAAATTCTCAGGACCACCTTCCCAACTGATGTATATCTTATAAATTGAAATAACGCTCTTCAATCTATTTTACTTCGGAATCATATGAGTGACTACGTGAAGAACCCCGTACAGCCGCACGTGCGTCATTACGTAGATGCATTGGTGAAGGCGACTAGTTGGAGCAGCAGGAGCTCCTACAGCGGGTAAGTTTAATCTTCAGATCAGCTTGTATTTCTTTCCTGTTTCGATCCTTGCAGGAACCTATTGTTCCAGAGGCTTCCTGCTGGACGATTCACAACGACTGACGAGGGAACCAGCTATGGGCTGTGGGGAAACCTCAGTTCTCACTGGGAGCGGATAGCTGGGAATGTCGGGTTTTGCGAAGTCGGTCGCTGACTGGGTGGTCAGTGATTTCCAGGCGTTCCGGGTGCCGGGAGGGTTTCCCTCCGAAAGGCACATAGATGCCGGGGTTCCCGGGGAGGGGACCTCCCGTAAGCCGGGTGCCGGGAGGGCTTCCCTCCAATCTATATATTACTAAATCTCTGATCTTGACCACTTTTGGCCTACAGTGCTGCGATGTCTGACAGAACGCCGCCACCTACGGCTGTCATTTTTGGCCACCTCACACAGAGCCCTCCTCCGCTTTACGTGTGCGGAGGATTTTTACCATTGATAGCAGATCGGGCTTGAGGGGCTGAGCTGCCACCCCAAGAGCCCATACCAGCAATCCAGAAAGCCCCCCCACTGGCCACCAATATAGGAATTGGTGGAGAGGTGGAATATTGCGTTGGGGAGACCAGCCCTCCCGTGTGAACATTGGACCCAACGGGTCCCACTTAGTCTAGTATAAATATAAATGCTGATGTTCTCGGGGAGAGGACGTCCAGTAGACCGGGTGTCGGGAGGGTTTTCCCTCCGATAAATATAAATGCTGGGGTTCCCAGAGAGGGGACCTCCAGTAGACCACGCGTCGGGAAGGTTTTTCCTCAGATATTAATATAGATGCCAGGTGTCGGGAGGATTTTCCCCGATATACATATAGATGCTGGGAATCCAGTAGTAATGCCGCTCTCAGACCGCAGGGGTCCCCAGGAAAGTGGTTAAACGGTCAGCCTTGATGCCGGTAGGGTTTTTCCCTCCGGTAATATATATGAGTGCTGGGATTCCCGGGGGAGGGGAAATCCACCAGCAATCGGTGCCCAGACTGCAGAGGTCCCCAAGATATGGGGTAAACTGACCAAAGTGGTCAGCCCTGGTGCCGGGAGGGTTCCCTTCCAGTAAGGTGAAAAAATGTGGAGCATGGCCAGGATGGAACCCTATTGAGAGGAGGCTCAAGCTAGATACACTCTAACAGCAGGAGTTGTGTCAGTGCGGGACTATGGGGGAGTCCGCGCCAGCAGCAGGGTTGCTTAAAGGGGATGCTGAGTCTATGGCAGTGTTGGGCAGATGGGAGAGCCCGTACCAGCAGCGTCTTGTAACAGGGCTGCTTAATGGAGATGCCGAGCCTATGGCAGTGCCGGCCTATTGCTCTAGGCCACGCCAGCAGCGCCTTGTAATTGGGCTTCTTAAATGTATGGCAGGAGCACTTGTAGAAGGGCTGCATGATGTCTCCCTCATAGAAGATGTGAGTTTACCGGGGCATTTCTGACCCTAAAGGGTGGGCCTGTTGAAGAGGCCGTGCGGGCAGTGCCTTGTAGTAGGGCTGCTTAATGTCTCCCTTATGGAGGAGGAAAACATGCCGGGTCAGTGTAAACCTGATGCCGAGGCTGAGGGTATAAGCATGGAGCATACCTCAAGGGATGAAGGGCACGTGTCAGAGGTACTATTCCTGGCAGCAAGTTTGCCATCACAACACAATGCTGGGAACACCTCTATCAGGGGACGTTAGAGCCACCCACCAAATCTTCTATTCTGGTAAGAACTATTCCACAGGCAAAACCTGAAGGCCGAAGCATAAGCTGTTGTACCAATTAGGCCAACGACGTGCAAGGCTTCATAGTTTCGGGGACAATGCACCCCAAGGCTTCATCAGCAGTAAGCGGTTCACTGAAGCTGGTAGCAGCATGAAAACTGACCAGAGTTACTTTACAACTAAGTGACCACGAACAAGTTGGTAAGATTTACAATTGGTTGTACAATACACAAATGATCGAGACATTGTCATTTACTCAGAGGCATTTAACCAGGTAAACTGGACATTACTAATATTCCAAGAAGGTTGGAATTTGGCCAGAAGTGTGTTGAGCCAGGTCCAGTATTTTAGCCAGGTTTGCCTTCGAGCCAGGCTTGGAGATATGGGGAGTTGTCTTTCAAGGCAAGGTCAGAATTATGGCAAGAGTTGTCTTGGGACAAAGAAGAGGAAGTTCCGACACTTTAAAAAAATATAAAAGTGGATAAGTCGATATTCCCTAGGACATTGAGGGAAGTTAGTGTAGAAATAGCAGGGGCTATGACAGAAATATTTCAAATCTCATTAGAAATGGGAATGGTGCCGGAGGATTGTCATACTGCACATGTTATTCCATTGTTTAAAAAGGGTTCTAAGAGTAAACCTAGCAATTATAGACCTGCTAGTTTGACGTCAGTGGTGGGCAAATTAATGGAAAGGATATTTAGAGATAATATATATAAGCATCTGGATAAACAGGGTCTGATTAGGAACAGTCAACATGGATTTGTGCCTGGAAGGTCATGTTTGACTAATCTTCTTGAATTTTTTTAAGAGGTTTCTCGGGAAATTGATGAGGGTAAAGCAGTGGATGTTGTCTATATGGACTTCAGTAAGGACTTTGACAAGGTTCCTCATGGAAGGCTGGTTAAGAAGGTTCAATTGTTGGGTATTAATGGTGGAGTAGGAAGATGGATTCAACAGTGGCTGAATGGGAGATGCCAGAGAGTAATGGTGGATGGCGGTGACGGTGGAATCTCATGAAGATAGGGTGGAAAAGAAAGCTTTTGGTGTGCTGGCCTTTATAAATCAGAGCATTGAGTATAGAATTTGGGATGTAATGTTAAAATTGTACAAGGCATTGGTGAGGCCAATTCTGGAGTATGGTGTACAATTTTGGTTGCCTAATTATAGGAAGGATGTCAACAAAATAGAGAGAGTACAGAGGAGATTTACTAGAATGTTGCCTGGGTTTCAGTAACTAAGTTACAGAGAAAGGTTGAACAAGTTAGGTATTTATTCTTTGGAGCGCAGAAGGTTAATCTTTATTTTATGAGGATTTATGATGAGGGACTACGTGCCCTCCGCTCCTAGCCCTCATTAAGGTTATCTGGTTGTTCTAGTCTTCTTTCATTTACTATTATACTGCAGTTACTATTATCTGTGATTTCACACCGCTGCTTTGAAGATTGACGCATGTGCGGTTGTACGGTGTTCTTCACGTAGTCCCTCATCGTAACTCCTCATAAAATAAAGATCAAACTTTAAACTGGTAAGTTCTCATTTAATCTTACTATTAAACTACCTATTTTCATGTAATCCTCAAATTAATGAAGAACATGTATTATTGACGTTTATTAAAAACAACAGATGTCTCATCTGTGGGATGATCTACGGAACCAGATGTAGAACTCTTTTGGGTGGAGACGATGTGGCAAATAGAAATTCATGAGAGAAAACTGTCAATTTGTAGCAAAAATAAAACAAGCATTTCATTTAAATATTGAGGCTGCAGAGCTGTAGATGTCTAATATGCTAATACCCAGTCAGCAAGTAATTAGGATAGCAAACAGATTGCAATTATCTATTGGTATAAAAGTAGGAAAGTGATGTTTCAGTTCCACAGAGCATTGATGAGACCACATCTGATGTACTGTGTGCAGTATTTATCGACTTATTTAAGATATGATATTAATACATTGAAATCAGTAGGAGAAGATTTTGGTCGTAAGGTCATAAGTGATAGGAGACGAATAAGGCCATTAGACCCATCAAGTCTGTTCTGCCATTCAACCATGGCTGAACTATCTCTCCCTCCATACCACATTTAATGGACTGACACCTGGAATTAGACTGCATGGGCTGGAATCTGGAACATCAAACGATCAGCTGCATTTGGGGTGAAAAAGATTGGCTGATATTTTGGGTCCAAACACAGCATCATGAACCAAAATGTCGACCATTCCTTTTCCACAGGGAGTACTGGAGGCAGCTTGAATGTAGTGTCATAAAGGGAACTGCGTGGGCATTGGAAAGGAAAGAATGTGCAGCACTATGTGATAAGTGCATAGAAGGACTAACTGCATTGGTTTGACGATAGACACAAAATGCTGGAGTAACTCAGCGGTACATGCAACATCTCTGGAGAGAAAGAATGGGTGACGTTTTGGGTCGAGCCGCTTCTTCAGTCTGAGAGTAAGGGGAGAGGGAGACACATTGATATGGAAGGGTAAGGTGTGAAAACGAGAGATCAAGGGGGATGAAGTTCAAGGAAATGAATAGGTCATTGTTAGCTTGGGGAAGGTGTCAACGAAGCATACAAAGTTAAAATTAAATCAGGAAGACTTTGTATGCTTCATTGTCATTTAAATATTGAGGCTGCAGAGCTGTAGATGTCCAATATGCTAATACCCAGTCAGCAAGTAATCAGGATAGCAAACAGATTGCAATTATCTATTGGTATAAAAGTAGGAAAGTGATGTTTCAGTTCCACAGAGCATTGATGAGACTGCATCTGCTTCTTGCCCCACTCCAAGACTATGGATTTCTCTTTTCCAGCTCCTCCATTCACTTATCACTTCTCTTCCCATGAATAGATTACAGTGGGCATTGCCGGGTTCATCACAGGTGCTGACCTCAGTGCCATTGAAGAGATTTATAGAGGGTGCTGCCTCAATAAGATGGCCCATATCAACAAGACTCACATCACCATAACCACACACTCATTTCGCTAATACCATCGGGAAGAATGTACAGCAGACTAAAAATTGTGACCACCAGCATCAAGGCTGCACGGTGGCGCAGCGGTAGAGTTGTTGCTTTACAACACTTGCAGCGCCGGAGACCTGGGTCCGATCTCGACTACGGTTGCTGTCTGTACACAGTTTATACGTTCTTCCCATGACCCGCAAGGGTTTTCTCCAAGATCTTCTGTTACCTCCCACACTCCAAAAACGTACATGTTGGTAGGTTAATTTGCTTGGTATAAGTGTAAATTGTCCCTAGTGTGTGTAGGATAGTGTTAATGTGCAGGGATCGCTGGTCGGTGTGGACTCGGTGGGCTGAAGAGCCTGTTTCACACTGTATCTCTAAACTAAACTGTACCTCTAAACTAACAAAAAAGATCAACTTCCCAGGAATCATTAGGCTCTTGAAAACTACACACCTAACTCAGCAACTAAGGTCTTCAATGGACAGTATTACTGGTTGCATTACAGACTTCTATTTTGCATTATTATGGTTACCGAATATTACCGAATATTATATATTGTATTATAGATAATTATATATTTATCTGAGTGCTTTGGGTTTACAAGATGTAACATGGAACAGCTGCGCCAGGTAAGAATGTCATTGGCTGGTCCATATAACTATTACAGTAAACACTATTGGCTCTGCCTTGAGACTTGACAACGGACACACCAGGGACGTTTTAAGCCAATTAACCTACAAACCTGTACGTCTTTGGAGTGTGGGAGGAATATCTGAGAAAACCCACACGGTCACATACAATAATGGATGGGATTTATATAGCGCCTTTCTAGATACTCAAGGCGCTTTACATCGCATTATTCATTCACTCCTCAGTCACACTCGGTGGTGGTGAGCTACTTCTGTAGCCACAGCTGCCCTGGGGCAGACTGACGGAAGCGTGGCTGCTAATCTGCGCCTACGGCACCACCGACCACCACACACACTCACACACATTCACACGCAGGCAAAGGGGGGTGAAGTGTCTTGCCCAAGGTGACAACGACAGTATGCACTCCAAGCGGGATTCGAACCGGCTACATTCCGGTCGCCAGCCGAACACTTAGCCCATTGCGCCATCTGTCTGTACAAGAAAGTACAAACTTTGTACAGACAGCATCGAACCCGGTTCTCTTGGCTATAAGGCAGTAACTCTCCAGCTGCGCCACCGCTGCTGATAGATAATTCTATATTTAATGTGGGTTAATGGTCTTTCTGTTAATCTTACAGATATATTCAAACTTTCTGAATTACTGCTTAATGCCTACCAATTAGAAAGCTTTAGGCTTACATGTACTTGAAATAGAGTATGAGAATCAACAACATTCTCTTTACCAAGCTCTCTTCAATTAGTAAATGATTAATCTGCATGTCTGATTTTTTTGAGAAATACTTGGGTGACTCCAGGTTCTGTTTTGGGTGGAACATCTGGAGTGGGTGGGTGCTGATCAGAGTTTACTGGCCCAGCCCTGGAGTGAGATGTCATTGTGATTTGCAAGTATTCTGAACCCGCTTGGTTTCCCTCACTTTTGAATAGTCATTCACAGCTGTGAGGATGGAGCCAATGGAGTGAATGTAACTAATATTAATGATTGCCAATGATTGGGAGGGAGGAAAAGGAAATGTTTAAAATAGAGGGTCGGCAGCGGTAGCGCAGCGGTAGAATTGCTGCCTTACTGTGCTTGCAGCGCTGGAGACCCCAGTTCGATCCTGACTACGGTTCTGTCTGTACAGAGTTTGTACGTTCCCCGCGTGACCGCATGGGTTTTCTCTGAGATCTTCCATTTCCTCCCACACTCCAAAGACGCGCAGGTTTGCAGGTTAATTAGCTTGGTATCAATGTAAATTGTCCCTAGTGTTTGTAGGATAGTATTAATGTGCGGGGATTGCTGGTCGGTGCGGACTCGGTGGACCGAAGGGCCTGTTTCCGTGCTGTATCTCTAAACTAAGCTAAACTAAACTAAAGTGGAATATATGTTTGCTGATGACATCAAAATTGGGGGAGTTGCAGACAGCGAGGAATGCTGTGAGAAGATAGAGCAGGATATAAATGAGCTGCAGAAATGGGTGGAGAAATGGCAAATGGAGATTAACTCAAGCAAGTAAGAGGTGATGCACTTTGTTTGGTTGAATCTAAGGAGAGAGTATACAGTTAATGGTAAGACCCTTAACAACATTGATGTGCAGAGGGATCCTGGAGACCAAGGTCATAGCTCACTGAAGGTGGCAGCACATAGATAAGAAAGCATATGGTATGCTTGCCTTCATTACTAGAGGCATTGAATATGATACAATATGATACGATGCAATATTATTTATCTCAGGAGGGAAATTGCTGCCAACAGTCATAAAACACAACAAGATATATGAAACATGAAATTAAAGTGATGTGGAAAGTCCAGGATTGGGGATGTGCAAAGATTGGCGGGGGGAGAGGGGTGTGAGGGTGGAGAAATGGGGGGGGGAGATAAACTCAAGCAAGGAGGGGGGGGGAGGACATTGGTGAGAGGGATCCTGGGGGGGGCGACATAGATAAGAAAGCATATGGGCTTGGGGAGGGGGGGGTGGGGGGGGGGGGGGGGGGGGGGGGGGAGGAGAGGGGGGGGGGGGGGGGGGGGGGGGGGGGGGGGGGGGGGGGGGGGGGGGGGGGGGGGGTGGGGGGAGGGGGGGGGGGGGGGGGGGGGGGGGGGGGGGGGGGGGGAGGGGGGGGGGGGGGGGGGGGGGGGGAGGGGAGGGGGGGGGGGGGGAGGGGGGGGGGGGGGGGGGGGAGGGGGGGGGGGGGGAGGGGGGGGGGGGGGGGGGGGGGGGGAGGGGGGGGGAGGGGAGGGGAGGGGGAGGGAGGACAGTCTACCCAATGACAGAAGGGGGAGGAGTTGTACAGTTTTATAGCCACAGGGAGAAAGCATCTTCTGTGGCATTCTGTGTTGCATCTTGGTGGAACCAGTCTGTTGCTGAAGTTGACTAGTGTGTCATGGAGACAGTGAGCTGTATATTCCAGGATGACCCGCAGTTTGCGGAGCATCCTCCCCTCCAAGACCACCTCCCATAAATCCAGCGCCACTCCCAGGACGGAGCAAGCCTTCCTGATGAGCTTGTGAATATAAGAGTCAGGAAGACATGATGCAGCTCTGTAGGACTTTGGTTAGGCTGCTATTGGAGTATTGTGAGCAGTTCTGGTCACCCAATACAGGAATGACATGGACGATTTGGAGAGGGTGCAGAGTGGTTTACCTCTGTACCAGGGGCTTCAGCTACAGGGAGAGTTTGGATAGACTCAAATTGTTTACTCTGGAATGACAGAGGTTGCGGAAAGACTAGATAGAAATAGGTAGCATTATGCAAGGTATAGATAGGATGGACAGTCAGAACCTTTTTGCTAGGGTTGTCATGTCCAACACTCGAGGCCATAGCTATATCAGGAGAGAGGAAAAGTTTAATGGAGGTGTGTAGGGTTAGTTTTTTTACACATAGGGTGATAGGGGTCTGAAACACACTGCCTGGGGTAGTGGTGGGGGGGAGATATGATAGTGGCAGTTAAGAGGCTTTTGGATAGGCACATGGAAGTGCAACAAATAGAGAGATAAAAAATCATGAATATGAGATCAGTTCAGCTAGGCATCATGTTCGGCACAAACATTGTGGCCTGAAGGGCCCGTTTCTGTGCTGAACTGTTCTATGTTCCATTCAAACTACAGAGATTTGTTTGTACATTAAAGGAAAGAGGGAGAATAGGGCCCCTCATAAACCAAAGTGTTTATCTCTGTGTGGAGCCACAGGAGATGGGCAAGATCGTCAATGAGTATTTCTCCTGTTTTCACATGGATAGGCGTGAAGACTGGGGAATCTATACCAGTTAATGGAACTGTCTTGCGGACAGTCTCTCGATTTATGGTCCAGGAGGTGCTCAACATCCTAAAGTAGATGAAGGTGGATTAATCTCCTTATTCTCATCAGGTGTATCCAAGATCACTGGGAAGCTAGAGAAGAAATTGGAGGTGTGCTGGTTGAGATATATGAATCATTATCGGGCAAGGGTGAGGTGGTGGAAGACTGGAGCATGGCCAATGTTGTGCCTTTATTTAAGAAGGGTTGCAAGTAAAGGTTGGGAACTATAGAGCATCAGTGCTGGGCAAGTTGCTGGAGAATATTCTGAGGGTCAAGATTAGTTTAGAATTTAGAGATGCTGCATGGAAACAGGCCCTTCAGCCATCGAGTCTATGTGTACCATTGATCAGCCATACACTAGTTTTATGTTATCCCACTTTTGCTTTCTATGCACTAGTGGCAATAAACCAATCAACCTACAAACCTGCACGTTTTTGGGATGTGGGAGGAAACCGAGCGCTCACAGAATCCACCTGGTCACGGGGAGAATTTACAGCTACAGGTGATGGTTGGGCATGCTGGGACTTTATTCCTTGGAGCGCAGGAGGAAGAGGGATGATTTGATAGGGGTGTATAAAATCATGAAGGGAATAGATAAGTAAATGCATAGTATTTTACCCAGAGTAGGGGAATCAAAAAACCAGAGGATAAAGGTTTAAGGTGTGAGGGGAAAGATTTAATAGGAACCTGAGGGGTAACTTTCTCATACAGAGGGTAGTGAGTATATGGAACAAGCCACCAGAGGAGGTAGTTGATACAGGTTTTATAACAACAGTTATAAGACATTTGGACAGGTACATGGATAGGAAATGTTTAGCAGTCAAATGTGGGTTGGTTGGACTCGTGTAGATGGGACATCTACAATGGGATAATCTTGGCCTATTTCTGTGCTAAATACCTCCATGCATATAAAACAATGAACCTGTATACATGACTGTGAAGATGCTCTAAGCATTCTGTGTAATTCTGATAATGCAATTAAATGGGGGGGCTTTGTTCTACTTTGTTGTTACAAAATTCCTGAAACAACGCACAAGGGAAAAGATGGAAGCTCAGTTAAAGGATTTTCAATGTTATTCAGGCTGCAAGGTTTAGTTGGAACATTGCTGCCTGATGCATATTCTCACAGGATTGGTTGTTTGGCATAATCAGTCTCTTGTTCTGTGAATGGAATTTGGTAAAGCATTGCCAAGAACACCACACTGGGAAGGTTTAAAAATCACTTAACATAACTACCTAAATTAACTCTCTCATTATAAGATTGATATACTCAATCAGTGTATATAACATGGCAAGATTAGAGTGTTAAAGACGTCATATGCTACGCTTGCCTTCATTGGTTGATGCATGGAGTATAAGAGTGAAGAATTCAAGGTGCAGCTTTATAGGATTTTGGGTAGGCCACATTTGGAGTATTGTGTTTAGTTCTGGCTGCCCTCTTACAGGAAGGAAGGAAATGGATGCATAGGAAATGGTGCAGAAGTTTGGAAACACAGAAAATAGGTGCAGGCATAGACCATTCACCCTTCGATTCAATATGATCATGGCTGTACCGGTTTTCTTCCCATATCCCTTGATTCCGTTAGCCCTAAGAGCTATATCTAGCTCTCTAGAAAACATCCAGTGAATTGGCCTCCACTGTCTTCTGTAGAGTGGAGGCCAATTAATTTACCATACTGATGTTTGGATTATGGTATTAGCTCCAAGGAGAGTTTGGAGAGACTTGGATTATTTTACCTAGAGTTCTGGAGGTTGAAGAAAAACCTGGTAGGTAAAATTATGAGAGGCATAGTTAAGGTAGATAGTCAGAATGTTTATCCTAGGATGGCAAGTTTTTATTTACACAGATGATGATAGCTGCCTGGAACACATGGGTAGGGGCGGTGGTTTTAGGAAAGGATAGAAACATAGAAACATAGATATGCGGGAAATGGAGGAATATAGATTATATGCAGGCAGATAAGAGTAAAATTGGCAAAAACAAACTAATTTTGTTTATTACATATGGGCCTGGTTTACCTAAACCCACAAGATTAACCCAAGGTAAAAGGTTCCATACTAAGACTACTGTACATGTTGTAAATGTTGAACAGCACGATTCTAATCTTGACAAACCTTCTGATATCATTCAAATTTTTGCAGCTTTGTTGCTACATCCCACCAGCTGTTCCTCCGTTAATCTCCACCATGACCTCGCTCATTGGCACGAGAATTTGACGGACCACTGATCAAGGAATGATGAAAATGTCAGTTAATTATAGAAGTAGGGTATCATTTGAACCAAGCTGATAGCATGTTTGCAGAATTCAGTGCTTGGGGTTTCCTGCAAGTGATCTATCTACTGGCATGAATTGAGCTAGCAGTTGTAGGGACATCTCCTTGTGATGGAGGCCTTAATGACTGCAGACTGCACAATAGTGTGGATGCCAAGAGGCCTTGGTGTCAAGGGTTAGCATGGATACAGATTCCAAAAACAGTGGCTCATTATCGCACTCTCTTCTTACGCAGATCCTGCAGGAGAGTGGTCTCACTTTGACCAGCAACAGAGTGCTGTTCCTTTTCAGCTGATAATCTGCGATTTTCCAAACCTCCTGACACACTCAGAGTGAACCACTGACTATATCAGTGAGAGATGCTGTTCTGTGCATCCAAGAGCTGGTTTTGCTGAAAGTTATCAATCACGATCATCTGAAGTGTCCTCAATGGAAGCTTAAATAGCTGATACAAGTTCACAGTTTTACAAGTTAAGGTAGAATTAGGCCATTTGGCCCATCAAGGCCTCCATTTTCCTGCCTTCTCCCCAAAACACTTGACAACCGTTCTAATCAAGAATTTGTCTATCTCTGACTTAAAAATATCCGCTGACTTGGCTGCCACAGCCCTCTGTGGCAATGAGTTCCACAGATTAACTACCCTCTGACTAAAGATACAAAATGCTGGAATAACTCAGCAGGCCAAGCAGCATCTCTGGAGAGGTGAGAGTAACTCAGCGGGTCATGCAGATCCTTCTCTCCAGAGATGCTGCCTGACCCGCTGCGTTGCTCCAGCATTTGGTGTCTATCTTTGGTGTAAACCAGCATCTGCAGTTCCTTCTTAAATAGCAGCTGCAGCCAATGGGGAAATTAGTGAAAACATCCAGAATGAAGAAAATTTACATGGAAGACAAATAGAGAAGGAATTGAATTCATTAAAACATATCTGAATTTGATGTTGGTAATGTGGTGAGGGTGAAATGCACATGATGTCTAACTTGAGGAAAGTGAATAAATGATCATATTAAATACGGTGGTGATAAAGATTGCAGCAATGTCAGTTTATTTTGGAATGGAGTATTCATGACCAGTCTTTGAGCAGTCAACGACAGAGAATAGTTTAGTTTAGTGTAGAGATACAGTGTGAAAACAGGCCCAAATCCACACTGGCCATCAATCCCCATACTACTATCCTACACACTAGGGACAATTTACACTTATACCAAGCCAATTAGCCTACAAACCTGTACGTCTTGGGTGTGGGAGGAAATCGGAGCTCCCGGAGAAAACTCGCACACAAGAACGTACAAACTCCGTGCAGACAGCATTCATAGTCAGGATCAAACCTGGTCCCTGGCACTGAAAGGCAACAACTGTGCCACTGTGCCACTGTGCCGCCTAGTTTTGGCATTTAGAGATTATCAGGTGAATTCCACTAGAGTTAGATGGGGAAGTGAGCAAGTGGAAGCTGAAAGAGGCAGTTCCGTCTATTTTCAGACATTGCTGGGTCTTGTTGCTAATATCATGACAATGATTAATTGTCCTATGTACATCCACAGGAGTATACGTATTTAGATTTCCGTCCCATCCTTTATCTCATGTTGAAAAATGTGTTTGCTTTTCCATAACACACAAGAGACTACGAGCGTTTGACCTTACAAACTGAAGGGCAGCTTTTGTTCCTTTGAGGCAAAACACAAACATCACGCCTATTTTTAGCTGGAATGCAATTCTGATTAAATTATTTCCAAATGTTGTAGAAAATAAAATAAAGGGAAGGTTTAAATTCATATAGCAACTTTCATGACCTCATGGCAGCCTGTTCTTTGGAGCCAAGAAGGTATTTAATTTATATTCACTGTTGTGAATCATAACATTTATAGAAAGAAACATAGAAAATAGGTGCAGGAGTAGACCATTCGGCCCTTCGAGCCAGCACCGTAATTCAATATGATCATGGCTGATCATCCAAAATCGGTACCCCGTTCCTTCCATTTTCCTCATATCCCTTGATTCCATTAGTCATAAGAGCTCTATCTAACTCTTTCTTGAAAACATCCAGTGAATTGGCCTCCACTGCCTTTTGTGGCAGAGATTTCCATAGGTTCACAACTTTCTGGATGCAAACGTTTTTCTTCATCTCAGTCCTAAATGGCCGACCTCTTATTCTTGCACTGTGACCTCTGGTTCTGGTCTCTCCCAACATCGGGGACATTTTTCCTGCATCTCGCCTGTCCAATCCCTTAAGAAATTTAGCTGCACCTTTAAGGGCCTGTCCCACGAGCATGCGACTGCATGCGGCAAGCGCGACCAAACCACGTGGGGGCCGTGCGGAGGACAAGTGAGTGACATGACGTTCGAGCGAAGTCCGTGGGAAGTTCGCACGTGATGTATGGCGTCGAGGCGGTGCGTACGGCGTCGAGGCGGCTGCGGGCTGGCAGGCCGTTGCCACGCGGAATTTTTGAACACGGTCAGTTTTTCAGAGCCCCGCGCGATGTCGGGACCAGTTCCGCACAACTCCATACGGCTCCTGCGATCAAAGTGGGACCGTCCCCACGAGGCCGTACGGCTCAAGCGACCACGTTAAGTCGCGCTTGCCGCATGGAGTCGCATGCTCGTGAGGCAGGCCCTTTACGTACAGCAGGCTCCTACATGCAGCAATATGATGATGATTTTTAAATTTAGTGTTATTGAATGAAAATAACTTTTCAGGACGCTGGAAATAAATCCTTTCCTCTCCTTCAGTAAGTTTCCGCACAAATTGTTATGTCCATTGAAAGATTAAAAAAAAACCTCAACATGGTGTCACAGTCAAAAGAAGATACCTCTGACATGGAATAGAATGCGCAGAACTCTACTGTATCACTAGCTTAGATTTGTATCTTCGCTCGGAGCAGTACTTGAACCTAGTGGTTTAGAGGCCAGGGTGCCTCCAGCAGTGAAGCACAGGTGAATGGATCTTTGTCTGGAGAAAAGAGGCATTAACAGAAGTAATTAAATATTAGTCTAAATTGCCCATTCAAACTATTTATGTGGCTCCACTGTAAAAATCCTCGTAAGCCCACTGAGAGATATATCATTCAGAGAAAAGGTACTGGGAAAAACGGAATATATTTGTGGCCATGCACTTTTTTAATATCTACCGGAGACATCAAAGCAAAATATATTCCATGCCAACTCCGGCAGTAAAATTGATTGTTGGCATGGGCACCATGAAAATAATGGATCGTGGTGCAACTCCTTGCATGTAAATTTGCCATCTGACACATTTGTTTTTATCATTTAAAAATAAATTGGATAGTTATATGGACGGGAAAGGAATGGAGGGTTATGGTCTGAACGTAGGTATATGGGACTAGTGGAGAATACGTGTTCGGCACGGACAAGAAGGGTCGAGATGGCCTGTTGCCATGCTGTAATTGTTATATGGTTATATGGTTATATGGTTAAGCAAAGATAGCGTTAAGTCATCACTAGAAGATAGTGACAATAGCATTCTCCACATATAAATGAGGTAAATATTGCACAGGTCACATAATATTAATCATGGAAATATGAAATAATCAAAAATAGATTTAAAAAAGGATAACAAGTAGGAGTGCTGGTGTAGGTCAGAAGGTCAGGATGTATCTCAGAATATCGTGGATAGGAGAAGTTTCAGATCGGGTCTTCAGACTAAAAGATGTTTAGAAATAACACTACCTTATCGAAGTGGGCAAATGATCTTATCCCAGGACCCTTCCACAGCAGTCATCAAAGTCTTTAAGGCCAACTTGGATATGAATCCAGTATTATAACACGTAAGAGGCAAACATTTTACATTCCAAAATGAAACCCCTTTGATCTAATTCTTGAATCATCAAGTTATCTGCATGTGAATGATAAGGAATTGTAGATGCTGCTTGCATATAACATAAAGTGCCGGAGTTCAGGCAGCATCTCCATGAACATGGGTGAGTGATGTTACAGGTCGGGCCATTCTTCTTTGCCCACATACTTATTGATAGTTTTGATTCCTCACTGAGAATCTATTACACTTTCTAGATCCCCAATAAAACCGAGGGCTAAAGGTTTAGGTGGGGAACTCTGCAAATTATTTCATTGAATTTCATGGGAAGCATTCAAGAGGACATATTGGAAGATCAAAAACATGGGCCTAGCTTCATGAGTCCAGGAATGGTAGGGGGTGGGGGTGGAAAGTCACCCACAATGCGCCCATTCCCACCTGAGCAGAGGCTGGCTCCCAGCAGTCCCTTTTTGGGTTACCATTTAATGCACTTTTCAGCAGGGACCTGCGTGTTCCAGTAACGCCTCGCTCCATTCCTCCGTGCACACGTGCTCTCCACCACCCCACCCCCAACCCCACCCTATCTACACCCCTCACCAATCCCCCTGCACCCACCCAATTACCTATCAGATCTGCTAGCCATGGACAACGTTGATTTCACAGAGTTAATAACGCTATGCCAATAGTTTACCTTGTTCACCTTGAATTAGGGGACCAGAGGGGGCGCTGCACTGCAGCAGCCTCTGTACAGCCTGTCTGTTATTTAAATCTTTTTTTTAATTTTTAGTTATTCTAAAGTTTTGTGTTGGGGGAAACTTTAACTTTTCTATGTGGGGGAGGGGGGCAAGGTAAGGGGGAAACCGTTTCCCAGTCTCCTCCTGGCAGGTACGCGACTATTTCTCCGAGTCGCGTCCTCGCCCCCCACGTCGCGGCCTACCAGCTGGACTGATTGAGAATTGGAATTCTCATTTACCAATTAATTAGTTAGTTAGTTAGTTAGTTAGTTAGTTAGTTTGTTAGTTAGTTAGTTAACTAGTTCCCAGAATGCGGGGACTCCACATGACCATGAAGGCGACTCCCCGGCAACCACCCGCAAACATGTAGCAACCATGTGGTGACTGCATAGTCTCCTGCAGTCACCTAAAAAGTTGCCTAAGTGGGACACTCATTAGTTAGTTAGTAATTTTATTTTAATTTTTATTATTTTGTTTTATTTCTTTTCTCATTTATTATATTGTTTACCGTGTACTATGTTTACATATTTTGTTGTGCTGCTGAAAGAAAGAATGTCATTGTTATATCTGAGACACATGACAATAAAACACACTTGAATCTTTTTGGCAAGCTCTCAAGTGTCTTTCTCAACTTGTGAGGGTGATTTTGTGGAGATTATAGTCCAAGTTCATCAACGAGAGATTGGGAACCTGGATCACGCTTGTCTGATGTATTTATAAGACCATGGAAGGCTGGTGTGCCGGTTTAACAAAGGGAAATTGGCACAAACTACCCAGTGGCAAGCTTTACATATTCAAGCTTGGTTATTCCTGGGAAGAAGTAGTTGGTCTATCATTTTCTTATGCATCAAAGAATGTTTCAAGAAAACTATATGATTCTACCAAGTTCAAACCATAACCAAACGCATCCAACTTATCAACCATTAAATAATTTCAGCAACAGTATACTTCCTGGTTACTAAATTAAGTAACTGAATTAACTGATAAAGTAAATTGTACATTTTTCTGGAGTTTAGAAGGATGAGGGAATATCTTATAGAAACATATGGAATTATAAAAAGACTGGACAAGCAAGATGCAGGAAAACTGTTCCCAATGTTGGGTGAGTCCAGAACCAGGGGCCACAGTCTTAGAATAAAGGGGAGACCATTTAAGATTGAAGTGAGAAAAAACGTATTCACCCAGAGAGTTGTGAATTTGTGGAATTCGCTGCCACAGAGGGTAGTGGAGGCCAAGTCACTGGGTGGATTTAAGAGAGAGTTAGATAGAGCTCCAGGGGCTAGTGGAATCAAGGGGTATGGGGAGAAGGCAGGCACGGGTTAGTGATTGGGGACGATCAGCCATGATCTCAATAAATCGTGGTTCTGGCTCGAACGGCCAAATGGCCTCCTCCTGCACCTATTTCCTATGTTTCAATTTAAAGTGCAGCAGGGTGGATCTAGCCATAGAGCAACTGCCTTATAGTTCCAGAGATCCGGGCCCTTTGACTACGAGTCCTTGTCTGTACGGAGTTTGTACGTTCTTCCCCTGACCTGTTTGGGTTTTCTCTGAGATCTTTGGTTTCCTTCCACACTCCAAAGAAGTACAGGTTTGTAAATTAATTGACTTGTTATGAAATGTAAATTGTTCCCAGCGTGTGTAGGATAGTGTTATTGTGCGGGGATCGCTGGTCGGTGCAGACTCAGTGGGCCGAAGGCCCTGTTTCCGCGCTGTATCTCTAAATGTAAACTGAACTGAAGGTAATTTTCTCCCAAAATTAAATTGTTGAATGGAAATGAGTGAGATGTCTCTCTGGCCTCGCTATTTATACCGTTTTTTTCAGCGACTGCCAGCGTCATATCAGTGTCGCCAAAAGATGTTGAACATTTCAAATTTCAAAATGTTGCGACACTTGAAAAAACACCGCGCGGCATACGTCATCGCCTCGTCACCGATGCATCACGCCGACGCATCATCACGTCGCACATTTTTCGGTGACCTGATACGTTAGCCAATGATACCAGCAGTCACCGAACAAAATTGCCAAGTGGGACAGGCCCTTAAGATTCTGCCACCACATTCTTACCTGGACACTAACATAATTAAATAGTTAAAATAATCCAAGACCTCAAACAATGATGACCAGACTCAAAATAGGGTGTCAGTCATTCATCACAAAGATGAGAACATTTTTATTTTCCCAGATGGCTGATTCTTTGGAATTTTCTACCCATGACGGCTATGATGAAGTTTATTTGCTACATTTTTTAAGATAGAGATTATATATTTATAATATATATATTAATCTAATTAATATAGTTAATATATATATTAATACATATTACCTAAATCAAAGATTGGTGATGGATGAATACGGGCACATAGGTAATATATTTCATTGCTGTAATATTTATATTATAAATATAATAATAATTTTATATTAAAGATAGTTTTGTGGAAATTAAGGGATATGGTCGCATACTCCTAAAGGCAAATTTTATAATATTGTGGAAACTATTTTATTTCACATTATTTAAAAATAGTAGAAATTGCAGGAAGTCCAGAGCTGATTTTGTTTAGTCAGTCCCCATGATTGTGCCCATATGCATCCATCACCAAATGTTCATGATACTATGGAAGTCAATTTTCAATTTAGTTAGCTAATTTACTGTTAATGATTTGGGCTTTAATTTTATTAATAGTAATGCTGTAACTTCATTTGTATTTACATTACTGCAAGGGGCAGCACAGGGCACAGCAGTAGAGTTGCTTCCTTATAGTGCCAGAGACCCTGACTACCGTTGCAGTCTGAATGGAGTTTGTACGTTTTCCCTGTGACTGTGTGAGTTTTCTCCTGGGTGCGCCGGTTTCCTCCCATACTCCAAAGACATGCAGTGTAGGAACGAATTGCAGATGCTAATTTACACTGAAGAGATAGACACAAAATGCTGGAGTAACTCAGTGAGACAGGCAGCATCTCCAGATAGAAGGAATGGGTGACGTTTCGCGTCAAGACCCTTCTTCAGACTAGTAGGGTTTAAGGAAGGGCCTTGACCCAAAACATCACCCATTCCACTATCTAGATGCTGCCTGCCCCGCTGAGTTACTCCAGCATTTTTTGTGTACCAAAGAGTGCAGGTTTGTAAAGGGCCTGTCCCACTTGGCCATCATTTATGTGACAGGCCGGTAGTGACTGATGCGCAACAGTTGTGCGATGGCCGTGCACGTCATCATGTTTCCGCACAGTCATCTGGAGCGCGTGACGTCATTTGAAGATAGACACAAAATGCAGGAGTAACTCAGCGGGACCAGCAGCATCAATTGAATGCAGCCCAGTCCATCACTTGCTCCTAACTCCTTCCATCCAGTCAATCTTCACGTGGCGTTGCATCAGGTAGTCTGGAATTATTGTCAGGAATGGAGAGAAGGAATGGATGATGTTTCGGGTTGAGACTCTTCTTCAGTCTAAAGAAGGGTCTTGACCCGAAACGTCGCCCATTGCTTCTCTCCAGAGAAGCTGCCGGTCCAGCTGAGTTACTCCAGCATTTTGTGTCTATCTCCAATCGTCTAGGCCCTGCTCTGGGCGGATCCGGATCCACAACAGCCGTGAGCCCCAGGCCGAGCTCAGCGATCGCTTGCCTGCTTCTGCAGCTGTTGAAGGTGAGACGTTGCTCCGTGCCAGGGTGTCCCACCTGGCCATCATTTACTGGCTGGTGACGCGCGAAGATTGCGTACAGAATGAAATCCTGGAGCACTGCGAGATACCGCCCGCAAGTCCACACTCATCCACGCCACTCCATGTGCCTGTCCCGTGCTACCCACACACCACCCACACGCTACCCACACGCTACCAGGTTGCATAAATGGCGCGCCAATGATGGCCAGTGGGACAGGCCCTTAAGTTAATTGGCTTCTGTAAATTGGCTTTAGTGCATAGAATGAACTAGTGTATGGGTAATTGCTGGTTGGTGCAGACTCAGTGGGACGAAGGGTTTGTTTCCTCGCTGTATCTCTAAACTAAACTACTGTTATTTCTCTCCTTTGCAAAGCATGCTATTTTAAAAAGGCTGTACTCTACAGTGAAGCTTCCAGTGAGTGTTCAAGCACCAGCACTGAATCAGCTCATTTCCATGACAACATGTTACAGAGATGGCCATAATAGACTCAGCCAAGGTGCTGAGAGGTTTACAAGGCCAATCTTCGAAGGGGGCTTTATCTTGATGCACCAATTTTAATAGATAAGTTTGAGTAAAAAATATCTATAGAAACATAGAAATTAAGTGCAGGAGTAGGCCATTCGGCCCTTCGAGCCTGCACCGCCATTCAATATGATCATGGCTGATCATCCAACTCAGTATCCTGTACCTGCCTTCTCTCCATACCCTCTGATCCCCTTAGCCACAAGGGCCACATCTAACTCCCTCTTAAATATAGCCAATGAACTGGCCTCAACTACCCTCTGTGGCAGAGAGTTCCAGAGATTCACTACTCTCTGTGTGAAAAAAGTTCTTCTCATCTCGGTTTTAAAGGATTTCCCCCTTATCCTTAAGCTGTGACCCCTTGTCCTGGACTTCCCCAACATCGGGAACAATCTTCCTGCATCTAGCCTGTCCAACCCCTTAAGAATTTTGTAAGTTTCTATAAGATCCCCTCTCAATCTCCTAAATTCTAGAGAGTATAAACCAAGTCTATCCAGTCTTTCTTCATAAGACAGTCCTGACATCCCAGGAATCAGTCTGGTGAACCTTCTCTGCACTCCCTCTATGGCAATAATGTCCTTCCTCAGATGTGGAGACCAAAACTGTACGCAATACTCCAGGTGTGGTCTCACCAAGACCCTGTACAACTGCAGTAGAACCTCCATGCTCCTATGGGCACTTAGCATAAGAATAGAAAAGATGGTTTTGTTGTTTATGTTAATTAAAAAGGCCACTTTTGGAGCACGAATCATGCAAGACAGCAACATTGTTTAAGAATAGGAAAGAATGGCAGATGCTGGGTTTAACCAAAGATTGACACAAAATGCTGGGGTAATTCAGCGGGTCAGGCAGCATCTCTGGAGAAAAGTATTAGGTGATGTTTCAGGTTGAGACTCATCTTCAGACAGAGAGTCAGGGGAAAGTTAAATAAGGGATATAGACGGTGATATAGAGCGATATAGAACAAATGAATGAAAGATAAGCAAAAAAGTAACAATGATAAAGGAAACGGTCCATTGTTAGCTGCTTGTTGGGTGAGAACGAGTACAGACAAATTCAGAACAAATTTATGTGTTTGGTGCAGCACAAAACTTACAATAAGATGCAAACTGTCTTGTTCATTAAGTCACAGAAACTCAGCAGTTAGATGTTGACAATTGCACTCTTTATGCTGATGAATTAATTTAGGGATTTGCATTGTTGATTGACATTTGCAGGTGATGCAATAAATAATGAAATAATGCTGGGAACATGGTTATCCTGGGGACCGGGGTGCTTATACTTGTCATTGAACAGCAGTAGATTTGGAGATTGGGATGTACTTGCTATCAATTGGAGTTTTTATCTATCCATATCTATCGAGTTGCTGCCTTACAGCGCTTGCAGCACTCGAGACCCGGGTTCGATCCCGACTACGGGTGCTGTGTGTACGGAGTTTGTATGTTCTCCCCGTGACCACGTGGGTTTTCTCCGAGATCTTCGGTTTCCTCCCACAATCCAAAGACAATCAGGTTTGTTGGTTAATTGGTTTGGTAAATGTAAAATATGTCCATAGTGTGTGTAGGATAGCGCTAATATGCAGGGATCGCTGGTCGGCGCGGAACCGGTGGGCCGAAGGGCCTGTTTCCGCGCAGTATCTCCAATCCAAGTGCAGAAGCAAATGTCTTTTATATCAGCAGTGAATCACTTGCCTTGAATTTCTGGAGCGTCTTTTGTTTCTGTTCTTAGTCTGTCCTTGAAAAGAGTTTGCTGGATACATAATGGGACAGATATAGAAATTAATCCCATACTCAATGAAATGAGCAATTTATCAACACAGCACAATCCCAGTGACTGTCAGGATAAAGTAGCTAATTAGACAGGTAGGATCATAAAGGAAAGGACAAAGAAAAGAACAGTGACTGCATAAGCTGCAGATCTTTGATCTCAATGTTAGATTGCCTGACAGCAGGTAGGAGAATAAAAAGGGAATTATTTTAAAACAAGGTGAGATAATGTTCCAGGAAATAACCGAAGGTATCAGGGGAAATTTAGATGTGACTAATATGTATGTCAAGTGCGGAACTGCACCAAATCATCTAGCAATCCTTTGCTGTGAAGCGTTTTAGAACAAAATAAAATACAAGATGCTATTATTTTTATTGAAAACTATACGTATATTTTTCCCCAGACTAATAGATACATTAAGTTACACTGAAAATAGCACTTCAATCTTCTCTATTAACACTATTCCTAAATTAATCAAAAAATCCTTCATAATGTGCCTTGCATACTCAGTGTGTGTTGATGTTTCTATTACATTCATAAATTACTTGGGCGTCTTGTTTCCATTAAAGCATCAAGAATATAAACATATAGAACTGCATTTTGTACTAGAAAATGTATATTATAAAATACATAGGCGGCGCGACTCTCGTCAGCAGCGGCCTCTGCAGCCTGTCCGCATTTTTATTATTTTTTGTCTATGTTTCTGTGTAGTTTTTGTTATTTTATGTTGGGGTGTGTGTGTGGGGGGGGGGGGGGGGGGTGGGAGGGAGGGGGTAACTTTTAAATCTCTCCCTGCACGGGAGACCCGACCTTTTCTTGTCGGGTCTCCGTTGTCGTTGGGGCTGCAACGAGGAGCGGCCTCCAACAGGAAGACCGGGGACTCTGGTGCCGACGACTCACCATCACCGTCGAGGAGCTGGCTGAGTCCGGAGTGGGTGGAGCGGTGGTGGAGCGCTGCTGCTGCTGCTGCTGCTGCTGCTGCTGCGGCTGCCCGACCTCCGGAGATTCGGAGGCTGCTACTGCGGGTCTGCGGATGGTGGCACCGGGAGCCCGCGGGTCCCTGGAGGGAGACCGCTTTTCAGGGCTCCTGCAACGGCGACTTCTCCCGCCCGAGTTGCGGGGTCGAAGAGCTCCTGGAGCGGGGCCTGACATCACCGCCCCGCGCGGCTTGGAATGGCCGCGGGACTCTGCGAGCGCACGCCGGGGGCTCTAACATCAAGACCCGGTGTGCGACCTTGCATCACCCGGCGTGGCTTTAATGGCCGCGGGACAATCGCCATCGCCAGTCGGGGGCTTCGACTTTGACTCTGACATCGGGGGGGGGGAGAGTGCAGTGGAGAGATAAGTTTTTTTGGCCTTCCGTCACAGCAATGTGATGGATGTTTATGTAAAATGTAAATTATGTTGTGTCTGGGGTCTATTTGTTTGTAATGTATGGCTGCAGAAACGGCATTTCGTTTGGACCTCAAGGGGTCCAAATGACAATTAATCTTGAAATTGACTCTTGACTCTTGACAAAGAAATATGAGGTTGCGCATTCTGGGAAGTCTAACATGGACCGACACAATAGTAGGCTTCTGGGGAACATTGTAGAACAGAGGGATCTAGGAATGCAGGTGCATGGTTCTTTGAAGGCCGAGTCGCAGATAGATAGGGTGGTCAAAAAGGCTATTGGCACATTGGCCTTCATCAGTCAGAGTATTGAGTATTATGGTCAGTCCTGGGCACCATGTTACATAGAAACATAGAACATAGATGCAGGGGGAGGCCATTCGGCCCTTCGAGCCAGCACTGCCATTTATTGTGATCATGGCTATAGGAAAGATGTTGTCAAGCTGGAAAGGGTACAAAGAAGATTTACATGGTTTTGCCAGGACTAGAGGGAGAGGTTGAGTAGGCTGGGATGCAGGAAGATAAGGCGTGATCTCATAGAGATGTATAAAATCATGAGAAGAACAGATCGGGTAGATGCACCGAGTCTCTTGCCCAGAGTAGGTGAATCGAGGACGAGGGGGACATAGGTTTATGGTAAAGGGGAAATGATTTAATAGGAATCTGAGCAGTAACGTTTTCACACAACGGGTGGCTGGTGTATGGAACAAGTTGCCAGAGGAGGTAGTTGAGGCAGGGACTGTCCCAATGTTTAATAGACAGTTAGACAGTTAAATGGAAAGGACAGGTTTGGAGGGATATGGACCAAATGCGGACAGGTGGTACTAGTGTAGCTGGGATATGTTGCCCAGTGCGGGCAAGTTGGGCCGAATGGCCTGCTTCCATGCTGTATCATTCTATGACTCTATTGTCATTCCTTTATCACACAAAAAGCCCTCTTTGGAATTAAGGTCCTGCTTCATTTGTAGGATTTTTTAAATTGTTTTTAATTAGAAGTACAGTAAATTACAGTAATACACATCACATATATCTTATTCATTTTTCGAGCTTTAAAAAAGGTAGAAATAAAAGTAAGGAAAGTGAGCAAGAGTCGTGAAGGTGCAAGAAATTGTTGAGAAAAGAAAGCCCCTTAGAAAAGAAGTTAGAGAAGGAAGTAAAGAAAGGAGATAGACCCTAGAAAGAAAAGAAAAAAAAGGAGAAACAATCGCTCTATTATTACACAAAACGCCGCAAAAAAGGATATACCAACCGTGTTTTTTTTTTTACCCCCCGTTACCAGATCCTGGTACCATTTATTTTTTATATTACTAATGCACCTTATGCTTGTAATAGTTCCATAAATGCAGACCACGTCTTTTGGAAGTGGTCTGCTTTGCCTACTAGGAGGAGTCTCAGCTCTTCCAGGTGTAATGTTTCGAACATGTTTGAAATCCACATTTCATTTGTAGGATTGAAGTGATGTGGTCTTAATAGATATTTATCGGACAAAGTCATTGACTAAAGTTAGCAGATAAATTATTTTAAAATATTAATTTGGGGATATTCTGTGGTGGTGACGCAGTGATAGAATTGCTGCCCTGCAGCACTTGCAGTGCCGGAGACCCGGGTTCAATCCTGAGTACGGGTGCTGCCAGTACCGGCTTGTATTTTCTCCCCGCGACCTGCATGGGCGTTCTCTGAGATCTTCAGTTTCCTCCCACATGTCAAAGGTTTGTAGATTAATTGGCTTGGTTAATGTAAACATTGTCCCTAGTGTGTGTAGGACGGTGTTTATGTATCGCTGGTCGGCACGCCCCCCGTGGACGGAAGGGCCTGTTTCCGTGCTGTATCTCGAAACTAAACTAAACTAAAAAAGATCCGATTGTCCAAAAAAATAGATTTTGTGGAAAGAAACCTATTTAGTTTTGTTAGCAACAGGATTCGAGCAAAACACTCCATATTTCTGCTGAGAAAACAATATATTTGATAATCGGCAGGCGAATGTTCATTCAGCTATTTAAATTCAAACAGCATAAACTATGAGGTAGAGAGCACGAAATCAATCTTGCCATGGACATCATTTTGATTTGTGTTCTTCACTGTAAACCTGATTGCATCTAGTTGTAAGATTACCTCTTTCTCTGTTGCTCTGTTGATAAACAACAACTAGAATGAACCTTTTCAATTATGCTGCTGGCTCAAACACATCTTAACTCTAGGAAGTGCTTTTTCACCTTTCACATGGCTGCAGGGATTGCCACAAAGATGGAGGAAGTAAATGTTCAGCCAACAAGGCCTGTATTTTCCCCTTTCTGTTTGAATGACCATCTATTGTCCTGTTTCCGACTCATTCCCCAGTACTCTTGGTAAGTTTGTCCAGTCAGCACACAGCAACATCACTGCCAGTTAATGAAAACTGTCCCATCATTATTCTAGCAGTGTTAATAGTAGTTGTCAAGCATAGTTCCTATCCCTAGTTGCAGCATGCCCACCTATCAATGAACAATTCAGACTCCCAATGTGTACACTTGTAAAATGGTGCCATCTGCTGCTAAAATGCTTGCAAACACCTGCAATGTGGATGGCATTGCCAATAGCATTGAACACAGTCACGCCTGTCCACTTCCAGCGTTTCTCCGAGATCTTCGGTTTCCTCCCACACTCCAAAGGTGTACAGGTATGTGGGTAAATTGGTTTAGTAAATTAAAAACATTTCCCAAGTGTGTGTAGGATCATGTTAATATGCAGGGATCGCTGGTCGGCGTGGACCTGGTTGGCCGAAGGGCCTGTTTCTCTGGTCCGTGGGCAGCACATCATGCCACCCCTGAGGACTAAATCCACTCTTTCACAAATCCTTTGTTGTTACTTAAATGGTGAATCCCTAACATTCTTAGTATGTGGGCATTGCAATCAAGGACTGCATTTACTGCAATCATCTACCAATACTAACCCATTCTAACTTACTATTCTACTTCTGCTTGGCTTGCATTCATATATTGAGCCAATGGAATGGTAACAGCACCCTGCCAAGTATATGCTTCCATGCACCATCATGCCCCATCATGAGGCATGGTGGCGCATCTGTGGAGTTGCTGCCTTAGTGCCAGAGACCCGGATTCGATCCTGTCTATGGATGCTGTTTGTATGGACTTTGTAGGTTCTCCCCGTCACCTATATGTAATTTCTCCAGGTGCTCCGGTTTCTCCAACTCCAAGACTTATAATATGTTTGTAGGCTAATTGGCTTGGTAAAATTATAAATTGGCCCTAGTGTGTGTAGGATAGTGTCAATGTGCTAGGATCGCTGGTCAGCGTGGACTTGGTGACCCCGAAGGGTCTGTTTCCGTACTGTATCTCTAAACTAAATTAAACTAAACAAGATAGCTACCTATTTGTTAAGATGTAAGTCATTTTATCTTGAGAGAGGTTTCCCGAGTCTAGTCTCTCTTCATTCACTTGCTTCGACCACCTTCTTTTTGGAGTGATAGATTTACACAGCACTACAGCCTCTTCAGCCCAACTCATCCGTGGTGACCCAGACCATGGTATATTGAGCTACTCCTTACTGCCGTCCGCTCCTCGCATCCCTTCTCAGGTCGCTCCCCGTATTCCACGGTCCACCGGAGCGGCTGTCCCGGTGTCCCTGGCACCAATATGATGCTGCTGGCTCCACTGCCAGTGGCTCGAAGGTGAATCCACCGTCGTCCGCTCCCCGCTTCCCGCGGTCTCCGGAGCATCCCTCTAAATCTTTACTATCAATATATGTCTAAATGTCTTTTAAACATCATATGTGTAACCACCTCGACAGTTCTTTGACAGCTTGTTCCATTTACCATCACCCTCTGAGCAATAAAGCTGCCTCTCAAATCCTTATTAAATCTATCCCCTCCCCTGGTGCGTAAGTCCTCTAGTTTTAGACTCTCCCATCCTGGGATGAAATCTCTGGCTATTCAACATATTTTACTTTGGAGTCACGTGAGTGACTACGTGAAGACCCCGTACGCATGCGTGTCATATCGTCTATCGCATTGTGTGACGACTGGCAGGGTGAATGTGATTCTCCTGCCAGCAAAAGACCTGAGGTAAAAAAAAAAAGGTTAAAGCTTCTTGCAGGAACCTCTACTTAGAGGTCCTGCTAAAAGTTCGGGGCTAAGTCGGGACGGAGGGGAAAACCCAGTCTCGAACTTCAGGCAACCTCAGTCACGGGGAATCCCGCCCACGGACCTAGGCGTTCGGGTAGCGAGCAGTGGGAAATTAACCTTTGAGCCGCTGGCAGTAGAACCAGTGGCTTCATATTGGTGGAGAACCCACTCGGGAGACCGCGAGAAGCGGAGAGCGGACAGCGACGGATTTGCCTTCGAGCCGCTGGCAGTGGAGCCAGCGGCTTCATATAGGTGCCGGTGGGGGGGGGGCACCTGGACAGACACTCTGGAGACCGCGGGGAGCAGACGGCGGTGGATTCACTTTCGAGCCACTGGCAGTGGAGCCAGCAGCTTCATATTGGTGCCGGGGACACCGGGACAGCCGCTCCCGTGGAACGTGGAATATGGGGAGCGACCTGAAAAGGAATGCGAGGAGCGGACGGCAGTAATTACTGTGCAGCTGACAGTTAAACCAGCGGCTTCATATACCTGCCCCCCCCCCACCCCTCCCGACTCTAAATCGCGGCCAGCCCTTTGATAGGGACCACGGGGATATCCCGGCTGAAGTTACTGCGGGGATACCCAGATCGGGCGGGGCAGGGGCGGGGCAGGGGGAAGAAAGTTCCAATTGTAGAACACCGTGGAGATGCCCTGTTATAAGGGAGAAAAAGCTCGGGGGAGAAATAACCTGCAATGGAAGTGTTTCTACAAGGACCACAGAGGAACCCCAGCTGTAACAAAACACGATCACGAGACCAGGCTCGGGAGGAGCGTTGCCCCGCAGCAGAATGTTTTAAAAGGACATGCAGGTAAATTCCTTACTCGAAGGTCGTTTTGTGCTATTTTTTGAGAATATGTTACAGGAATGGACCGCATCCAGACTGGCTGAGGAGGACTCACCGCTGGCGGGAGCAACTGTGATCGCATATCCCGCATGGAGCGGTTGATGGAGCAGAAGCTCCAATGTGACATGCTCCGGTATATGGAGTCTAGTCACCAGGGGGTCCTGGGACGCCCAAGGCAGCACCTTATTGAGGGCTGCATAATGCATCTCCCACGACAGAGGGGAGCATTAGGAGTCACTTCTGGGCTGACTCTGAAGACAGGGGTTTGGCTGAAGAAACCACAAGTGTGCAGGGGGTGCAGGAACAACACTACCAGCAGCAGGAGCTCGACGAGTGCCCGTTGGGTTCAGGAAGGTCACATCATCATGCAAGACCTCACATCTTCGACGGCAGCACCCCTACGCACCCACCAGCAAACCACGATGAACTGAAGCTGGTGAAAGCTTGAAGGCCGTACAACCAAGACGAAGGTCTTTTTTAGGCCACAGCCCAGACCGGCCTTCCTGGAAGATGCCCCAACCCCGTACTCGAGCTCCTCTACCTCCCAGGAGCAGATGTAAAATCATGCACACATGTTTGAGGCAGCTCCTGGGTCGGGTTGCATATGTCCTCCCATTCGGACAAAGGTATGGAACCTCATCGATGATGTCTCCTGACACGGATACAAGTTGGTAATATTAAACTGGTTTGAATATTTACACCGGTTTGGGATAACACTAGATTAGTTTATACTGCACACAGGCATGGTTGGAGTTGCCTTTCAAGACAAGGCTCACAAGAATGGGATGTGGACTGATCATTGTGAACAGCCTCAACCCGCATGTGCAGTATAGACTTTTCTGAATAACTTCCATGTGATCATTTCCGCTCACAGGGTTGAAGATATTTTAAATTTAACTGGATGAGGCAATGATACACTCAGAGCGTTACAAAATGGGCTAACTCCAGTTTCCAGATTATTTACCAAAACACTACTATCAATGCTTCGGCTGCACAGAGCTAACAAATAAGTAGCATGACCAATCTGGATGATATTGAACATACTGTATTTTACTAAATTAGCCTTATCAGCCACATAGCTATATTTGAGGAATTGGGTCTCACCCGTTCAGTTAAATTTAAATTAGGCTGATACCAACTGAAACTATTGATTGTTGGGGTACAATCATCCATTTATTGGTCTGGGATCAGCTCTGAGACAAAAAATTAGACCTCTGCTATTTTTAGCTGAAACAAACAAAGTCACTATGATGGACAGCTTTGCTCCACAAAAACCTCATATCCGTAAATCTTCAGTCATTTCCAAACTGATGCTATTGCCCAGAGATGGGTTATTTACTAATACCATCTCTAGTTACGGAAGCAGATGGGATCAGCATGAGTTATCAAGTGTTCAGTCATGGTATCAACTGCCAATGGATACCAGGTGCATTCTGTGCATTAAAGGGTGTGTGGATATGCATATACGGCATGCACAAGTCCAAGGTGATACACTTTGGTGGTAGTATATGTGAATCACAAAGGTACAATCAAATCAAAGTATCCGGTGATAGTTTTACCAAACCGCATTTAGCAATGGTGTATTATTATGCAAAATCAATGACAACACAGAATGAATGTGTGATCACAAAGTATTTAATGACAATGTGGATTGATAGAACACTAACTATTGAGCTGCTAGCATCCAGTTTCAATCAACAGTGAACGAGGCATACAGTGGCGAAGGGTGCATTCTCGCTACACTAGGAAGGAATGTTCTTTTATGTCTTCCTCCATTTGGCCTCAATAAACGGGTCTTGCAAAATTCAGCAAGATTCCCGCTTCCGGGTTTTCATAGTGCCTGCCTGGGTTATACACCTATGGCTCCTGCAGAGGCGAAGAATTAAGAGGCTTGTCTGTGTGATGGATTGGGACATATCCACAAGTTTCCAGTAGATATTTGTGGTCTTGGGCAGAGCTGTTGCCAGACCAGTTTGGTGATCAGGAGAACTCCTAAAGAAAGTCCACAAACACAGCAGTCGCAAAGACAGAAAGCCATCTTCTTTCCGCTACCCAACATACTTTACTAAATTGTACTCATAAAAACGGATAAGCAAATGTTGGAAGACTCCAACCAGCTTGGGATGAGTGAAGAAAATTCATGCATTGAATGAAATACCAGATTGCCAATTAAATAAATAGAGGGTAAACAGGACATTTAAATATATCATAAATTAAATAGCTGTTTTATGTAATCAAGCTGCACAGAAAGATGTTTAGCTGCAATTAAACATTTAAAACTTTCTCAAAGCAGTGATGTTGTGTACTGAATAACAAATCTTAAACTTTTCAGTTTTAACTCAAATAAAAATGACTGTCTCATCAAAAGTCCAGATGTAGACAGTTTCATGCAATCACAGTGTTATCTCATGAACCGTCTCAGGTGAAACCGCCAGTGCATGTTGGAGCCTGGAACATTTATGGGGGGATGCGAGCATATTTATTATAATGTTCAGTTCATTACATAAATTAACAACCTCGTTCATAAAGTAAAGCAAACAGGTAAACTGAAGCAGTAGACAGTTCCACAATCAAAGGACCATGGACAAATTCCAAAACAATAGTTATATTGCTGTCAGCATGATGCTGTGTTCAGTAATGAAACAAGAAAATTAAGCAAGTTCACATTTCAAGGACACAATGCTTGGATAAGAAACTTTACCTCCTCACCTCCCCCGCACCACCACCAAATGTTACTGCTCACAATGCATGCATTGTCTTCACTCAACCCAAGCTGGTTGGAGTCTTGCCACAGATAGACACAAATGCTGTAGTAACACAACGGGACTTCAGATGAGTGGTAGGGAAACTATTGGAGAGAATTCTGCAAGATAAGATTTATAAAAACATAAAAACATTTACTCCCATTTGGAAGAGAATGGGCTAATTAAGGACAGCCAGCATGCCTTTGTACATGACAAGTTGTGTCTCACTAACTTAATTGAGTATTTTGAGGATGTGACCAAGGATATTGATGAAGTAAGGGCAGTGCATGTTATTAACGTGGGTTTTAGTAGGGTTTTTGATAAGGTCTCTTGGTAGATTGATCCAGAAGATTAAGATACATGGGATTCACAATGATTTATGGATTCAGAACTGCCTTAGCTGTAGAAGAAAGAGGGTTGTGGTGGGTGGTAGATAATCTGGCTGGAGGCCTGTGTCCAGTGGAGTTCCATAGGTATCTGTATTGGCACCCCTACAGCTTGTGTTTTACATGTGACCTCGACATAAATGTCAATCAATAAATCAATCAATCAGTTTTTATTCATCACATGCACAATGCAGTGCAGTGAAATGAATTTTCCAGCAGCTGTACAATCAAAAAAGAACACACAATACACAATAAAAATGTAACACAAACATCCACCACAGCATTCTACACTGTGGTGGAAGGCACAAAGTACAGTCAGTCCTCCTCCATTGTTCCCCCGTGGTCGGGGCCATAAACCGCCGCAGTCGCCGCTGCGGACGGCCAGATGTACAGGGCCACTCTTCTGGAAGGTAAGTCCCAAATCGGTGCTTCCCCACTGGAGACCGCGGCTTCAGGATGTTGTAGGCCGCAGGCCGGCGGTCGGAGCTCTGGTGGCACGGGTTAGTGAGTAAGTTTGCTGACAACACCAAAATTGGAGGAAATGCAGACAGTGAGGAAAGCTGTCAGAAGTTACAGCGGGATGCAGATCAGAAGCAGAAAGCATCAGCAAAATGGCAGATGCAGTTTCACCCAAGCAAATGCCAGGTGTTGCACTTTGGGAGGTTGAATGTAATGAGAGAGGTTGAATGTAATGAGAGAGTATATAGTTAATGGCAGGAGTCAGGACCCTTAATAGTATTGATGTGCAGAGGGATCTTGGAGTCCAAGTTCATAGCTCACTAAAAGTGGCAACACAAGTAGATAGTGTGGTAAAGAAGGCACCTGATGTGCTTGTCTTCATGAAGCAAAATAAGTGAAAATGTCATATGCAGCTCTATAAGACTTTGTTTAGGCTGCGTTTGAAATATAGTGTGCATTTCTGGTTGCCCCATGACAAGAATTCTATGAAAGCTTTGCTGAGAATGTTTACCAGAATGCTGCCTGGATAGATGGTGGCCGATTAGTAAAAGGGGAGATGCAACGAGACCTAGGTGTCATGGTACACCAGTCATTGAAAGTAGGCATGCAGGTGCAGCAGGCAGTGAAGAAAACGAATGGTATGTTAGCTTTCATAGCAAAAGGATTTGAGTATAGGAGCAGGGAGGTTCTGCTGCAGTTGTACAGGGTCTTGGTGAGGCCACACCTGGAGTATTGTGTACAGTTTTGGTCTCCAAATCTGAGGACAGACATTCTTGCCATAGAGGTAGTACAGAGAAGGTTCACCAGACTGATTCCTGGGATGTCAGGCCTTTCAAATGAAGAAAGACTGGATAGACTCAGCTTTTACTCGCTAGAATTTAGAGATTGAGAGGGGATCTTATAGAAACTTACAAAATTCATAAGGGGTTGGACAGGCTAGATGCAGGAAGATTTTTCCCGATGTTGGGGAAGTCCAGGACAAGGGGTCACAGTTAAAGGATAAAGGGTAAATCCTTTAGGACCGAGATGAGAAAAACATTTTTCACACAGAGAGTGGTGAATCTCTGGAACTCTCTGCCACAGAAGGTAGTTGAGGTCAGTTCACTGACTCAACTGAGTCAGCTATATTTAAGAGAGAGTTATAGGCCTTTTTCACGGGGCGACTTGATGCAAGATGTAGCCAGAGTGAAGTGGTCGTGGTCTAGCACGATATCACATGATATAACGGGGGGGTAGACAAAGAGTTCCCACGGTACTCGGCATTTCTGTTATTTGTGCGAGTGACTTGTCTGTCTCCCGAGCTTTCCCGTTAAATCTTGAATGACATTGTATACTGTCAAGTGTAATTAAATCATCACGTGGCACAAATGATGTCACTTTTTTTTTCACACACTATAAATATCCTCCCTTGGTTGAATTGGTATATACACACACAAAGCAGAGTTTTACTGTGTATGTGGGAGACACAGATGGAGTGAGCACAGTTACTGAGGCAGAGTCTCTCAGCCTGTGAGAGGGAGGGAGGGAGAGAGAGAGAGGCACACACAAGGTGGATGTGAAATCTCACCTGCCTGTTTCAGTGACAGACACCCCCGCCGCCAGTAAATGAAGCCACCCCCATCTGTCTCCCCCTCCTCTCCCTCGACTCCCCCACCTTTCCCTCCCAACTCCAGTCCCGTCCCGACCCCCTGGGAAACTGAAGGGAGCAACAATTAACTGCTGCCTGCCCGCCGAGTTAAAGAGTTCCCACGGTAAGACGATGTTAGTTGCGCCCAAGTTTAAATTTCCAACGTGTGTTTCAGAGTAAATCAAAAACTGTCTGAATCAGCAAGTTAGACACAAAATGCTGGAGTAACTCAGCGGGCCAAGCAGCATCTCTGGAGAAAAGGAATAGATTCCATTTTTGGTCGGGACCCTTCTTCGGGATGATTGTAGGGGGGAACTGGAAGCAAGAAAAGACCGGGACAAATCAGGGCCAACAACAGATGACCTCAGCAGGGTATTTTGAAGAAGGGTCCCGACCCGAAATGTCGCCTAACCCTTTCCTCCAGAGATGCTGCCTGACCCACTGAGTCACTCCAGCACTTTATGTCTATATTTGGTTCCCTGATAGGCCAATTGTTGGCTAGGGATAGTGTGATCCCAAGAGGGAACCAGCGTTGCAAACCTTGGACTGGTTAACCGACATTTACTGCATGTGGGGGGGGGGGGGGGGGGGGGGGGGGGGGGTGGGGCAGGAGGGGGTGGGGGGGGGGGCGGGGGATAGAGAGAGAGTGTAAGTTACCTAAAATTAAATAATTCAATGTTCATAGTGAACACGGACACAAAATGTTGGTGTAACTCAGCAGGTAAGTCAGATCTGGGAAGAAAAACATAAAAAGCTGGAGTAAGTCAGTGTGTCAGGCAGCATCTCTGGAGAAAAAGTATAGGTGGCGATTCGAATCGGAACCCTTCTTCAGACATCCTAATCGGAATTGAGTCTGAAGATGTGTCTCGTACCGAAAATCACCTATTTTTCTCCAGAGATGCTGCTTGACTCACTGAGTTACTCCAGCTTTTTGTGTCTGTCTTCGTTTTAAACCAGCATGCAGTTCACTCCTTTACACGGGTCTCTAGAGAACATTGATTGGTAGCGTTCCGGACCCTGCTTCGGAAAGGCATCGATCGCTGGTTGGCGAGGACTCCGAGCTGTATCTCTCAAAGAAGTACATGTGAAAAATTTCTCACGGACCATAAAAAAGCGGGACCTTTCAGTAAAGTCCTTTTTAAAGATTATAGTTATATTCTTGAATCTCTAACATAACTCATGAATAAGTTGATGTCCATATGCGGATGCAAATCTTTATTTTTTAAATTCAATCCCACAGAAGACAATTTTTACTCACCTTCTGTCCCCTCTGTCCAGCTTCCGGGTTCACCGTTGGCAGGCGTTCTCACGGTACACGCAAGAGTCAGTACGGATATCGCACTGGCCACTACGTGCATATGATGTTGCAATGTTCAACCACAAGTGTACAAGTCACTCTTGGAGAAATTCAAGCTTGTTTGAATTTTCTCCCGAGTCACCAAGTTACACGAGTACCTGCCGTTAGCGCCACGGTGGTCCACGAATGCCGTACGGTTATCGCAAGAGGTTCCCACGATGTTCAACTCTGGTAACTCTTGTGTCAAGTCGCCCCGTGAAAAAGGGGTTTGAGATGTGGCCCTTGTGGCTAAAGGGATCAGGGGGTATGGAGAGAAGGCAGGTACAGGATACTGAGTTGGATGATCAGCAATGATCATATTGAAATGCGGTGCAGGCTCGAAGAGCCGAATGGCCTACTCCTGCACCTATTTTCTATTTCAATGTTTCTATGTTTCAACTACAGGGGGAGGTTGGATAGACTTGGATTGTTTCTCTGGAACGTCAGAGGTTGCGGGGAGACTTGATGGAAGTATCCAATATTATGAGAGGCATAGATAGGGTAGACAATCAGAACCTGGGTGGAAATGTCCAACACTAGAGGGCATAAGTATAAGGCGAGAGGGGGGAAAGTTTTTAGAGATGTGCAGGGCAGATTTTCTACATTTTCTAGGGTGGGTGGGTGCCTGGAATGCATTGCCAGGGGTTGTGGCGGAAGTCGTATGATAGTGCTGTTTTAGAGGCTTCTGCATAATTTTACCTGCATAATTTTATATTTGTCTGATCCTAATTGTGTACCATTCTCCATTTAATTTTGTTTTCCTTTCTCTTGTTTTCAGTCCGCATCTATACATCAAAATAAATGTAGCTTTCAAAGAAAAGGTGCCAATATGATGTCAAGGGCAGGGCAGTGATAAGTTAAATGCAAGTTGATAAAATCTCATCCCATTTCTAGAAATAGATGGGTAAACGTTTGATCCGGCAAGTCTCCATCTGATTGATGAGTGATAGTGATGAACAGTGTCTTATATGGTCTTGATTAACTAGTTACTGTCAAGTTTTTTTTTCACTACTGGCCTTGAACCAAATATACTTGGGGGTGGTACTGAACAGGATAAACTTCATCATGCACCTATCATTCAAAAAAACACAAATGGTAGTGGTCCTTAAAATCAATGATGTACCTAGATAACCTTCTCATATGTAGGAAGGAACTACAGATGCTGGATTACACCAAAGTCAGACACAAAATGCTGAAGTAACTCGCACTTCAGACAGTAAGGTACGGTAAGACACCAAAATTCTGGAAGCTGTCTCTGGATAGAAGGAATGGGGGATGTTCCAGGTCGAGACCCTTTGTCAGACTTGACCCAAAATGTCACCCATTCCTTCTCTCCAGAGATGTTGCCTAACCTGCTGAGTTACGCCAGCATTTGTATCTAGCCTTCTCGTGTGATCTTTTGTACAAATTATCGACCACAAAACTGGCATCGTGTTTCCCAGCCGTTGCTTCACTTGTTTTGAACATAAAGGTAGTACTGTAGGTATATCAGATCCAATGTATTGTGACACATCTGCTGAACCATAACTTAGCAGGTATCTGTCCTTTTCTGTTTATCAATTCCAAGATGCCTGACACAACATTGGGCAACCTGCTTGACACGAGATACACCCTGATGTCTATGCAACTGCACCAGAATTACTCTTTGGTTTTGTGATGGAACAACTTTTGATCCCCAAACAGCCACATTGTGATATGTGTAACTCAGATATTTTACTGTAATGTGGTAACTATGGATAATCTTCATATTTCCTTTCCGTCCACACTATGCATTTGTGAGAAGATTGGGTCTCTTCTCAACAGTAATAAACTATTGTATTGAAACTGGAGATATGTTCATGAGTTCCCGCAGCAACACAATGTCCCTCAGTGTTGTCATCTCAGACTGAGGTGCATTCATTTCAGGGCTCTGGATTCACTGTCCACTCTTGTACACTGGACTGCAGTAATACGCAGCCAAAGTCGACATCAATCTCTGCACTCCAGCTGAGAAGGCAAATCAATAGTCAGTGGCAAGGGGTATCCGTCTAGCTTTTCTTCTCTGTTTGTTATCTTGTAATCTCCTAATGATGCCATCTGTCTTCACTACAGGAACAATTGGTGCAGCCCTGAAGAACATTGAACTGCATCAATGATATCTGTGGTCTCATCAGCTCTTTCAAGCCTTTTTCTTCAGGCTGTGAGGTACGGGCTATTGTTCAAAGAATGTTGGTGTAGATTTCCCCTTCAGGTGGATCTCAGCTTTCATAACTTGAATACTTCCAAGTTATTTACAAAACACCTCAGGATGTTTGTTGAGTGTATTTTGGGCCCCTCGGGAATTGAAGCGGTCAAAAATTGCAGTAGGATTCTGATCTTTTGGATAGATGGGCTGAGGAAAGTTTGATGACGTTTACTTCAGAGAAGTGTGAGTTGTTGCATTTTGGAAATCTAACCAGGCCAGGACCTACACCGTGAAAGTCAGGGCTCTGGGGAGTGTTATTGAGCTGAGAGATCGAGGATATGTGGTTTATTTGATGGTGGCATCACAGGAAGATTGGGTGGTCAAGAAGCCTTTTGGCCCATTGGCCTTCATCAGTCAGAGTATTAAGTATAGAAGTTGGGAGATCATGTTACAGTTGTACAAGGTGTTGGTGGGGTCACATTTAGAATACTGAGTTCAACTTTGGTCACCTTGTTATATGATAGATGTTGTTAAGCTGGAAAGGATGCAGAGAAGATTTGCAAGGATGTTGCCACCGGGTGGTGCCGTGAGTTGCAGCCTCGCCAACAGCCTGTCTTCTCCCTTTCTTTGTTGTTGTTTTTAGTCTTTTTTATTTGTATGTTTTAGTTAATCTTTAGTTTTTGTATTATGTGGGGAGTGGGGGGGGGGAGGGGTGAGGGATACTTTTTTTTTACCTCTTCCCCCTGACGGTGATGCAACTTTTTGAACCCTACAAAGAGGCAGGTTTAGCTGGGGCCCATGCGAGTGCCCATAGCTACGCCTTGGGTTTGGAGGAAGTGGGAGGAGTCGAAGGAGAAGTTGTTGGGGATAAGGACCAGCTCTGCGATGCACACATTGTTCATGCGCACTGTACACTTCACATATTTCCACACAATTCAATTGTGTATGGCATTATTGTGGTATCAAATGTCGTTTGATACCACAGACCAGGCAGATTTTTTGATCACACTCATTTGTATTGATGTTGCCTGCTATTGCAATGATAGCTACACATATAATCTATTTTGCCTTTAGGTTTGTCTTCCCTTTTTCAGAAGGTGCTATCCTGATAATACACAGTGATTTGCTGGGGTGATGTTGCTATCATGTGCTTGATCATTATCTCCATTGACAAGATAAGATCAAACAACTGTTTAAAATTATTTTTCTTTTCATTGAGCAGCTTCGTACACACATCATGGGTTCCATTAGTAATGCTTTCCAAAAACAAATATCCTCCAAACTTGTACTATACTCAGACTCTCATCATGGATGGTTGCACCATCTTAATCAACCATAAAATTCATTCCACATTCAACAGGACTGGTGAAAAAATCAGCAATACCACTTGTTTATGATACAATATGATAGAACTTTATTTATCCCAGGAGGGAAATTGGTCTGCCAACAGTCATAAAACACAAGATACATGAAACATGAAATTAATTTGATGAGCGGCAAATCCAGGATTGGGGATATGCAATGTTTGTTAATTCCGTTGGCGTCTGCGACCTTCGCCCAGCTCCCTCAGCACATGACAGCGCGGAAGATGGCACTGGCCACCACTGATTGACAGAATATCTGCAGCATCTTACTGCACATGTTGAAAGAGTAGAACCTCCTCAGAAAGTACAGATGGTTCTGTCCCTTCTTCTACAGGGCATCAGCATTCCTGAACCAGTCCAGTTTACTGTCCAGGTACACTCCAAGGTACTTGTAGTTCTTGGTAAACTGCACATCCACACCTTTGATGGAGGTAGGACAGGGGTGTTCCTCTCCTCCTAAAGTCCACCATTAACTCCTTAGTCTTGTTGGTGATGAGCTGTAGGTGATTCAGCCCACACCACTCACCCTACAGCTCTGTAGTCAGCTGCCCTCCCCTCACTGATGCAGTCCATAATTGCAGAGTCAGCCGAAAACTTCTGCAGGTGTCAGGAGTCCGAGTTGTATCTGACGTCCAAGGTCCATCTTGACTCATACCCAGATATCACAACAGAAACACTGAATTCCAAGTTCGTCTCAGTCAATCACACCCCTCTGCAATTCCAGGTAAACTAAAGACAAAACTTCACAAATAGTCTCGACCAGAAACATCACCCATTCCTTCTCTCCACAGATGCTGCCTGACCTGTTGAGATACTCCAGCATTTTGTGTCTCTAAAAGGTAACTAATACTTATTGTATCCATACCAGTTAATCTTCTTTCACCAATATGCAACTCAATGTATTGAAATCTTCTATTTTACTTCAGAGTCTCGTGAGTGACTACGTGAAGAATCTGCCAGGACGCATGCGTGTCATATCGTCTAATGCATTGTGTACGACTGGCAGGCTGAACGTGATTATCCTGCCACAGTCAGACCTGAAGGTGATGGCTCGTTTTCACGGGGCGACTTGACGCAAGATGTAGCCAGAGTGGAGTAGTCGTGGTCTAGTACGATATCACACGATATAACGGGGGTAGAGTAAAGAGTTCCCACGGTACTCGGCAATTCTGTCATTTGTGCGAGTGACTTGTCCGTCTCCCGATCTTTCCCGAATGAACATCGTGGACTGTAGTGTAGTTAATCACGTGGCACAAATGATGTTACTTTGTTGTCATACACTATATTGGTTTTTTTCACCCGAGCTCTTTAATGAGCTGAAGAATAATTTGTGTTTTTTTAGACAAATGTTGTTTGGTGTGATGCACCTTCTCTCAATATGTGCAAGAAGTCGTCTTTTTATTTTGTCAAATATGAATAAACACTGTATCTCACATTGACCGTGATGATTGTGTTATTTTATGATCTACTGAGGTGAAACTTTCAGTCTGAAGAAGGCTCTCGACCCGAAACGCCACCCGTTCCTTCTCTCCAGAGATGCTGCATGTCCCGCTGAGTTGCTCCAAGCAACTGGTGTCTATCTTCAAAGGACTGACCAGGACTGCCTCTCTCTCTCTCTCTCTCTCTCTCCCTCCCTCTCTCTCACACAGGCATGAATGGATGAACTCCGCGGGCCAGGCAGCATCTACGGAGGGAAATGGACAGGCGACCCATTCTTCAGGCTGCCTTATGTCTCTCTCCCCCCCCCCCCCCCCAACTCCCACCTACACACACACAAACAAAAATGCTGGAGAACTCAGCGGGTGCAGCGGGGCCGAAACGTTGTCTATTTCCTTTGTTCCATAGATGCTGCTGCACCCGGGGAGTTTCTCCAGCATTCGCGTGTGTGGGTGGGAGTTGGGGGGGGGGGGGGAGAGACATAAGGCAGCCTGAAGAATGGGTCGCCTGCCCATTTCCCTCCGTAAATGCTGCCTGTCCCGCGGAGTTCCTCCAGTCATGCCTGTGTGAGAGGGAGGGAGGAGGAGAGGGAGAGAGAGAGAGGGAGAGAGAGAGAGAGAGAGTCCTTTGAAGACAGACACCAGTTGCTTGGAGCAACTCAGCGGGACAGGCAGCATCTCTGGAGAGAAGGAACGGGAGGCGTTTCAGGTCGAGAGCCTTCTTCACACTCTCCCTCCCTCACTCTCACACAGGCATGAATGGAGGAACTCCGCGGGCCAGGCAGCATTTACGTTCCTTCTCTCCAGAGATGCTGCCTGTCCCGCTGAGTTGCTCCAAGCAACTGGTGTCTATCTTCAAAGGACTGACCAGGACTGCCTCTCTCTCTGTCCATTTCCCTCCGTAAATGCAGCCTGGCCCGCGGAGTTCCTCCATTCATGCCTGTGTGAGAGTGAGGGAGGGAGAGAGAGAGAGAGAGAGAGACGCACACATAAGGTGGATGCGAAATCTCACCTGCCTGTTTCAGTGACAGAAACCCACCGCCAGTAAATGAAGACACCCCCATCTGTCTCCCCCTCCTCTCCCCCACCTTTCCCTCCCAACTCCAGTCCCGTCCCGACCCCCTGGGAAACTGAAGGTTTCCCGCTGTAATTAAAGAGTTCCCACGGTAGACTGTAAAACTGGGACCTTGTTTCTGGACTCCCCCAACATCGGGAATATTCTTCCTCCATCTAGCCTGTACAATCCTGTAGATACGATTAGACAGGTATCTAGTTATTTAATTCATTTAATGATTTATATCGCCCAGCCTCTCATCTTTCAATCGGGTTCGGCTAGGAAGGAACTGCAGATGCTGGATTAAAACGAAGATAGACACAACATGTAGCTCAGCGGGACAAGCAGCATATCAGAAGGGTCTCGACCCGAAATGTCACCCATTCCTTCTCCCCAAAGATGCTGCCTGCCATCGAACTCATTCTCTTTAAACCGGCATCTGCTGTTCCTTCCGACACATACACAAGAAATAAGCAACTTTTCGGGCCGAAACGTTGCCTATTTCCTTCGTTCCATAGATGCTGCTGCACCCGCTGAGTTTCTCCAGCATTTGTGTGTGTGGGTGGGAGGTGGGGGGGGAGCAGGGGGGGGGGGGGGTGGTTAGTGAGATAAGGCAGCCTGAGGAAAGGCTCGCCTGTCAATTTCCCTCCGTAGAGATGCTGCCTGGCCCGCGGAATTCCTCCAGTTAGAAACTGCTCTCAGACAAAAAGAGACACACTGACATTAATGAAATGCTTAGCTAGTTTTATTAGATTTGTATGTAAATAGCAAACTGGCTGGATTCACTCTATCCAACTTCCGGGTTCACCGTTGGCAGGAGTTCCCACGGTGACCGCAAGAGTTACTACGGATATCGCACGGGACACTTCGTTCATAAAATGTTGCAATGCTCAACCACAAGTGCACAAGACACTCTTGGACAAATTCAAACATGTTTGAATTTTCTCCCGAGTACCCAAGGTACACGACTACCTGCCGTTAGCGCCACGGTGGTCCACGAATGCCGTATTGTTACCGCACGAGGTTCCCACGATGTCAAACTCTGGTTACCTCTTGCGTCAAGTCGCACCGTGAAAAGGGGGTTTAAGTTGTTTAAACTTTTTCCAGGTTTTTATCTTCCTACAGGAACCTCTACTTAGAGATCCTGTTAAAGCCGGGGCGAAGTCCGGAGGACCCAGTCAAGGGAATACCGATCACGACCTCAGGCATAACCGAAAACATCGGGGATATCCCACCCCCCACCCCCGCGACATATATTCGCTTTAAAGACCGCGGAATGCGGGAGCGGGCGGAGGTGGATTCGCCTCTCGGGCCGCTGGCATTGGAGTAAGCAGCTTCACTGGTGCCAGTGGCACCTGGAGGGGAAAACATCGGGGCTACCCCGCGACATAAGCCACTTTTAACCGGGGAATGCAGGAGCGGGCGGCAGTGGATTCGCCTCTCGGGCCGCTGGCGTTGGACCCAGCAGCTCATGTTACCGGCACCTGGGAAACACAGCGGGGATACCCCGACACACAGCTGCTTGAAAGACCCCGAAATATGGGTAGCGGGCGGCGGAGAAGTCGTCTCTCGGGCCGTTGGCGTTGGAGCCAGCAGCTTCATATTGGTGCCAGTGGCATCTATACAGCGGGGATACCACCCGACAATGTATATCGCGGCTATCCCTTTCACAGGAACCGCGGGGATATCCCTGCTGCAGGAACCGCGGGGATATCCAGCAAGGCAGGGGGGAAGGCCCAACTACTAGGGAACCCCGGCTGCATAAAATGACCCCGAGAACAAACTCGAAGGGGGGTGTAGCGTTGCCCCTGCAGCAGAAGATTTAAAACAGGTAAATTGTTTACTCTCAGGTTGTTTAGTTCTATTACTGTGAGGATGTGTTGCAGGAAAGGAACCATGGACTAAGTCCAAATGGAGACTGACTGCGGAGGACGGCGGGAGTACGGGCAGTCAGCAGCGGTTGGCCACACCTGGACCGCTAATCGATCATCAGTCTCCGACCTGGCACCTGCACAGTCGTAATCGACACCTCAGACTGACGGGATGGCCAAGCAAAGTCGGACAGGCCCGATGACTCGTACAAGTCGGGCTGTGAAGACTCACCGCTGGCGGGAGCAACTGTGATCGCATATCCCCCATGGAGCGGTTGATGGTCGACAGAGGGGAGCATTAGGAGTCACTTTATGGGCTGACTCTGAATACAGGGGTTTGGCTGAAGATACCACAAGTGTGCAAGTGTTGCAGGAATAACACTACCAGCAGCAGGAGCTCGATGAGGGCCATCGGGCTAAAGAAGGCCATATCATCACACAAGACCTCACATCTCCCGCAGCAGCACCCTTACGCACCCACCAGCAAACCATGATGCACTGAAGCTGGTGAAAGCTTGAAGGCCATACAACCAGAACAAAGGTCATTTTTAGGCCATAGCCCAGAACGGCCTTCCTGGAAGATGCACCAACCCCGTACTCGAGCTCCTCTACCTCTCAGGAGCAGAAGTGCAAAATCATGCGCACACATGGTTGAGGCAGCTCCTGGGTTAGGTTGCATAAGTCCTCCCATTCGGATAAAGGTATGGAGCCACACCGATGATGTCTCCTGTCACGGATACAAGTTAGTAATACTTAAACTGGTTTGAATATTTACACTGGTTTGGAATAACATAAGATTAGTTTATACTGCACAACATGTATGGTGGGGTTTGCCTTTCAAGGCAGGCTCACAATATGGGATGTGGACTGATCAATGTCAACAGCCTCATGTGCATTATAGACATTTCTGAATAACTTCCATGTGATCATTTCCTTTCACAGAAGATATTTGAAATTTAACTGGATGAGGCAATGATACACTCAGTAGCATTGCAAAATGGGCTAACTTCAGTTTCCAGATTATTACTAAATCACAACAATCAGTGCTTCGACTGCACAGAGCTAACAAATAAGTGGCATGGCCAATCTGGATGATATTGAACATACTGTATTTTACTAAATCAGCCTTATCAGCCACATAGCTATATTTGAGAAATTGAGGTTCTCACCCATCCAGCTAAATTCAAATTAAGTTGACACCAACTGAAACTATTGATTATTGGGATACAATCTAAACATTTATTTGTCTGGGATCAACTCTGAGACAAAAGATTAGACTTCTGCTATTCTCAGCTGAAACTAACAAAGTCACAATGATGGACGAACTGTATTCAGCGTTGCTCCACTAAAAACCTCTCATCTGTAAATCTTCAGTCATTTCCAAACTGATGCTATTGCCCAAAGATGGGAAATCTACTAATACCATCTCTAGTTATGGAGGCAGATGGGATTAGCATGAGTTATCAAGTGTTCAGTTATGGTATCAACTGCCAATGGACACCAGGTGCATTCTGTGCATTAAAGGGCATGTGGATATGCATAACCTGCATCCACAAGTCCAAGGTGCTACACTTTGATGGTGGTATATGTTAATCACAAAGGTACAACAAATCAAAGTATCCTGTGATAGTTTTACCTAACGTCATTTAGCACTGGTGTATTATCATGCAAAATCAATGACAACACAGAATTAATGTGTGATCACAAAGCATTTAATAACATTGTGGATCGATGGAACACTAACGATTGAGATTCTTGCATCCAGGTTCAGTCAACAGTTGCAACAAATACAAGGCATATTAGTGGCGAAGGGTGCATTCTCGCTACACAAGGGAGGAATGTTCTTTATGTCATCCTCCATTTGGCCGCAAAATTCAATAAGATTCCCACTTCCAGGTTTCATAGTCCCTACCTGAGTTATATACCCATGAATCCCGCTGATGTGGGGAATGAGCATAAAACCTCACATGATTATTTCCGGATAAAAAAGATGCTGGTTCAGTTGTGATGTTGAAACCATCCTCTGCATGATATAATCAATTCACTTGCAGACTCTGAGAGACCGTTTCCTGCGGCACGGGTTGTCTAACCATAAGCATTAGGAGTGCTCACTGCAGATTGCAGGAATAGCACCAAATAGCAGCAAACCGAATAGGAGATGGGAAATATTGTTTATTCTTCTTCACGTTTAACTCGGCACGGATGACTGACGCATTGAAATTCAGTTTTATGGGATTATAACATCAAGTTAAAATTCCATTTACTGTGCCTGAAGTACCTCCTCATCATTTGGCTGCGGAGAATATAAACCACTCTTTCCGGTCTCACCCTCTGACGTCTAGATTATGAAGGGTATTGTCAACTAAAAACCTCCTAGGCCTAGGGACGCAGAGATATGTGTTGTTAACATTGTGCTACGACACTTCGCCGATAGGCACCAGCAACATCCCTGTCCTTGGTCAAACTCATGTACTAGTGGTTATGCCATGGCATTGAGTACAGCGCTACGGATCCAGTCATTGCTACACTGGATAGAATGATCATATCTGTGGGCTATGATAACATGTTTTGTTTATGATTAATCAAGCAGAGGAGACAGAAACACAGACCAAACTAGATGTTGCATATACCATGGACCTTGGGTTGCGTGTGATCACGCATCTACACCAGTATGTCAAGGTCCCTAAGAGCCTCATAGACTCTGACTAGCAATATTGTTAGTTACATAAAACCTCGTTAGAATGAATCACTACAAATCTTCTCCAGAGGGTTAAATGGGTCTGGCATATACAGGAGTGTACATTGAAATTGAGTCTCACTCTACCAGGACCGCTATACCTCAGCAGCAGGCTTATGGACCACATCCTAGCGGCTGCAGGATGGTCAAACTATTAATCTGTACAAATATTCAGAATAAATCCATTGCCAGATCGGGGGTATTTGTCAATTCTATGTTAGGTATGGTTCATACTTCCTCCAGGTTGAGGGAGGTTACGATTCCCACTAATGTTCATTAATGGCATCAACTATGTCATGTCTGAATGCTATATTAATGTTCGCTCATTATTGGCCCACTGATGCTGTGTATGACGCCTGGACTCGTTTCCACGGCATGAAATCACAGAGCTTTAAAATCTTCACGTAATCATTCACGTGACTCCGAAGTAAACTAGTAAGATTAAATGAGAACTTACCAGTTTGAAGTTTGATCTTTATTTTATGAGGAGTGACGTTGAGGGATTACGTGCCCTCCACACCCACCCTCGATCATAAAGTTCAACTGGTATCCTATTTCTCTAATCTTACTATGTTCAGTTCATTTATTGTTATCTGTGATTTCACACCGCTGCTTTGAAGATTGACACGCATGCGTCCTGTTGGGTTCTTGACGTAATCCCTCAACGTTACTCCTCATAAAATAAAGATCAAACTTCAAACTGGTAAGTTCTCGTTTAATCTTACTATTAATCTTCTGTCTGTCTGTCTGTCTGTCTGTCTGTCTGTCTGTCTGTTTGTCTGTCTGTCTGTCTATTTTCCATCTATCTATCTATTTATAATACATAACTATAACTAAAACTCTGATCTTGTTTGCGGGGTTTTTCTATTTGCACAAAAACAGTACAAGATAGCGCTATGATTTTTCACCAGGTTACTCACCTTTCTCATGTGCAGCGAGTGCAAAGAGTATTGTTCCGGTCGGTGTTTTCTTGTAAAAGTTATCGAGGTATAAAACATTTTAAAATCACGCAAGCGCAGATTGGTCTCTTCTCCTGTCATGAGATTGTTATCTCCTCTCCTGTCAGCCACCTGGGCTGGCGACGCCCCTTCTGGTGCACCATCGCCGCAGTGATTGGGCGGCTCCTCTGTCACAATAAAGCTGATGGAGCGGAGTGAGCAGAGTTTGTGGATCACCGCGGCAGGAGTGCGGAGTGGAGGGAGTGCGGAGAGGCCCAGAGGCTGGCTGACGGCAAGGCCGACTGTTGCAACCTCGAGATCATGTGGAAGTGAGGAGGGAGATTGGGGGGATTGAGGGAGCTGGGCACTATGGGGCTGGGTGCTGGTGGGAACAGGTGCGGGTGGGGCCTGAAATTAGTGGGGCCGGGCGCTGGTGGGGCCAGGCACCCACACACCCCTATCCCCCTCCCCTCCCCTCGCACACCCCCTAGCGGCAGGCCATGGCAGCAGGAGGCCACAGCAGCGGCAGACCACAGGACACTCCCCCCGCCGCCGGCTTCCACCTGAAGCTGTCCCCGTCCCCGGCTACAGGACGCTTCCACTGACTTCACCTGAAGCTGTCCACCTCCCCTTCGGCTACAGGACGCTCCCACCGGCCCCTGCTGGCCCCCGCCTAAAGCCCTCCCCGTCCACAGCTGCAGGATGCTTGCCCCCCCGACCGGCCCCCACCTGAAGCTGTCCCTGTCGTCAGCTGCAGGATGCTCCCCACCGGCTCCCGCCTAAAGACGGTGCGGAGTGGCAGCGCTGCCTGCCTCCACCGGCCCCCGACAGCCCCCGCCTGAAGCTGTTAATTCTTGCCAAATTGGAGAGGCAGGGGCACTAAAATTGAGTAAAGGCTTTTGGGCTGCCAGGCCATTTGGTCAATTTAAATGTGCCTTCTGCAGAAATATGGCAAGCTGCAGAATGATGCCAGTTTGTCTAGAGCCTAGATAAGAGCTGCAGGAAAAGAATGGAAACATCTGTAGATCCCGACAATTAGGTGAAAATTGCATGGAATGGATTGGATGTATGTAAACCAGACATACACATTGTATATAATGTTGTAAAGCTTTACTTTGTTAGATGTTGATTGGATTAAGTATTGAGCTTTGTCTGGGTTTCTTGAATATCAAGGCATGTGTTGCATTGTTTGTTTCCTCTTGGAAGCACCATTTGAATACAGATTCAGATTCAGATTCAGATGCAATTTTAATTGTCATTGTCAGTGTACAGTACAGAGACAACGAAATGCATTTAGCATCTCCCTGGAAGAGCGATATAGCAAACGATTTGAATAAATAAATAATAATTCCGTGGTGGGGGGGTGGGGGGGGGGGGGGTGGGGGGGGGGCGGGTGATTGGCAGTCACCGAGGTACGTTGTTGAGTAGAGTGACAGCCGCCGGAAAGAAGCTGTTCCTCGACCTGCTGGTTCGGCAACGGAGAGACCTGTAGCGCCTCCCGGATGGTAGGAGGGTAAACAGTCCATGGTTCGGGTGAGAGCAGTCCTTGGCGATGCTGAGCGCCCTCCGCAGACAGCGCTTGCTTTGGACAGACTCAATGGAGGGGAGCGAGGAACCGGTGATGCGTTGGGCAATTTTCACCACCCTCTGCAATGCCTTCCGGTCGGAGACAGAACAGTTGCCATACCATACTGTGATGCAGTTGGTAAGGATGCTCTCGATTGTGCAGCGGTAGAAGTTCATCAGGATCTGAGGAGACAGATGGACCTTCTTCAGTCTCCTCAGGAAGAAGAGACGCTGATGAGCCTTCTTGATCAGAGTAGAGGTATTGTGGGTCCAAGAGAGGTCATCGGAGATGTTGACTCACAGGAACCTGAAGCTAGAAACACGTTCCACCTCCGTCCCGTTAATGTGGATGGGGGTGTGCGTGCCGCCTCTGGACTTCCTGAAGTCTACAATGAGCTCCTTGGTCTTCTTGGAGTTAAGGGCCAGGTTGTTGTCAGCGCACCATGCTGCTAAGTGCTGGACCTCCTCCCTGTAGGCCAGCTCATCGTTGTTGCTGATGAGGCCAATCACCGTTGTATCATCTGCATACTTGATGATGGTGTTAGTACCATGTGCAGGTGTGCAGTCATAGGTGAAGAGGGAGTAGAGGAGGGGGCTCAGCACACAGCCCTGTGGAACGCCGGTGTTCAGGGTGAGGGTTGAAGAGGTGTGCTTGTCTAACCTCACAGACTGGGGTCTGTTGGTTAGAAAGTCCAGTATCCAGTTACAGAGGGAGGGGTCGATGCCCAGGTTACCGAGTTTGGTGATTAGTTTTGATGGTATAATGGTGTTGAATGCTGAGCTGTAATCGATGAACAGCATTCTTACGTAAGTGTCTCTGTTGTCGAGGTGGGAGAGGGCGGAGTGAAGTGCCGTTGAGATGGCATCCTCCGTACTCCTGTTCTTGCGGTAGGCAAACTGATAGGGATCCAGTGTAGGTAGGGGGGTAGGCAGCTTTTGAGGTGTGCCAGGACCAGCCTCTCGAAGCGCTCGGTGATGATGGGGGTAAGTGCAACTGGGCGGAAGTCGTTGAGGCTTGCCGCAGTGGAGTGTTTTGGCACTGGCACGATGGAGGTGGTTTTAAGGCAAGTGGGGACAACTGCTTGGGCAAGTGACAGGTTGAAGATGTCAGTCCAGACGTCTGTCAGCTGCGCAGCACAGGCCCTGAGCACGCGCCCGGGGATGCCGTCAGGGCCAGCAGCCTTACGTGCATTAGTCCTACTCAGTGCCACGTACACGTCGTAGGGGGTGAGTGTGAGGGGTTGGTGATCGGCAGGTAGCACAGCCTTGATGGCTGTCTCTAGATTGTTCCTGTCGAAGCGGCCATAGAAGTGATTAAGCTCCTCAAGGAAGGAGGCGTCGCTGGATGTGGGGGTGATGTTGGAGGGTCTGTAGTCCGTGATGGCCTGGATGCCTTGCCACATGCGTCGGGGGTCGGAGTTGTTGTTGAAGTGCTCCTCAATCCTGAGCTTATGGCAGTGCTTGGCCTTCCTGATGCCCCTCTTCAGGTTAGCCCTGGATGAACTGTAGGCTCGAGCATCGCCTGACCTGAAAGCGGTGTCCCGTGCTTTCAGCAGTAGCCTGACCTCGCTGTTCATCCATGGCTTCTGATTCGGGTATATGGTCACCTGTTTGAGGGAGGTGACACTATTGATGGTGGAGTTTATAAAGTCCAGAACTTTATACAGTGTATTTATTAATACAATGACTAATACATTGTATTAGTCACTGTATTATTGGGTTAGGGAAATGTCTATCATATGCTGTGTTAATCAATGTCTGTTATTGGACTGTAAAGAGACCACCCCTAGGTGGTTCAGCCCCACAAGCTTTGATGACCTATAAAAGACCGCTCCCACGATGTCCCACGATCTTCTGGGAGAACGCTTGGGACTGCTTGACCTTCTGGAGTGTCTCTATTTGAGCGAGGCTAATGAGGGCTTGATCAGGCATATACAAGGATTGAACCTGTGGTGGTTAGGTATCGTAGTGGAACTGTAATTGTGTTTTGTCAAAATTAAGTTTAGATGCGCAAGTGCTTGACAGTGATTTTTGACTGAAACTAGACTGGGGGGCAGCATACAACAAGCTTTTTTACAAAGCCACACCCATCTCTAGGGCTGCAGGACTTTCAACCCCCCTCCTCCATGGCCCACGACAGCCACTGCCTGAAGCCGTTCTCCTCCCCAAGCTGCAGGATGCTTCCCACCGCCCACCGGCCCCCGACAGACCCCGCCTGAAGCTGTCCCCCTCCCTGGCTGAAGAACGCAAGAAGAGATGCAACAAGAAAGAATGGACAATAAATCTCATCTTAACGTTTAATTGTTGTTAAATTGTAAGAGTTACTAGACCAAGTGCTGAGCCGTTGGGTTTTGTTCCCCTGATGTGTGGTTGCAGGGGAGGGGGGCGGGGGGGGGGGGGGGGGGCATGCGGCGTCACACACACTAACTACCCCCCTTGAAATATTAATATTATTCATTTGCTCCTTTTACCCCATAAACGCCCTATCCACTGACTCACAGCCCCCAACTCGCAGGCGCGTCTGGAGAGGGAGGGGGAGTAGAGAGTGTGGGCAGAGAGAGAATGGGTAGAGACAGAGAGAAAGTGGCAGAGACAGAAGGGCAAGAGACAGAGGGAGAGGGGCGTGGAG